>NW_017734051.1:0-5282 GCF_001890085.2 Hipposideros armiger | reverse complement strand
CTGTCTCTCTCTGCCTCTGTGTGGCTCCCTCTCATTCCCTCTCTCAGCATGGTGAGTCAGGAGAACTGATGTGTAGCAAAGGAAGGTGACAGTGGGCAGGGTGCTGGTCTCCGTGAGGGGCAAGTGAGAAGAAGGCTGTCTAAGGAAGGGTGGAGGCGGTCTGGAGCTGATGAACCGTGGCGGCGCTGTTGGCTCTCGGTGACTTAGGGTCAGTCGGGCCAGCCAGGCGGGTCAGCCAGGGCCAGAGCCCGGGTGCGCGTGCCTAGGGTCCGAGGGGCCTGAGAGGATGTGAGAGACCTCGGTTGTCCTGGCCAGTGGAGCTCAGAGCAGCCAGGGGGGGTCTGTGGAGCAAGCGGGTCGGGTTGACTGGGCAATCCATGGAGGCCGGAGCACTGAGACTGGAGTGACCACCAGGGGAGTGGCAGAGGCGCTTCCTTGGTGCCTAGGCAGGTCAAACAAACGAGGCCCGCTGTCCCTTACTCTATTCCTAACACGGCCCTGAAACCTATAGTAATGCTCCACATATCCCCAGATAAAAACGTATCACTCTCCTTACACAGAAATCTATAGCTCTCCCTAACCTGAACTCTGCTTCTAAAGCTATCTCTAGACCAAATTCTAACACGAATTCTCAGTGTCCTGAAGTTTCCACAGACATCCAATTCTCTCCATTACTCATCCATACACCTAACCTTATAATTTACCTAAACGTAACTCTACTTCTGAAATTTTCACTTACCCTAACAGTAAACCCAAATCCTAACTCTAACACTGAAACCCCCCCCCACCGTCCTCCAAACAGAGTCAGTAAAGGTGGCCCTCATCTGAACGCTAAACCTTTAACTGAAAATACCCTACCAATGTCGCTATTTTGAGACCTAACTGTTTCCTAACCAACCCTAAAACCGTCTGTCACACTAACACTATCCTGGTATGGGATCCACAAGGTAACCTTGTTTTCACCCAAAACCCACCTTCATGCTGCTACTAACACTAACCTTAATGGTGTGTGTAAACAACAGCCTAACACTGTGTTTATCGCGAGTCCAAACGCTGTCTCTACCATTCCCCTACCTGAACCCTAATACTACTAACGTTTATTGTTTTAACCCTAACTCCTTTCCAAAAACTATAGCCTTCCCGCAATCTAACGATATTTCTGTACCACTCTTGATCTCAACAAACACCTATCTATAAGGGTACGAAACCCTAAAGCTGGCTCTGAACCTGTCTCAAACCCCATTCCAAACGCTCTCCCTTACACTAAAGCTAACGGTGACCGTAACTCTTCAATTCACTCTGATTCGAACCATTAACCTATCCCCTATTCTCTCCCACACCCTTAACCTATCCGGGCGACACCCTTGACCTAAACACTGTTTTTAAGCCGAAACCTAACCCCGTTTCCCGGCCGAACACTAATACACCACCTACGGTGAACTAATCCTGACACGAAACACTCCTGACTAAGTAGAAACTTATCGTTCTCCCTTTCCCTATACATACCCCTTCCAGGTTCTGGAATCCTATAGCCAATTCTCCACATATCCCAAGATCAGAACCTATCACTCTCCTTACACAGAAATCTTAGCTGTCCCTAAACTGAACTCTGCTTGTAAAGCTAACTCTGGACTAAATCCTAATCCGAATTCTCATTGTCCTGAACTTTCCACCAACATTCAATTCTCTCCATTAGTCATCCCTACACCTAACCTTAAACTTTCCCTAAACGTAACCCTACTTCTGAAACTTTCACTTACCCAAACAGGAAACCAAAATACTAATTCTGACACTGACACCCCACTACCGTCCTCCAAAATGAGTCGGTATACCTGGTCCTCATCTGAACGCTAAACCTTTACCAGAAACTACCCTACCACTTTCTCTATTTTGAAATCTAACCCTTTCCAAACCTAGCGTAACACCGTCTGTCACACTAACCCTAACCTTGTACGTGACCCACACAATAACTTGTTTTCACCCAAAACCCACCTTCACGCGGCTACTACCACTAACCTTAATGGTGTGTGTAAAACACACCCTAACACTGGGTTCATCGCGAGCCCAACGCTGTCTCTATCATTTACCCTACCTGAACACTAGTACTACTAATATTTAGAGTCTTAACACTAACTCCTTCCCGAAAACTATAGCCTTCCCGAATCTAACCCTATTTCTGTCCCTCTCTAGGACTCTCAACATACACCTACGTCTAAGGATACGAAACCCTAAAGCTGGCTCTGAACCTGTCTCAAACCTCAATCCAAACCCTGCCCCTTACACTAAAGCAAACGGTGACCGTAACACTACATTCACTCTGATACGGACCACAAAACTCTCCCCTATTAGCTCCCTCACCCTATATCTACGCAAGCCCCAGCCTTGACCTAAACACTGTTTTTAAGCTGAAAACTCAGCATGTTTCCCGGAAGAACCCTAACACTCCACCTATGCTGAACTAATCCCAACATGAAAACCTCCTGACTTACCTTTGACCCTGTCCATAAGTCTATGCCTAACACGGCTCTGAATCCTATAACAAATGCTCCACATATCCCCCGATCAGAACCTACCGCTCTCCTTACACAGAAATCTATAGCTCTCCCTACACTGAACTCTGCTTGTAAAGCTAACTCTGGACCTAATCCTAAATAGAATTCTCAGTGTCCTGAACTTTCCACCAACGTCCAATTCTCTCCATTACTCATTCCTATACCTAACCTTACACTTCCCTAAACGTAACCCTACTCCTGAAACTTTCACTTTCCTTAACAGCAAACCCAAATCCGAATTCCAACATGACACCCCACTACTGTCCTCCAAATTGAGTCAGTAAACCTGGCCCTCACTGAACGCTAAACGTTTACCTGAAACTATCCTACCACTGTCGCTATTTTGACACCTAACCCTTTCCTAACCTACCCTAAAACCGTCTGCCACACTAACCCTAGCCTTGTACGGGACACACACGGTAACATTGTTTTCACCCAAAACCCACCTTCACGCTGCTACTAACACTAACCTTAATGGTCTGTGTAAATCACACCCTAACACTGTGCTTATCGTGAACCCAAATGCTGTCTCTATCATTCACCCTACCTGAACCCTATACTACTAATGTTTATAGTCTTAACCCTAACTCCTCCCTAAAAACTATAGCCTTCCCACAATCTAACGCTATTTCTGGCCCTCTCTTGGTCTCTCAACATACATAGGTCTCTAAGGGTACGAAACCCTAAAGCTGGCTCTGAACCTGTCTCAAACCCCAATCTAAACCCTGTGCCTTACACTAAAGCTAACGGTGACTGTAATCCTACAATTCACTCTGAGTCGAACCGCAAACCTATCCCCTATTCTCTCCAACACCCTATAACTACACAAGCCCCAGACTTGACCTAAACACTGTTTTTAAGCAGAAAGCTAACCCTGTTTCGCGGCCGAACCCTAACACTCCACCTATGCTGAACTAATCCCAACACGAAACTCTACTGACTAACTACAAACTGAGGTTCACCGTGTCCCTATACATACCCCTATCAGGGTCTCGAATCCTCTAGCAAATGCTCCACATATCCCCAGATCAGTACCTACCACTCTCCTTACAGAGAAATCTATAGCTGTCCTTACACTGAACTCTGCTTGTAAAGCTAACTCTGGACCTAATCCTAAACCGAACTCTCCGTGTCCTCAACTTTCCAACAACATCCAGTTCTCTCCATTACTCATCTATACACCTAACCTTACACTTTCCCTAAACGTAACCCTACTTCTGAAACTTTGACTTTCCCTAACAGGAAACCAAAATCCTAACTCTAACACTGAACCCCTCCCACCGTCCTTCCAAATTGAGTCTGTAAAGGTGGCCCTCATCTGAACGCTAAACCTTTACCTGAAAGTACCCTACCACTTTCGCTATTTTGACACCTAGCCCTTTCATAACTACCCTAAAACCGTCTGTCACACTAACCCTAGCCTTGTATGGGACCCACACGGTAACCTTGTTTTCACCCAAAACCCACCTTCACGCTGCTACGAACACTAACCTTAATGATGTGTGTAAACCACACCCTAACGGTGTGCTTATCGCGAGCCCAAACGCTGTCTCTATCATTCACCCTACCTGAAACCTAATACTACTAATGTTTATAGTCTTAACCCTAACTCCTTCCCGAAAACTATAGGCTTCCCGCAATCTAACCCTATTTCTGTCCCTCTCTTGATCTCAAAAAACACCTGTCTCTAAGGGTATGAAACCCTAAAGCTGGCTCTGAACCTGTCTCAAACCCCCATCCAAACAAACGCTGTCTCTTACACTAAAGCTAACGGTGACCGTAACCCTACAATTCACTCTGATTCAAACTGCAAACCTATCCCCTATTCTCTCCCTCACCCTTGAGCTACACAAGCCCCAGCCTTGACCTAAACAGTGTTTTTAAGCCGAAACCTACCCCTGTTTCCGAGCGGAACCCTAACACTCCACCTATGCTGAACTAATCCCAGCACGAAACTTTCCTAAATAAGTAGAATCTTACCTTTCACCCTGTCCCTAAGTCTATGCCTAACAAGCCCTGAATCCTCTAGAAAATGCTCCTCATGTCCCCAGATCAGAACCTATCACTCTCCTTACACAGAAATCTATAGTTGTCCGTACACTGATCTCTGTTGTAAAGCTAACTCGGACTAAATCCTAACCCGTATCCTCAGTGTCCTGAACTTTCCACCAACGTCCAATTCTCTCCATTACTCATCCCTACACCTAACCTTACACTTTCCCTAAACGTAACCATACTTCTGAAACTTTCACTTTCCCCAACAGCAAACCCAAATCCGAATTCCAACATGACTCCCAACTACCGTCCTCCAAATTGAGTCAGTAAACCTGGCCATCATCTGAACGCGAAACCTTTACCTGAAACTACCCTACCACTGTCGCTATTTTGACACCTAACCCTTTCCTAACCTACCCTAAAACCGTCTGCCACACTAACCCTAGCCTTGTACGGGACCCACACAGTAACTTTGTTTAAACCCAAAACCCACCTTCACAGTGCTACTAACACTAAAGTTAATGATGTGTGTAAACCACACTAACACTGTGCTTATCGCGAGCCCAAACGCTGTCTCTATCATTCACCCTACCTGAACCCTAATACTACAAATGTTTATAGTCTTAACCCTAACTCCTTATCGAAAACTATGGGCTTCCCGCAATCTAACCCTATTTCTGTCCCTCTCTTGTCAACAAATGCCTCTCTCTAAGGGTACGAAACTCTAAAGCTGGC
>NW_017734050.1:7272-8296 GCF_001890085.2 Hipposideros armiger | reverse complement strand
CTTGCTCTGTCCTATGATGTTAGCCAAGCAATGCATCTTCCCCAAATTATACAGTGTTATTAGATGGTTCCAAAACCGGCATATCCATACAACCATGCCTAATTCATTTATTGACATAGCAATCTGCTTATAAGATTACTATATATTGAGGTAACTTTCAATTTGATTTCAAAAACCTATTTCATCCAGTTCTGAAAAAGATTTCCATATCTTGTTATGGGGACGTCTCCCCAGTCCCTACTCCCAAAGACCACACTTGGTTATGTGTGTGTGTTGGGGTGGGGGTGAGGGGACAGGCAGTGCCAAAAGCCAAGGATTGAGTACTAGTCTCTGCTGGAGGCAATGGGAGATTCTGAGTCCAAAGGAGCAGGCAAAGCTCTCAACCATGCAGAAGTGCCAACATACAGAGTGTGGAATCCAAAAGGCAGTCAAATCCAAGTAAGCCAAAGGCAGGTAACGGAATCTACCAGGGCCAGGAACATAGTGCCAGACAGAGGACAGCAAGCACTTAGGAGGCGGCAACAGATAGGAGAGTTGGGGGGAACTCCTGGGTGATTTGCTAGAATGTCTAATCTGTTAGGTTTTGTAGTTTGCTTTTGTGGACCATCAGGGCATGGTCATAGATGGTCCCGCCCATTTATAGGATGAATGGCAACTAGGGCATCCCTGAAGTGGGAAGAATTCTGCATCGTCCCTGTGTTGGCCCATATCTATCTCAGTGAACTGGGTATTGGAGTTAAGATGGCATCAAGAGTTGTTGGTCACTATTCACCCCATATAGATGGCTTCTGATCTCAGGCTGGCAGGTGTTAGCATGAGTAGTGGAGGAGGGAGGGTCATGCTGGTTCAGGCATAACTAGAGCCAGAAACAGAACAATGAGAAGTGAATGCCAAGGTCATAATGTAGTAATGGCTTTTATGACCTTTACTAAAAATTCCTTATACCATGGTTCTTTTTGTCAAAGGCAGATTTTGCCTATATACCTGGGGAGTGCCTGCTGTTTCGCCCACCGGTTGGTCTGTT
>NW_017734050.1:2887-3562 GCF_001890085.2 Hipposideros armiger | reverse complement strand
CTGGTTTGGGAAAGCAAAAGGATAGGGCTGGCTATGCCCCAGCAGGTGGTACTGTAGGCGTGAGCCACTAGCCTCAGCTTTGGCTTGCAGTTGGGCCATGAGCACAGCTAACTGTCTAAAGAATTTTGTTTTCTTTCTGAAGAGTTAAAGAGTCACCTAGTAGGCTTAGAATTTTTTAAACCTATCCCACACTCACTTTGATGATGGCCAGAGGTTTGGCTTAAATAAGGCTGGGGGTTGTGGTGTCAGGGTTTGGGGGAGAGTCTGAGGCTTAAGGAACAGCCAAAGGTCTAAAATTTCAGGAGATCAACCCAAAGGAACATCAAATATGTGGAGCCAGAGCAGGTGCAGAAACCTCCCCAGATGTGTTGGGAGCCAGAGATGAGAGCAGATGCAAGGGACCCAGGAGCAGTGCAGTAGGAAGGAACTCTTGCTAAGTGACTGCCCAGAACTTGCATTTTATCATTTGCAACTTACTTTTGCAGGTTAGTTCATCTCTAGTGCCTAGAAAGAGCCAAGGTCATGAGCAGAACAGACAAAGGAGGCAATAAAAGCAAAAAGTGAGAATTCCGGGTGACTCTTCTGCCACACTGGTCCCTGTGAAGGAAACCATTTGAGCAATGACCTGGTGGTACATGGCCATTGTCAGACAATCTAGGTAAGCTGGGGGCTCCG
>NW_017734050.1:0-827 GCF_001890085.2 Hipposideros armiger | reverse complement strand
AGTTCAGAGTTAACAGGAGAGAAAATGGGCCCAGACTCCTCCTCCAAACTGTTGACACACCATTCCTGGGGCCAGAGACTGTGAGGGACTGGCTAACGTACTGCTTTTGTTGGGGGCATAGTTGGAAACAGGGGTGACAGTGAAAAACAGAAAGTAGATATCGTCCCAGTACTATCCTTTGTACCAGGAGTTGTCCTGGGAACAGACCACAGGTTGAAGGTAAAAGCAAAAATCGAAAAATAGCCTCCAATTTTGGGGATATTGAGAACTGCTTGAGGGCAAATTATAGTACCAATTAGAGATAAGAAAATGATGAGTTCAATCCCTTTTCCTGTAGGATAAAGGAGATTATTTTCATTATAGAAAATCCAACAAGAATGAAAAAATAAAGACAAAATTCCCCATAAGCTTCCATTATCCAGAGACAATGTCTGTTAATATTTGGGTGTATTTTCTTCTAGTCTTTTTTTCTAGTTTTAAAGAATTGTATCATATCCTGTTTCTTGCATTTGATATGTCAACATAAGAATTTCCCATGTCATTATAAACTCCTTGTAAACACCATTTCAATAGTTGTGTAATATTCAGGTATATTAATATAGCATAATTTAATCTTTCTTCCATGATTGGAGAGATTGTTTCTATGTTGTCCTATTATATACAATGACACACTGAACATCTTTGTGCATTAATTTTTTTTCTGTATTTAGGATTATTTCCTTAGATGAGATTCTCACGAGTGAAATTATTAGGTCAAAGTATATGCCCGTTTTTAAGGCATATCCACACATACCCTCGAGTTATTTTCTGAAAGGTTTTATCTGTCT
>NW_017731625.1:2279753-2291703 GCF_001890085.2 Hipposideros armiger | reverse complement strand
GCCCAGCTCCAGGTTGAGCTGTTGTTCAGCATCTTAGCTGTGGAGGGCAGTGTCACTGGCCCTCATATGTGGGATCCGAACCGGGCCCTCCGGCGTCCCAAGCCAGTTCCCAACCATCACGCCACTCGGCCAGCCCAGATTTTTTATTAATAGGAATAAATAGTCAGATTAATACGTGAAACACTGTTTTCATGAAAAAGTCATTTGACTCTAGGTAGAGTGCATGAAGACTTGGATAGTGTCTGTCCTTTTTTCAACATACTTTCCTTCCATATATTGACTGGATAAATAATATCCACCAAGTAGTCCATCACCAAATGGATTTATTCAAGGAAAAAAGAAAAAAAAATGCAGCAGCCTGAGAATATGCAGCTCCAACAAACCATGTGCTCATTCTGCTGATCATCCAAGATGGTGGATTTATATATCGGGCAGGAGGTAGAACAACAGGGTTTAATAAACAGGAAGTCAGGACTAGTGAGTTGAAGAAACTCAAAACCATAGAGTTGAAGGAAGCCCAGCTCCTCGCCCAGATCCCCCAGCCAGGTCAATTTCCTTAAAGTCCCAGTTCATCTCTATCACTCAGCACCAATAAAAAATAAAAGTTGTAAGAAATATGTGTTCCCTAAAATCTAAAAGGAGGGATGAGGCCATCCTTAACCACCGAGGCCAGTTTCCAGCAGGTCTCTAACATCACTAGACTTCTAGCATCTGTAGACTTCCTCTAAGCATCATCCAGCAAAGCCCACTCTTCCCGGGTGAAGTTCACAGCCACATCTGCAAAGGCCACTTCCTGAAACATCCCACATGTTCTAGTTCAACAAGGCACCTCTTCACCACCGTGTGTGGGAGGATGAGGGAAGCCAACAGCAGGAACCAGAACTCAGTTCCTAGGACATGGGTGATCTCAGAAGTCAGCAGGTTAACACCTTCAAAACTTCCTTAACATTCTCAGACTGGCTTAGGGTATTTAAGGGAAAATCAGGGCATTCTTCCAGAGATTGCTTGATGGTCCTGGAGGTCTGTTTTTCATGGTATCTCTCTCTGTCATCGTAACTCTGGTGGTGTCAGCCATCCAGGAGCTACGATGGGAAGAGCCTGAGGAGAATGCTGAGCGATTGAGTTTGTGATCAGCAAGCATACAAGCATAATTATGAGCTACAAGGTAATCTTCTAAGGCAAGAAACTGGGATGGGGACAGAGCTTTCTGGAGGCACTCTGAACTCAAGTTGATATAGGATATTTCTTGTGCCGGGGTCATGGTCTCATGAAACCAAAGAATGGAAACATGGACCAGAGAGGTAAAATTTGTAGCAGAGGATAGTTTTATTAAAGCAAGAGAAAGGTTGCAACTCCCAAGTGGGAGAGGGTACCCAGAAAATGGGATGCCCACTAGCTAGAGTAAAAAGCTTGAGTTTTATACTTTTTTTTCTGCCTGGAAGGGGGAATGCTGAAATACTGGTGCCTGTTATTAAGATGTTTATCAGATTTGTTCTGTTGCTCAGCCTTGGGGAGGCTTTTAGTAATGTCTTCCAAAATAGCTTTGTTGCTCTGGGGCATGATTGATGTCTCTGTTCCAGTATGAGGAAGTTACCCTATAATTTTGAAAGGAATGGCTAGTTTAAGGAATGCTCAGTTTTTTTCTTCTCTTTGCTCAGTCTACCAGGGAATTCCTGGCTGCCTGATATTATACTAACTAACCTGTCTTAAAGTCACAGGGGGTGATTTATTGTTTAACTAGAGGCTACAGAAAGATGAAGCCAGAAACCCAGAAGGGTTCCTATCACAGGGGTCCCAAATGGGACCCTGCTTCAACAACAAGCAAGCAAACCACATGCAGGACACTCGGTGATGGTCAGTGCTTGGAACCCTGAAGCAGAGCGAGACAATGCATATATACTTGAAAAAAAGTAATTACAAAGTATGCTCTTTGTCCACTGTCTTCTTGTCATCCAAGTTACAGGCCACAGAGGAAAAGCAGGACACTTACAGTGCTGAAATAATGGAACCTACAACATGGTAAAATTTACCCAGCAGAGTTATCATTCAGCATTGAATGAGGTATAAAGAGTTTCTTGGACAAAAAAAAAAACTATAGGAGTTCATTGCCATTAAACCAGCTTTACAGGAAATGTGGAAAAGTGTTCTATAAGCGGAAAAAGTTAAAACCATAACAAGAAAGAAGAAACAATGATAAAGAGAAAAATCTAACAGGTAAACCCAAATATTGGATAAGCACAGTGGATTAGACATTTAAAAAGACATTAAGAAGGTTAAAGAAAAAAGAATCAAACTTAAACAGAGTACGTAGTTAGATGATGCACAACACTAAAAGATATAAAATAAGACATTGAAAACATAAAGCTTGAAAGGGGCAATAACAATGTACTTCTTTTAGATTACATTTGACCTTTAATGCCTGCTATACACAAGGAATTGTCACAGTGACTAGCTTCCGTCTCCCTCCCTATTCAGACTGACAGCTCCTGCTGTTGAGATGCTAATTGACAAGTGGAATTCCCCTGCAGGTGAGAAAATGCTTCCAAAACAGCCTCTGTCAGGGAGTTTTTACTGAGAAGGTGAGGAAATGTGCAAAACAATGACTATTGATCGAAGATTGTGGGAATCCCAGGACAAGACTCTGATCAGCAGGGGTCAAAGTACCCACTGGGAACAAAGAGATTTGGAGATTTCATGCTCTTCTTTAGATCCCACCTCTTCTCACCCTTTCTTCCTTCCCTGGATATATGGGGTGCTGGAACCACCAAGAAGACCCTGTGTGACCTTGATGGTATAATATTACTGGTAAAAGTCACTATTGAAAATTCAGCAGAGGGAAACCAGACAAAACCCTGCCTGGTGATGATGGACAGATGTAAAGCTGGAAAGAGTAATGAGAACTGGGATGGTGGTCACCCTCGGGCAGCACATGGGGGATCCTAAAACCAACCAAGAAAATAAAACTCACACAACTTCAAGTAATGGAACAGTGTCACTGCAGTCACATGGCAGCAAGATCCTGTCCAGGGAACAAGACTGAAAAGCAGCTCAGTGTGAGCCAGCTCAGCCCCTCAGCCAGCTTCCCACAGCGCACAAGGGAACCCAAGTTAGAGGCCAGAGCCCTTCCAAGGTGAGGGGCTCCGGTCGTCCATGATCACAGGCTAGACCCTCCCATGAAAGGGGTGAGGGAACCCTGAATCCCAGAGAAGTGTTTTGTCTTTGCAATTAACCACTGGTTCTTCACAGAACGTGAAAGAATTCACACAAGATTCTCTAAAGTGGGAGAGTAAGCAAAGGTTTTATTAAAGGTATGAAGAGAGAAATACTGGCAAACTGGAGTCTGACAGACAGCTGCCCCTAACTTCGGTTTAGCTTTTTCTTATATAGGAAAGGGTAGGTTAATTTTCTTATAGCAGGAGATGTGACATATAGACTGAGGGCATTTGATTGACATATGTTGGTTATATAACTAGTTTCTTTCTGTACATGCTCTTACTGAGAATGCATACACAAAAACCCACGTGGGGGGCAAAGCCTTAATGTTAATTTCATTTTAATTGTATTATAATGAGACTAGAGTTCAAATAATGGACAGGTTTCAGCATTTTGCACATGTGTCAGGAAACAGCCTACTCTGGTTAGGGTCTTATCTTCCCGTTTTAGGGGTGTTTGGACATCTTGACTTATTTCTAGGTGATGAGCTTGGGCAGTCCCTGAGGAGGAGATGCAGGCCTGGCCAGTCCCTCTTCAGGCTCACTTTTATTAACTCTTTTTTTCCTCATCAGAAACTAAACTCTGGGTCCCCAAACACCCCGCTCCCTTCCTCAGTGTAGAAACACCCTCTACTCCAGGACCTCAAGTTTCACCAAGGAAGAAATATTCCACTAGAATTAGTTTAATTCTTATCCAGATTAACTCTCAAATTTATCAATTCTGCTCCAGGAGTAAAATTGAAAGGTTCATTCCCAAATTCTAAGCTTCACAGATTTATTCAGTTTGCACTAATCACATTTAAATCTGAATGAATACAAAACCAACCTTCAGGAAGCAGCTCCAGGGCAGCCACAAACCATCCAGCCCAGGAGCTGGTGGGTCCCCCTTCCCAGATTCTGTGGCTTTTCTCAGCACCACCAGCTCCTTCTGAGTGGTTCTTGGGGCTGCAGACCACCTGCAGGGGGGAGCTGCCCAACAAGACTCCACTGCACCTGCCTTCACCTTGCAAAGGCCCACCTTTGGGCCCAGCTTGTCGCCTTCCAGGTGATGCACCTGCTTCAAGCACCTGGGGCCATTTAGATGATCACAGACACTGTCACATGTATGAAAGGGACCCACAGCACCACTGCTCCCACTTGTGTTCAAGGATAAAGTGGAGAAGATATTCTAGGGCACTTTTATGGTTTAAATAACTGGAAACTGCTTACCTCTTTCAAAAAACAAGTATTATACTTCATTATAATACTAGTAATCATAAATTGAGAACTGAACACATCTTGTTTTTACAATTCATGTTTTACATTATTTACAGAATTTGCATTAATCTGAATCCAGTTACAAACAGGAAATGGAACCGGATCACGGAGTGTCACAAACTCTGCACCTTTATGGAAGAGTCAGTACCACTTTAATGAATCCTGCATTTATCTCTTGACTTCACTTTAATGTGTGGGTTTCTGAATTTTCTCTATAATAGTACTGGAAGGGAGGACATTCCTGTGATACTGTTAAGATGGCATTACCAGGAATCAGGGAATTAACCCATTGATACAGGGGGAAGTCTCTGGTTTGGACCCTGGGACCCCAAGGAGGCCACGATAGCACCACACCACTGAGGGTGGAGCATGGGTTCTGAACCCCAAGAAGGGGCCCAAAGAGAAGCAGCCTCACACCAAGTGGTTTCAAGTGGTCAAAACCAGCCCTTTCTGGTCTAGTCTGGGGCACTCACCATCATCCCGTGTCACTTGGAGATGGCCACAGAGATCTGACATCCCAACCTGGTCCTTCCTACTTCAATTGACTCCTCTCTGTAAAAGCAATGCTCAGAAAACCCAACCCTTGAGACACTAATAGATCGTATGATTACAGCGCACTACCTAGTGCACAGCCTTTTCTCCCCACCCCTGCAGTAATTCCTTTGAATGAAAGTCTCTCCTTAGGAAGTTTGGATTTTTTATTTTCCACAGGCTGGAACAAGTGAACACAACTGCATGTTTCTTATCCAAACATTACTCACGTTCCTGTCCTCCCCACAGACCTTGTGTTCCCCCCATCTGCACAAGCACTGAGATGCAGATGAGGCCCCGCTGACTGAAGCCCAGAGTGTGCTGACCACAGAAAGGCCATTCCTGTCACACCACCTTCCTGCTCACACTCCTACCCCAAAAAGAGAAATTCTTTCTCTCTGATTTGAGACACAGGCACAACATTGAGACTGAAAAGTTGTCAGTATGTGTTGCCTTATAGCTTCATCCTTGACCGCCCCCCCACACACACACACCAACCCCTGACATAATGAGGTCATTAGGGAGTGTCTCAGAATGCTGAGACCCAGTGGAATGATGTCGGTTATCTCTCTTATCTCTGTGGCCGCGGTACAGCAATGCCATCCTGGGAGCTGTGTGTGATGTAGTATGAAGGCACTGCAAGTTTCGGAATACAATGGGGCAGGTTGATGGAAAACAGCCATAAGGCACGTATCACATGGACTTTAGAATAAACAAGCTTCACTTCTTTGAAGTTTCTCAATAAAAGCTATGCGTTGGCCCAATTTGGGGCTCAGTCCCAGAGAGGCTGCAGCCCCTTGGCCCCGTTTTAACTCTATACCTGACTGTTCTGTTTCTTTAACCCTGCACCACCCCTATTCCTCCCCACCGCCCTTGCTGCACGGGACGCGGCATCTCACTCCAGAACGTGGAGCCTTGAGATGGAAGGAAGACTCAGCAGAGTCTAAGACAGAAGGTTTCACAGCAAACGGCCCAGGAGGCATCGCGACAACAACACGGTAGGGGAGATCCAGTAGAATTTAGCCAGAGTAAAAGGGGAATTACCTAAACTTTTGTGTGAAAGAGTGTGAATGTGTGAATGATTATAGTTCCACGACTTCGGCTATGGAACTTGCGTGAGCTCTAATCTGCAATTCCGTGGTTATGTCATAAGGCAAAACGGTGACTAGATGCTCAGCTGCGTCAACCAGACCCAGGGTTTATAGGGGTGCACCATAGCCAAGACGGACCTTAAAGTCCCACGAGGGACGTGGCCAGACGGGCATCTGAGTGAACTTTGAGTGAAACGTTTACTTTTCTCTCTTTTTACTAACATGGGAAATGTTAATAGCCAATATAGAACTTATATCTGCTTACTGAAGCAGATTATTAAGAAAGGAGGAACTAAAGTCTCAGAAAAGAAATTGGAGGAACTTTTAAAGGTTGTAGTGACTCATTGTTCCTGGTTTCCTAACTTAGGGACGTTGGACTTAAAGCCATGGGACGCAGTAGGCAGAAACCTTAGTGAGGTACAGCGTCAGGGAGTTTCGTTACCAGCCACAATTTGGGATACGAGGAGGTTAGTCCAATCGGTTTTAGAACCTTTGCAAACTGACATGGAAGATGAAGGGGAAGACAATGATCAGGGTTGTAAAAACCAAAAAGAAAGTTCTGAGGAAAATGAAAACCTAGAGAAACTCCAGAGGAAAGGGAGAAAGATTCTTTAGAGGCACCCACAGTTGTCCCAAAACCATTACATCCACCTTTGAGAGACTGTTTGGAAAACTACAATTCATCCCCCACTCCTTTACTTCAGTCTCCGCCTCGTCTTCGTTTCCACACAGAAAGGGAAACCTCTCAGAAAACCACCCAAAAGCATCCTTTTCTCTCTGCTGCCCGCGCACCTCCGCTACCTGTCAGAGGCTCTCGCATACCGCTGTCTGCAGTGGAACGAGGCGTATGACAGGCTAGGTTAGAAGAAGATTTGGATGCTTTGACTTTCCCTGTTGTCATTCAGGAGCATATCGCCCCTAACGCAGACCACCCTGATGGAATCCGTGAAGCTAGATATGAGCTCTTTTCTTTCAAATTGCTTAAGGGGCTCAAACAGGCTGTGATCCAGCATGGACCTACTTCACCATACACAGTGGGCCTTATTAGGAGAATAGCAGATGGCAATCAATTAATTCCAGTAGATTGGTACGCCCTAGCCAAAACGTGCCTGTCATCTTCCCAATTTTTACAATCAAAACATGGTGGATTGATGGTGCAGAAATTCAGGGCAAACATAATCAGACTCATCATATTGATATAACTAAAGATCAGTTATTAGGAAATGGTGATTGGACAGATACTCAAGATCAATTAGGAATGGAGGATCAGGCTATCGCTCAACTAAACTGAATTTGTTTGATGGCATGGGAAAAATTAGAAATGGAAGGTAAAGCCCCATCCTCTTTTCAGAAAATTTTACAAGGTCCTCAGGAACCTTACTCTGAATTTATTGCCCGCTTGCAGGATGCTATAAATAAACAGGTCACTAATTCACAAGTGGCTGATATAGTTTTACAAATTATAGCTTATGATAATGCTAATGAGGATTGTAAAAGGGCAATAAGAGCTAAAAAAGGAAAAACAGATGCCATGGGGTATCTTCGTTTCTGTCAAGGAGTAGGAACAGAACAGTTTAAAGCGACCATGCTTGCTCAGGCTATTACAGGGTTAGCAGTGGGAAAGAACAGGTTTCCCAGCACTTGCTACAATTGTGGAAAATCTGATCATACTCAAAGTGAGTGCTGAAAGAAAATCAGAAATAGCTCCTGCCCACCTAATACTTCTCCTATAGGACCTAAACAACCTGGGTTATGTCCTAGGTGCCAAAAAGGAAATCACTGGACATCTGAATGTAGATCAGTTTTTCACAAGGATGGAACTCCCCTTCAAGAAACGGAAAAAGAGGCCAGCCCCAGGCTCTGACAACAACCGGGGCGTATGTGACACTGGCCGTTCCTCAGAACTACCACGCTGTGCCTCCCCCAGACTTTCAGTACAACAATTAAGTCCTGCTACTGAGGGAAGTGCTGCAGTAGACATTTGTATGGTGCAAGATATTTTATTACTTTCTGGTGAGTCCTCTCTCTGTGTATCTACAGGAATTTTGGGGCCAATTCCCCCAAATACTGTTGGACTTCTCCTTGGTCACTCTAGCTTAACTTCCAAGGGAGTCACTGTTCATACAGGTATAATTAATTCTGATTATGAAGGAGATTTTCAAATTATAATGTCTTCCTCAGTTCCCTGGTCAGCTAAAAAAGGAGAATGGGTAGCGCAACTACTCCTGCTCCCGTATACCCTCCCAGGAAGAGAGGAGACGCAGAAAGGGGGAACTGAAAGTTTTGGAAGTACAGGATAGGGAGGTATTTTACTGGCAGAAAAGATCTCAGGAATTCATTCTGTTTGCCAAATTGAAATCCAAGACTAAAAAATTAAAGGTCTTCTAGACACTGGAGCTGATGTTTCTATATTTAGTTCTCAAGAATGGCCAAAAGGCTGGAAGGTACAGCAGCCTGACATTAACATTGTTGGAGTAGGCAGAGCCTCAGGCTTATGCCGAAGTGTTTGCATTCTTCCTTGCATAGGACCAGAAGGTCAACAAGGATTTTTACAACCCTATATTGCTGACATTCCAGTCAATGTATGGAGTCGAGATTTGCTTACACAATGGGAGGAAGAAATTTGGATTCCCCCTGGACAGTTTAACCCACAAAGTAAAAAGATAATGAGTCAAATGTGTTTTCAGTCAGGAAAATGGTTAGGAAGATTTAATCAGGGAATTACTCAACCTATTCAGCCCTCACTACAGCAGGGAAGAAATGGACTAGGTTATAAGTCAGACCAGTAAAGCCTTTTTTATAAAAGCCACTGTTGTGGAGCTACAAACTCCTGTACCTCTTAAATGGACTAATAATTACCTCTCTGGATAGAACAGTGGCCCCTCTCTCAGGAAAAAATAGAGGTCTTAACAGAATTAGTACAGGTTCAATTAGAACAAGATCATATTGAACCTTCTACTGGTCCCTGGAACTCTCCAGTATTTGTCATTAAAAAAAATAAGAAAAATGGCAAATGCTCACAGATCTCAGAGCTGTAAATGCTGTAATAGAACCCATGTGTGCGTTGCAGTCTAGACTCCCACAACCTTCTATGATTCCAAAAAATTGGCCTTTAATAGTTATTGATTTACATTATTGTTTTCATACAATCCCTTTACATCCTCAAGATTGCCCTCAATTTGCATTTTCAATTACCTCAACTAACAATAAAGAATCTGTCAGGAGATATCAGTGGAAAGTACTTCCACAGGGAATGCTTAATAGTCTGACCATTTGTCAGCTTTTTGTAGCTTAAGCTGTTATGCCAGTAAGAACTCAGTTTTCTGATTGTTATATCATTCATTATATGGAGCACATTCTCTGTGCTGCGTCCTCAATGGAGCAGCTGCCTGCATGTTTTGAATGACTGAAAAAGCAGCTTGATTTAGCAGGACTTTACATTGCTCCAAATAAAATTCAAACAACCACACTGGTACAGTATTTCGGTGCTGTTGTGGACAGACAGTCTATCAGACCTCAAAAAGTTCAAATCAGAAAAGACCAGGTTTCTACTTTAAATGACTTACAAAAATTATTAGGAGATATTAATTGGCTACGTCCTACTCTAGGTATTCCTACCTATGCTCTCAATAATTTGTTTGGCCTTTTATGAGGACCTTCAGAACTCGATAGTTTTCACAAATTAACCCCTCACGCTAATCAGAATTAGAATTTGATAAGCAAAAAATACAAGAAGCTCAAATACAACATGTGGATCCCTCTCAACCTTTACAGATTTTAATTTTCTCTACACCACGTTAGACTACTGCGATTATTGTACAACAAGATGATCTGGTTGAGTGGCTTTTTCTACCTATTTTGTTACATCTCTTCCTACATATGTGGAATTAATTTCTGAATTCATATCGAGAGTTTGTACCCGAGTTCTCCATCTCAATGGAAGGGAGCCTGATCAAATAGTTGTTCCCTTTAAGAAACAACAGATTTCTCACTTTAATACTCATGCTGAGTCTTGGCAAATTGCCATTAGTGACTTTTATGGGATTATTGACAGTCATTATCCTAAGAACAAATTGTTTCAGTTTCTGCAAAAAACTAATTGGCTTTTACCTAAAAAACTTAGGCAGGCGCCTATTTCTCAGGGTCTGACACATTTCATTGATGGATCTAGCAATGGCAAAGCAGCAATCATCAGTAAGAATGTGGGGACCCAGGCCCAGACCCTAGGCTAAGCAAGCTCATTTTGGAGAGTACCCCCGCCCAGAGGAATGAAAAAAACTTCTGCTTCAGCAAAAATTAACAAAGTATCTTGTCAAGAGAATAGGAACAGATAAGCTAGGTATGTTTTATAGCTTGTTAGGGAAAGATAAGTTAGGTATGTTGTTAGGAAAAGGTAATTAAGTCCTGATTTATAGTTCGTTAGAAGAAAATAAACTTGCCAAGTTTTATGGCTAGCTAGAAGATAAGTTAACTCTGTTTGTTAAATTTTTTTTTCTCGTTTTACTCACTAACTGCTTTTTTTTTTGCTTCTGTATCCAGCTTCAGCTATAAATTCCCCACCCACCAGGACTTGGCGCCGTTTCTCTCTTGAATGAGACGGACACCAAGCTTGGTAAATAAAGCCTTTGGAACGAAAACTCTTTGTCTCAGTTCTTGTTAACAACCTGCTCCCCAACATTTTCTGGAGGTGCCAGCGAGATTGGACTGCCATCTCGTATCCACCTTCGGGGCTCGCTGACTTTTTGTCAGGGGGCTGCCGACCTGAAGAAGTTCCAGGACCCCCAACAATTAATTCAGCCTCCCCGGGAGTGGAGTTCGGGTTCTGCAGCAGTCCCCTTCATTCCAAAGACTTTATGCGGGAAATCCTTCAAAGGTAAGAGGTCTCTTTGGCCTCATCTGGTCTGGGATCGTGATTTTTGGATGAACTTCAAGGGAGCCGGACGCGGCTTTCGCCCTTAAGTTCGGGGGACCCTGCGACGGCAGCGAGTCTCCCGCTGGTTTGGGTCAGATTTGAGTTGTGTTGCGTTCCGTGACTCCTGGTCCTCCCCTCTGGATTACTGGAGGGGGTCTGGCTGTCTCTCTCTCTGTTTTGGCGCCGTGTTCATCTTTGTTTTCCTTCTAATTGTCTAGTCTCTCACTGAGTAACCTGTTTGATGTCTTTCCCTTCACCGTCTAATTTTTGTTCTTGAGAGATGGGTAACTCTCAGTCCCTCCCCTCTTCTCCTTTGGGATGCATCTTAAGTAATTTCCGTGACGTTTATTCACAGGAAAGAGAAGCAGACTACGGCGTACGTTTCTCCTGTAGTCGCCTCCAAACTTTCTGTGAAACTGACTGGCCCACATTCAATGTCGGGTGGCCCCCTGCTGGCACCTTTGATAGGGCCATTACTCAGGCCGTCTGGGACGTCACCCTGGGACGTCCAGGCCACCCTGACCAGTTCCCTTATATCGACATTTGGAAAGAACTAATTCAGAATCCACCTAAATGGTTAACTTCCTGTACCATCAGGACCCCCTCTCTCGGAGCGGTGCTAGTTGCGCGAGTCCCAGGGCTCCTCGCGCCTAAATCTAAAAACCCTCCACCAGTTTTACAAGAAATGCCCAAGGACCCTCTGGAGCCACAGCTTCTGCTGCCTCCGGTGTCCCTTCCCCCGCCGCTTCCTCCATACCCTCCCCCTACCCCCGCTCCCATCTACCCTCCACTTCCCGAACCCTTTCCCGACTCCACCGTACCCGAGCCCCCTGCCTTCTCCAAAGCACTCCCTCCCTTATCGCCTTCGCTTACGAGAAAGGGCTCTCCTTATGCACTCACTGGCGGGGAGTCCCAGTCCCCTGCTCCATTGGTCTCTGAACTCCCTG
>NW_017731625.1:2256585-2273728 GCF_001890085.2 Hipposideros armiger | reverse complement strand
GCCAGGACTTGGCGCCATTTCTCTCTTGAATGAGACGGACACCAAGCTTTGTAAATAAAGCCTTTGGAACGAAAACTCTTTGTCTCAGTTCTTGTTAATGACCTGCTCCCCAACAAGAAGGGTTCTCAACTCATACACACAAATTGAATTTCGGCTCAATGGGCTGAGTTAGTAGCCATGTTAACTGCTTTGCAAACATTTTCTGACCCTGTGAATATTGTTTCTGACTCAGCCTACGTAGTTCATACAATAGAGAACATTGAGATGGTGTCTCTATCTTACAATTCAAATTTGTCTCTTCAAATTTTATTTAATCAACTCCAACAGGTTGAGAGAAACCGCCAACACCCCTTCTTTATCATGCACATTCGTGCGCATACTACCCTGCAGGATTCAATGATACAAGGCAATTCAATTGCTGATTCGTGAGTAGGGAGTGCTCAAGTTTCTGAGGCAACACATTTTCAGTCTTTAACTCATACCAATGAGGGTGGTCTGTGTTCACGGGTCTCAATCACAAACAGGCTCGTCATATAATACAGACATGCCCTACTTGTCAGATCCTTAACACACCTCAGGAATGCCCTGAAGGAGTAAATCCTCGAGGTCTCGTTCCCAATGATATCTGGCAAAAGGACGTTACTCACATCCCCTCCTTTGGAAAATCCTCATTTGTACATGTTACAATCGATACTGCCTCTGGCTTTCTTGTGGTTACAGCTCAGACTGGCGAGGCAACAGCCCACTCTTGCCGTCATTTATTAACCTGTTTTTCTATTATGGGCCTCCCTAAGAACATTAAAACAGACAATGGACCTGCTTACACCAGTTCTAAGTTTGCAAGCTTTTGCGCCACTTGGCATATTACTCATACCACAGGCATCCCTTGCAACCCACAGGGTCAAGCCATTGTTGAACGTGCTAATTCAACCTTAAAGAAACAGTTGCAAAAACAAAAAGGGGGACACATAAGAGAAATCCCACAGGTACAATTAGCAAAAGCTATGTTTACTTTAAATTTTTTGAATTCATCTGGTTCAAGCACTGAACCACACCTTGGGCAGACTGCAGCTGAAAGACATTTTCATAACAGACCAAGGTCACTGGAAAATGTGCCCATTTGGTAGAAAGACATTCAGACTAATCAATGGCCTTGAAGAACTTTATTGACATGGGGACGAGGCTTTGCTTGTATTTTTCCAGGTCCAGAAGAACGTCCTTTGTGGGTACCTGACCAATGTGTCAAACCTTATCATGAGCAACACATCAAGGAAAAGGAAGCTGATATGGCCAAAGACTGCGAGATATGATTGGCCCCCAAATGGCCCAGATCGAAGCACGAGGAACCTCCAACGATTGAGATGTCTAATCTCTCGTTTCAACCACTCTCTGAAGTAGCTCTTCACCAGACGGTACAGACTACTCAATTTGTACAACAATGGCATGAAAATGCCAGCAAAACTTGGAATCAGCAGATAAGAATTGATCAAGAAATCAGCGTATAACTAACTGATTTAGAAACAACTGTTGTTTCTCTTGGAGACCAGTTAAAAAGTCTCCAAACCTTGATTACCTTAAAATGTGATTGGAATGTTTCCACTTACTGTGTAATTCCTTTTTCTTACAATCAGACACGTACCCCATGGTCAGAAGTACAAGCTCATCTCTTGGGACATATGCCAAACTTACTGTAGATATCCTACTGTTACAACAAGAAGTGGATCAAATGTCTTTTGCTAATCTCCATCTCCTCCCAGGAGAGGACACCATTTCCGCAGCTGTGGAAGGACTTTCTACTCGAAATCCCCTTACTTGGGTGAAAAGTCTAGGTGGAGGATTTGCCGGTACTCTTATACTTTTATTGATTATTCTATTATTGTTCTGTTTAGTCCTCAGATGTGGACAACAAGCCCTCTGGCAGGCAATAGGTGAAGAAACTGCAAAGTCTGTGTTTCTCCTTCTGCAAAAACAGACAGGGGGAAATGTTGCCTAACAGCTTCGTCCTCGACCGCCTCCCCCACACCAACCACTGACCCAATGAGGCCACAAGGGAGTGTCTCAGAATGCTGAGACCCGGTGGAATGATGCAAGTAAATCTTCCTCAAGGGAGTGTTTCGGAATGCCGAGACCCAATGGAATGATGTCGGTTAGCTCCCTTATCTTTGTGGCCATGGTATAGCGATGCCATCCTGGGGATTGTGTGTGAGGGAGTATGAAGGCACTGCAAGTGTTGGAATACAATTGGGCAGGTTGATGGAAAACAGCCATAAGGCATGTATCACAAGGACTTTAGAATAAACAAGCTTCACTTCTTTGAAGTTTCTCAATAAAAGCTATGCATTGGCCCAATTCGGGCACAGTCCCAGAGAGGCTGTAGCCCCTTGGCTCCGCTTTAACTTTATACCTGACTGTTGTGTTTCTTTAACCCTGTGCCACCCCTCTCGCTCCCCACCATCCTTGCTGCGTGGGACAAGGCAAGTATGATAACAGGCTTTGGAATAAAATCTCTCTAACAGCTTCCAGATTTGATGTTATCTGCCAGATTCAGGGCAAGTGTCCAACCCAAGTCTATCCACCCCCCTCAGTCCCACTACCCCTGAAGGCCCACTGAGGTGGTTCTCTCTTCCTAACAAGGACCCAGTTAGTCACAGACTCAGGTAGAGACCCATGGGTTCCCAAAAAGTGGGCCAGAAAGGACATCGGGTCCCATCGCTGGGGACCAGGGCACAGATTCCCAGGGATGCCTGGGCCCAGTGCTGCTTCCATTCGGATTCTGTTGTACAAATCAGCCCCTCGTGGAGTCAAACTGTGACCCATGTGCTCACCATCTCTCCTGGCTCAGGACTCTTCAGGGCCTGCACACAGTGGCTCCATGGACTGGAACCATGAGTGACAGGGACAGGTCACCAGGGACCCAGCCCAGTTACTGCACAACAGCCACTCCATGCAGAGTGATATCCAATGCGGGCAGCAAGCAAACTTGCCCCCGGTGGTGACTAAATGATGCTCCAGAAACCTGAAAATTGATTGGCGAATACACATGTAATTCCATGAATAGAAAAAAGGCCAGACTTTCCTGCTGGCCCATTGGCAGTATTGGGCAGTTCCCAGCATGCCCCTCTGTTAGAGACAGTTCCTCCACCCTCCTCTCTGATCTCTGATAAGACAGTTAGTCCTCTCAGCCTCAGTGATGAACCCAGAATGACTTCATATGACCGAGCCGGGTGGAAGTGCCAGTTCCGGGCTCAGCCCTTTCCTGTCCGGCCTCCTCTGCTGACCCAGACCTGCCCGCCCTGAATGTTGGTTCCAAGCAGAACCCACTCCCAGCAGTGTGAACACATCCTGGGCCCACTGGTAAGGCCGCCCCACCTGCGAGCTCCTCCTGGATAGGGAAGTCCTGGCTCAGTTTTCTGGCAGAGCACCCCCTGTAAAAAGTCACTGACATCTGACAAGACAGGACTTCTCAGAATATCTTGGTGACCTCCTTGGTCAGAGGTCCACCCAGGGGCAAGGTTTCTGGGAATTGGTGTCCTTTAAGAATGAGGCTACTTACCAGGGATATCACTGAATGCAATTCACTGTCAAGATCAAATAGGACATAAGACCTTTGACACTGGGTGACCAAACCCTCTATCCCAAACCAGGGCCCGTGGTCCTTTGCCCCATTTTTGAAATTGAGATGGAAAGGTCCTCTAAGTATTCTGGGTAATAAGACCTTATCACCTATAGGATTTACAAATATGTTTTTTAGAAATACATGGGTGTCTTTTCACCCTTTTGAAAAGGGTGTCCTTTCATGCACAAAAGATTTTACCAGACTGCCTACAGGACTCCTCTCAGCACAGTCACAGGTGTGACATTTAGAATTCTCAGGTGTGCATTTTACACTAAGGACATTTATGTCAGCTCAGGTTTTCAGTTCATTCACAGACAATTTGGAAACGTAAAAGGCTAGATGTCCTTTCTCAAATTATGAAGTGATGTTGCACAGCTTTGTGAATTGTTAAAAAGAAAACCACAGACCCAAAATGGAACCACTCATGCTAAAAGCCCAAGATACAAAACCTGGATATAATGCCTGATCTAATTGTGGCTTCAACTTGTCCCAGAGACATAATCTTAACGAGTCTGGAATTTTCTGGTTAACCACCAATAAGATAATCTGTCACTTGGGACCTGTTCCTTCCTCACAAAAAGAAGGGGCAATCTGCTTGGTAAAAAATGTTTCCCCTACTCTTCTCCTAAAGGAAAGGTGTCCTGAGTTGGTAGGGGGGTGGGGATGAGGGAGAAAGGGAAGGGATTAGACAGCATAAATAGGTAACTACAACATTGCCACAAGGATATGAAAGACAGTTTGAGGAATATAATTAATAAAGTTGTAAATATTTTGTAGGGTGTCAGATGGTCACATGTCTTGCTAGAGAGGCCGCATCATAGATGGGGTAGAGGCTTGATCCCTGCACTGTACACCTGAAGCTGATGTTGTATAATATTGTATGTCAACTATAAGTGAATATATATATATATATATATATATATAGTCATGGGACATGGAGTATAGTGTGGGAGTGGAGTCAAGGGAATTGAAATAGATATGTATAATATTGGGCAGGGGGAAGAGGGGTGGTGGATTGGGGGAGGGGGGTTGTTACTTCGAGGGGTAAAAAGTATAACTGTTGCACTGTGTTGTACAGCTGAAACTAATTTTTTAAAATGTGTGTTTCACAATAAAAAATAATAATAAAAAAATTTTAAAAAAAGAAAGGTGTCCTGGCCCTGAAATAATCCTTGGTGATCTGTGTTAACATTCTTTCCCACCCATCTTACTATAAAAACCTTCCATTCTGTACAACCCCTGGGAGAGCCCTTCCAATTGGTAGATCGAATGCTGCCACACTCATAAATCACTTTATGAAACAAATTACAACTCAAATTTACTCTATCAAAGTTTGTTTTTTTAACAGAACATACAAAAACCACTGTTTTACACTTCAAAATGTGAACTTTATAGGATGTGTATTATCACAATTTTTAAAACAAATTTTAAGACCTTAAGAGCCTTGGTAATTCTACCTCCTAGCCACCACTGAAATATCTCTATGGATGTGCCTGTTCTGGATATATTATATTAATAAAATCATACCACACATGACTTTCTGTATCTGGCTGATTTCACTCAGCATAATATTTTCAAGGTTCCTTCAAGTTAAGCATCTGTCAGTGCTTCTTTCCTTTTGATGCCTCAATAATATTCCATCTTAGGTATACGTTACACTTTGTTTATCCATTCATCCATTGATGGACATGTAGGATGGGCTCACCATTAGGTACTTTCGAACAGGGCTGCAGGGAACATTTGGGTACACACATTTGAGTATCTCTATGCAGGTAAGAATGGAATAGCGAGGTCACGGGGTACCTCTCCTGTATCATTTTGTGAGTAACCACCGAGCTCTTTCCACAGTGACATGTCATCAGTAGCTGACAAGTTCCAATTTTTCCACATTACCAACATGTGTCCTCTGATGTTCAGATTCTAGCCATCCTAGTGGGTGTGAACTGACATCTCCTTGTGATTTTGATTTCCACTTCCTGGCATTAGTTTTATGGAGATGTTTTCATGTGTTTATTGGCCATTTGGATTTCATCTTTGGAGAAATGTCTATTCAAGCCCTTTTCCTGGTTTTTATCTGGATTGATTGCATTTTTGAAGTTGAGATGGAAGGGTCCTCTATGTATTCTGGGTAATAAGACCTTATCACCTATAAGATTTACAAATATGTTCTTTAGAAATATGTGGGTTTCTTTTCACCCTTTTGAAAAGGGTGTCCTTTGATGCACAAAATATTTTTTT
Source organism: Hipposideros armiger (assembly GCF_001890085.2). Classification (NCBI taxonomy): domain Eukaryota; kingdom Metazoa; phylum Chordata; class Mammalia; order Chiroptera; family Hipposideridae; genus Hipposideros; species Hipposideros armiger. The sequence continues at coordinate 2,267,874 of NW_017731625.1, read as the reverse complement.
TAATTAAGGAATTGGGAGAGGAGAATAGCGTTGGGGAATCGGGGAAGGGGAACACACACGTTGCTGTCCTTTTGTTTTTCAGTCTAGTTGTGGAGGACGTCGCTTCACTGGCCCATGTCGGTATTATCATTGTGCTCTTCCTGAGTGAGGCAGTCACTCGCCAGCCATTGGACAGCCACTCACAGCAGCTCACAGCAGCTCAGGCTGGCTGCTGGCTGCTCATGTTGGCTGCCAACCACTTACGGTAGCTCACGGCAGCCCACTGCAGCAGGGGTTGCAGCCTACGCCGTTGACTCATGGCAGCCCAGCTCCAGGTCGAGCTGTTGTTCACCATCTTAGCTGTAGAGAGCGCAGCATCACTGGCCCTAATGTGGGATCCCAACTGGGGCTCTGCTGCTCAGAGCTGGTGTCCCAAGCCAACTCTTAACCAACGCACCACTCGGCCGGCCCCACAAAAGACTTTAAATTTGATGAAGTCCAATTAATTTCTTCTTGGGTGTCTTACACTTTGGGTGTAAATATAAGAAATCATTATCAAATCCAAGTTCATGACAATTTACCCATGTGTTATTTCATGTCATTAAACTGGGAGGAAGCTCCTCATGAAACAAACACACATCCCTAGATAATATTTGAATGTAGAAGGGCATGAAGTTTAAGGTAACACAGTTCCTATTCTACATGATAGTTGCACATTCCTATGCCAACATAATGCTATTAAACATGTACACATTACTAATTATGCTGCCAACATACCATTTTTTAATGCTTGGTCATCCTAGGGCAAGTCACTCCACCTTGTTATTTAGAAAACCAGACCCACTAATCCACATTTGTTCTCATTTGTAAAATTTACCAATGCAGGGTTTGTGGAGTTCCAAGAAAAACTGGGTGGAACTATTAAGGGTATTTGAATAATATGATACAGCTATTGGTTCATGTAAAGTTAGTAAGAGAGAAACCACATTTAACATGGAATGGGGGCCAGGAATTTAGAAAGCTCATGCTCAAAGTGGTCATATCTAAAATTGTACATAAAGAACGTTACTCTATTCATCTTCTCCATAGCTGAGTGGTGACATGCAAATATCCCTTTGTCATCACCAGCTATCAAATCAGTCCTGTAATTTCATCCATTTGGGAGATTTCATAGTCATCATTCTTCTGTATTGAGGTAGTAGTTCCAAATTCAAGGACATTTAAGAAATTTTTTCATTCAGTTCAATTTTTTTATACTTATATACTTAAAATTGTCATTAAAATAAAACAATACATAAATAAAGAGTGAAATCATGATTTCACCAATGCTCTCTAGCCAAACACCACCAGGATGTCACCTATATTGTAAGAAACTGGGGAACTGACTGAGAGCACTGGGGATGAATGTCCTCATGCAGGACTGTAGGGTGTGTCAGTGAGGACATAGTATGACATATTCGTTAAAGACGTGTTTTGAAATATATCCACCATTTAGATCCATGTTAGATGATTTGAGTGACTTTTAAAGGGATTCTCCCCTTACTCTGGATTGGAAGCTGTTAGGAGGTGAACATTATTTTATTGTGGCTATCTTAATGGTTCTAATCTATGAAGCAGACAGAATACAGTGCAGCTAAAACTAATTGGTAAAAAGGCACCACTCACATTAGCAAGAAGCGCCAATGTTTAGTCATGTTTATGATTTTGACTCAGTTTTATTTTAGCCATTTTAAGACATGATTATAATACATGCTTCCATGTGTCTTCACCCATCACTGTCACAGAACTGCTTCTGATGTCCCTTAGGTGAAATTGCTTCTGCTCCATGTGAGAAAACCACAGCCCAGCAGTGAGGGCCAGGCCAGCTTCCTGTTGTCTGAGGCTCCCTTTATCATTCTCCCTTACAGTGTAAACACTGACATATGTATCTTTATCAGTCAGGATCTATTTTATATGTTTTCTATTAAGTGACTCGTTACCAAACTTATAAACTCAGTTACTTCTCACAAACACTACAGCGTTGATACTTTATCTCTTTGGATGAATTAACTGAGGCTTATGAATGTAGGTTGTTGCTCGGAGGCAACAGGCTAGGAAGGAGTCACAGGAATGAGGATTCAAATGGAGCCTGTCTTTCTCAGAGCCCACACTGATTGTTGGTGCTAAATGTTGTCCATCCCTCACATGTCACACTTTGGGCACCAAAAAACCGATTACACCCCACATGAATGTAGGCAGTGCAGACGCTTGCCCAAGGGTCCTCCTGCTCTCTGCTCCCCACCTGCTTGGTTGTGCCCACTTCCTGGGTGATATTCCAGTATCAACCCTTATTAGTGTGCATGACATTCGCTCAGAGTTAAGTTCAGACCCACAAAACCCTCAAATGCACAAACCATGTGAAAGGCACTTGAACCCAAAGAGCCTTCCCTAAGTCTGACCTTCACACTTACTCAGTTGCACAAATCACACTAAAGTCCACCAACTCTGGACATGATGACAAAACCACCTCCAGGAAGCAGCCTCATGCTCTCTGTTCACAAACCCCTCCCTTGTCCTTTCTGCTGTGTCGTCCCTCAGGGTGACCCTCCTTAGCATACAGTGACATTTGCTCTAGGACCTCAGTATAATAAGCTGGTCTCCTAAGACTTCCTGTGCCGCCATGTGTCAATGATAATGGCTGATCATCCCTAAAGAAACACAGAACAGTGTGGACACATTTTCCCACAGGTACTCGGTGGGCATCTCTCCACAATTTCAGAGTCAGGCTCCAAAGAGCACTGGATGTGAACAAACATTGTCTTCACAAGGAAAACATCCTCGGAGTGTGCAGAAGGGTTACCATGTGTACAGAATGGTTGAAATCAGGAATTTCATGGTTGTGATATGAAAAGGCAAAACTCCCATGAAAAAGGTCAAGGATGGACTCTTCCTCTGGGGCTGGAATCCCACTGTGCAGTTGTGATCCACACCTTCTGTGCCGTGACAGGTCAACATTGTAGCTATGGCAAGCCTTATTAGTGTGTCCGTGTCCCAAAAAACACGGCACATGTTGATTGGTGAATTGATGACACTAGAAAGCAAAGGGCACTCTAACAATCACTGGAATTGTTTAGGTAAAAGTTTCCTTAGAAAGGTGGTTCAGGAATCTTTACCGACGATTTCCTCTCTCAAATTGCTGAGGGACTACTCACCTTGAACGACACCTGAGACCTAATGAGACCTACAGTCCCACCCAGGTCCATACATAATACAATACGAGTACCATGCACAGAGCCAGAGAAGCATTACTGGAGGCCACCTGACACAGAGACAGAAAATGTGCTTTGTCCCCTGGGGGATCAACAGAACCACAAGAGGCCCGATGAAAAGAGTAAGGCAAGGCAAGCCATTTGCTCTTCCAGCAAAAATAATACAAGGGACCACCAGACCCTTGTATATACATAGGATTATCAACCAATTACCATACACCATGGAGATGGACATCACCATAATTACCAGCAACAAGAACTAAGACAAAGACATTTCTCTTCTGGGAACAATTTTCCATTAAACTCTGGGAGCTATTTAAAAACACTTTTAGAAGCAGAATTTAGGAGAATTGACTCACAGTCCTTATGCCTGTGAACTGAAGCTGCATCTCCAAACTCATTCCCAAAACTGAAGTTCTCACATCACCTACAGCACTGTTCATCCCAGTTGTCCACAGACAACTAGGGAAGATATACATCCGCTTGCCCTCCCACACAGTTGAGATGCAGAAGCATGACCCGTGGTGAATTGGCTGGAGACCATTGACATAAGGAATAGTTAGGTTTTCAGTATTAGGATGAATAAGTCATTGTAATAAAAAACAATGGTAACTGCATAGAAATTACAGAATACACCAAAGAAAAACATTAAACTGTGTTTGATATTAGGACTTTTAGCTCAAATTACATAGAAGATGTGCATAAATACACAAATAAATTATTCCTCTAGAAAGGGATATTTTAACATATCTTCTCATTAATGAAAAGAAAACATAAAAATCTTCCAATTATACAGCCCCCTTGAAAATATAATAATATTTCTATAAAAACAGTGTACAGAATGATATTTGACACAAATACACTCTTTGAACCACATATAAAAGAGACAACACTGGGTAATCACATCAAAATTGAATGTAATTAGAAATACTGGTTTTATGACTTTGACAGCAGTCACCTATAAAATAAAATTTACATAAACTGCAAAATATATACTCATAAAAGTTTATTTCAATCATGGAAGTGTCCACAACAAAGTAATGCAGAGTCAGTCGAGCTTTTTGACAGGGCAACCAGGGTGGGAAGTTTCCTGCATTTTGCTGCAGCATTAAATGTGTCCAGTTGGAGGCCAGAAAAAGATCTACTGATAAAGAGACAAGATGCTTCTTACAGAAATCATGTAATTAGGAGAAGTGCTGGAGCTGAGGGGAGGGTGACAGGATGAGACAAGTTCACTAAAAGCAATACCGTGAGGAAGTGGTATATAACACCAACGTGCTATAGGAAAATGGAAGAATCTGAGTGAACCTGAAAGAGACTCCACGATGCAAGGGCTCGTGGAAAAGTCTGAAGAATCTGCTGCCTCAGAGGGAACTAACATCAAACATGTATTTAGTTCCAAATGTTCCAGATGGGCAGAGCCAGCAGTCAGAAAAATGTGCTGTAACTCAGGCCCACCGGGTTCTCATACATCTCTGTCTCCTGATGGCTAGGAACTGAGACTTATGGCTTCTTCAGTTCAGCTTTGAACTTCATGCATCTTCCTCTTCTCCTGCCCTCAGAAGTATAATCACAAGGACTCTGGGATGAAATTCCCCAGCTCACCCACACTGATACCACAATTAAGTGGAACAACTTGGATATGAGTTTTCATCATCACACCACAAAATCTCTCATTGCAATTCAATACATCACCTTTACAGCCATGACGAACACAATGTGATATCCACAGGAAACAAATGAATGCCAAATTTACATCTTTCAATGACAAAGAATGAAGGGAAAGTTAGATATGTAGCCAGAAAGTTCCACTATGAACAGCACTGGACCAAAAGGAACATTTCAACAATTTAGGTCTCTACCATGATCACTTACGAAGAACATAATAAAATGAAACAGTCACAAAACTTTTCATGTAAACTTTTATTACACTTCACATAAAAAAACCCACTTATGCCCTGTGGGTCAAAAAGACACTGTAATGCAAATGAGACAAGTTTTATATGACAATTATTTAAAATCTGAGATAATAAAATGTGTAGTAGAGATGAAGGTGACATAGAGGGATATATATTACCTCAAGTATTCATATCAAAACATGAACTAGAAATTAGTATATGGTGATCACTACTGACACTTACACAAAAATGAGACATTACACAAACCAAACCATATTTCTAACATATAAAAGATGTCTGTCCTGCCCTCAGTTTTCATGTACTACTTATGTGAAATGACATACCTGAAAAATTTCCCACATGCTTTATATTCATGGGTTTCTCCCCTGGGTCTGTTCAGATTGACATGGTTTTAAGGAAGACTCAAGGTTTCTCACAGTTCTTGTTTTAAGATGTTTGCTCCAGTATGTGTCCTCTTATGAATATGCAGGTGGCGAAATACCTAAAGCTTTTCCTCTTGCTGACATTCACAGTTCTCTCCCCACTATGTGTTCTCACATGTTATTTAAGGGAAAAATAATGACTGAAGGCTTTCCGATATTTCCTTATTCATAAAGATTCTCTCTAATGTGCATTCTCACATGTACTGCATTTTGTCATGTATAATGCATACTTTTTTGCCCAAATTTGTGAGGGAAAAATAAGGATGAGCATTATACATGAAAGTACTAATTCTGTATCTACATATGTTTTTAATTCTTTTTTGCTCATGAGTTAAAAATGTAACTCTAGAAATCAATAACGATATCCGTACGCAAAATGATAGCCTGGATTATGATAATTGGTTTTGTTGAACTTACGACAAACTTGCAACGATGAAGAGTTCTTGGCCTTCTATGATGTTTCAATAGCGGAAATTTGTTACTGGTACATAAATTTTCTTGTACCTTGTATCTGTTCTTGTGTTTTGTAATTATTTGTTACATAAAATTTCTTGTACTTTAATATGTTAGAAATAAATGCTAACATTCCTTTATAATATAAAAAGCAAGGACCTAAGTGTGAACAAATAAAATTTGAATTAAAAGATTAAAATGGAAGGTTTTTTTCCTGAAAGTTTGGGTCAAAGACATGGGTGAGCATTATACATGGGAGTGCATTATACATGGCAAAATACAGTACTTTAAGGGAATTCTGACAACTAAAGCTTTGCTACACTACTGACATTCATACATTTTCTCCCCACTGTGTATTCTTGCATGTTCTTTAAGGGAGTAGTGAACACTGAAAACCTTGACACATTGCTGACATTCATAGGGTTTTTCCTTACTGTGCATTCCCATGTGTCTGTAAAGTGATGATGGCCCACTGAAGGCTTTCTCACATTGCTGACATTTTTAGGGCCTCCCTCTAGTGCATGTTCTCACGTGAACTTCACAGGAAGACTTACAAATGGAGAATTTCCCACATTGACGGCATTCATCAAGGTGTGTTTCACCCCAGTTTGTGTTGTAAAATGTGATTTAAGTCTGACTCGCTGAATGAAAACTTTTACACACTGCTCACATATATAGGGTTTCTCCCCAGTATGTGTTCTTGAATGTGATTTAAGCATGTATTGTTTACTGAAGATTTCCCCACACTGTTCACATTCATAGGGTGTTCCATAGTGTGTGTACTCAATGGTTTTGAAATGTGGATAGTACACTGAGTGCCTTTCCACACTCCTTACATTGATGAAGTTTCTCCCAAATGTGTGTTCTTGAATGTAATTTAAGGGTCCATCAATGACTGAAGGCTTTCCTACACTGCTAACATTCATAGGGTTTCTCCCCAGTGTGTGTTCTCAAAAGTGATTTAAGGCTGTATCGCTTACTGAAGACTTTCCCACACTGTTCACATTTATAGGAGCCCTCCAAAAAGTGTGTTCTTGCATGCTTTTGAAATGTGGATAGCACACTGAATGGCTTTCCACACTCCTTACATTCATAGAGCTTGTCCCCAGTGTGAGTTCTCACATGTTCTTGCAGTTGTGTGGAAATTCTGAATCCTTTCCCACACTCTTTAGACCATACAGTTTCTCTCCTGTGTGGATTCTAACATATTCACGCAGGACTGAGAGAAACCTAAAGGCTTTGCCACAGTGGTCCCTTCACAGGGTTTTTCTCCAATGTGCATCCTCACATGTGCTCGAAGGGAAGAGGAACAACTGAAAGCTTTTCCACATTTGCTACACTGGTAAAAATATTTTTTTTACCACTCAGGTTGTACACGGATTTGTTAGACACTCTCCAACTATCCACTTGTACAGGGTTTCTCCACAAGGTCTGTTCCCACATGAGAGCTTATGCATGAAACAAACCTGCCTGATCGTTCACATTCCTCACATGCATGAGTTGTGTATCCATTTTGACATCTTTCCTGATTCTGAAGGAAAGAACATTCCAAAAAGACTTTTCCACAATTAGTGGATTTATAGGGTTTAATTCCATTTGGGTATCTCTCACACATTGAAAGAGATGTAACCTCATTCAGGGCGTGCCAACATTGATCACCCTCATTAGTTTCACAGAAACTCTCCAGCAAAGGATTTCTGTTCAAAATATTAAACATACAATTAGGGATTAACGATTATAAGTGATTTCTTTCTTAATGATTGATTGACGATGTAAATGCTTACTTTGACTACATATAACAATTTTCAATGAAAGGGTATATTTCTAGCACTGTGTAAATTGTCACATGGTGAAAAAGACTTAATTCTCTGGCCGAAGGCTGATATGGAGCCATAACTTTCACTGTTTCTTACATCTAAGGTTTCCTTGTGATTGTTTCCAACTGAATTCTGTCTAGATGCTGAATATATAGATCACATATATGAGAAGGCTGTCTTATGACAATTCTCCATGAACTCATTTTTTGGGGTAATTTATATACTTTAAAATATTTTCAAACACTTTAGCACCAAGCAGATAGACCCTTTTATCCTGAATGATGGTCACTCACCTAAAAGGTATGTCCTGTTTTAGGTGCCCATATCCAATGTTACTGAAAGATTGGTTTTCTGTAACAAGTGACCAAGAAGCATTTTTGTAAGTCTTACTGTTTTGTCTTGACTGAGTATGATATTTGCCAAAATATTCCTATAAGAACATAACTCACAGTTTTTAACTTGACTGCACTAATCTGCAACAATTGAAACTATAATTTAATTTCATGGAAATGCATGTGCACAAGTGCTCTCATTAGAAGAGGACCCACAGTGGGACCGGCCGAGTGACTCAGTTTGTTAAGAGCAACAGGGTCGCCAGTTCGATTCCCAAATAGACCAGTGAGCTGCACCCAAGCTGAGCTGCCGCGGAGCTGCCAACAGGTGGCAGGATGGCTCAGCTGGTGAGAGCACATGCTCCTAACAACAAGGTTGCTGGTTCAACTCCCACATGGATGGTGGGCTATGCCCACCCACAACTAATATTGAACACAACACCTTGAGCTGAGTAGCCACGAGCTGCTGATGGGTGGCCAGATGGTTACTGGACTTGGAACTGAGCTATTTGCACCCTCCACAGCTGAGATTGAAAGACAACAATTTGGCTGTTCCCCTTACACAATTCCTCAACACTGCACCTCCCCCAATTCCCCAATTAAAAAAAAAACCTTAAAAAAGAAAAAAAAAGAGGACCCACAGAAATTCTTTCCAAGTGTTTTAGGATGGATGACAAGTCCAACAGGACAGCCAAGGACATAACAAACATCAATTATCTCAAACACAAATTGAGTCATATTTCTGATGCACATGGAAAAATGTCATCCCTTATCTAGAACTTATGCTCCCTGAGTATTGTCACTCTCCTATGTGTAGTACCTCAGACACATAGGTACTACATGGAGCCTTTCTCATGGTCCCCAGATGCCATTGGCTGATTAAATAGTGTATGTGGTGCTCACCTGCTCCTGGAGAAAATGTCATCATGATGAAGGATGGAGGGCAACAAACATCCCATGAGATGGGCCATTACTTAGATCTTTAAGACCACTGATGTTGGCCACGTGTGGGATTAATTGCAGGAAAATGACCATGTCAACTGTGTATTACTCACAGTGTAACTTTTTCAGGGGTGGAGAAAGTTACAGCAACTGGAAATGATGGTCTCACTTACAATTAGGGAGCCTTAGACTTTTCTTGGACATTAATAAAGAGTCAGTTTCATATCTGAAACCTTGTTTTAATGAGAAAGTTATTGGTCTCTAGGTTATCCATGAATGCTTGCAGTGCACCTGTCTTTGTTCAATACATTTTCATTCTTTGGCCTTCAAAAGAATGAGTAGCTGTAAAAACAAATTGTTTTCTAAAAGCTAAAGGAAGGGATAAAGCTGTCCTCACCCACTAAGGCCAGTTTCCGGCAGGTCTCCAGCATCATTTCTCTGTAGAGCTTCCTTTGAGCACCAGCCAGGAAAGCCCAAATTCTTCCTGGGTTCAGTTCATAGCCACATCCACAAAGACCACCACATCCTGAAACATCCCACATGTTCTATTTCAACAAGGCACCTCTTCACCAATGTGTGCAGGAGGATAGGGGAGACTGACCGTCAGGGACCCAGACTCAATTCCTAGGACTCCTGAGCTCATGTTCTCATGGGAAATGACAACAAGCAAGCAAACTATGTGCAGGACACTCAGTGATGGTCAGTGCTTGGAACCTGTAAAGTTTGACCACTGATATCTACTTCTCCTCACATAAATATAAAATGATTTTCTGAGATGGAGCACATATTGGGGTAAGGTAAAGACTGAAAATGAACGCATCATTCAGATAACATGGAAATGGATACTTGGCTTATTCTGAAGTTATTTCCATGTCAGCTCCAAGACTTGAAACTAGAATGTCGGGTTGTCATAAACACTGAGATCTCCAGGGCTGCTGATCTGAAAACTCTTGCCTTCTAAGTCGTCAGCATCGAAGAATCTGGTCAAGTCTCCTCATATCCAACAGAGACAGGGATACGACTCTTCCAGGATGAGGAGGCCACTGTGGGAACAGGCACAGGTCAGGGCCCAGGCCTGTCACACATTTTGGTGAAAAAAGGAGCTGATTCATGAAGAATCTGTCAAGCCAGTAGAGCCTTTCATACAAAACTCAGTGCCTGGATTTTGAGAAAATGACGCCACAAAGAAAAATCGCTGAAAGACCTAATAGTAATAGAGACAAATGTGACTTTAGCAGAGAGAAAAAATAACCAATCAATATCTTTAGAGCAATATGGGATGGCACCACACCCAAAGAAATAAAGAGCAAACAACTATGAAAATAACATATTTTGATGATGTCATAGAATTGGCGGTGTGAGGTAAGTCTCATAAAATCTCCCCTGGTATTTACAACAAATTGAAAAACTATAATACCACAAAAAAATCCCTGTCCCGCAGACAGGCAAGAAAAAGAGACGCACAACTGAAATCATGTAAAGGTGGGCAAACTGGGCGAGCAGCGGAGGAGGGAAGGGGGAAGGGCAGAGACGCGGGCTCAGGACGCAGACCGGAGCTCAGAGCTCCGAGCCCCCTGCATTCTGGAGATACTGCAGTCGTGGGAGAGGGAAATTCCACTGCTAGAGCTCCCCTTGTGGCCCACAGTCCCGCCTGAGGGATTAGCATATAACACGGCTGAACCCAACACTCACGGCAGAGGTAACAAGGCAGCTCAGAAAGAAAATGAAAAGTCTCCAGAAAATGAACTTAAAGACATGGAAATACGTGACTTAAAGGACAGAGAATTCAAGATTGCAATTCTGAAAAAACTCAACGAGATGCAAAAAAACACAGACAGGCAGTTTAATGAACTCAGAAACACAATTAAAGAACAAAATGAACATTTTACCAAAGAGATTGAAAATTAAAAACAACAAACAAATAGAATTTCTGGAGATTGAGAACTCAATAAAAGACATGAAGAGGGCCGGCCGAGTAGCTCAGTTGGTTAAGAGCTCGCTCAAGAGTTTGAGCTCTGAGCAACAGCAGTTCGAGTCCAGCCCAAGCTGAGCAGCTGCTGAGCTGCCAACAGGTGGCAGGATGGCTCAGCTAAAAAAAAAAAAGACATGAAGAATGAGGAGCAGTCAGTTAGCTCAGTTGGTTAGAGCAAAGTGCTCATAACACCAAGGTTGATGGT
>NW_017731625.1:2250176-2253990 GCF_001890085.2 Hipposideros armiger | reverse complement strand
GCCGGCAGGCAGCGTGAGCTGCCGTAAACCCCCATGAGTGGCCATCAAATGGCCTGCAACCGACTGCCTCACCCGGGAAGAGCACAATGATCATAATAACAACATGGGCCAGTGAAGCGACATCCTCCACAACTAGACTGAAGAACAAAAGGGACAGCAACTTTTCTGCTGCCCTTTCCTGATTCCCCAATGCTGTTTCCCTCCCAAATTCCCCAATAAAATCTTTTTAAAAACCCCAAAAAACCTAAACCCCACCATATGCTGCCTCCAAGAGACACATCTCAGTTACAAGGACAAATATAGACTCAAAGTGAAAGGGTGGAAATTGACAGTCCAAGCAAATGGTGTTCAGAGAAAACCAGGTGTAGCCATACTGATATCAGACGAAACAGACTACAGGATGAAAAAAGGTAACAAGAGACAAAGATGGACATTTCATAATAGTAAAGGGGACTATACAACAAGAAGATATAACAGTCATCAATATTTATGCCCCTAATCAGGGAGCACCGAAATATACAAAGCAACTACTAGTAAAGCTAAAGGGAGAAATTGACCAAAACACAAGTATAGTAGGGGACCTAAATACATCATTGACAGCTATGGATAGATCATCCAAACAGAAAATAAATAAATAAATAAACAAATAAATAAATATCAGCCTTAAATGACACATTAGATGAAATGGACAGAACTGACATTTAATAGAGCACTTCATCCTAGAACATCAGACTATACATTCTTTTTTAATGTACATGGAACATTCTCAAGGATAGACTATATATTGGGACATAAAACTAGTCTCAGCAAATTTAAGATTGAAATCATACCAAACATATTCTCTGATCACAAGGCTTTGAAATTGGTTGGATATCAACTGCAAAAAAAAAAAAAGGCAGGAAAAACCACAAAGATGTGGAGATTAAACAACATACTTTTAAAGAACGACTGGTCAAAGAAGAAATAAGAGAGATCAAAAGATACATAGAAACAAATGAAAATGGAAATACATCCTACCAAAATTTTTGGGATGCAGCAAAAGCAATTTTAAGAGGGAAATTTATATAATTACAGGCCTATCTCAAAAAACAAGAAAAATCCTAGATAAATAACCTAACGTTACACCTTCAAGAACTAGAAAAGGAAGAACAAATGAAACCTAAAGTCAGCAGAAGGAAGAAAATAATTAAAATCAGAGCAGAAGTAAATGGAATAGAGAACAAAATGACAATAGAAAAAATTAATGCGACAAAGAATTGGTTCTTTGAAAATATTAATAAAATTGGCAAACCCTTAGCTAGACTCACTAAGATGAAAAGAGAAAAAACACAAACAAAATCAGAAATGAAACAGAGGAAGTTACCACAGATGCCACGGAAATACAATGAATCATCCAAGAATATTATGAAGGGCTATATGCCACCAAATTCAATAACCTAGAAGAAATGGACATGTTCTTAGAAACCCATAGTCTTCCTAGGCTGAATCACGAAGAATTGGAAAATCTAAATAGACGGATCAACAGTAAGGAAATTGAATCAGTCATCTGAAACTTTCCCAAGAGCAAAATTTCAGGACCAGATGGCTTCACTAGTGAATTCTACCAAACATTCAAAGAGGATCTAATACCTGTCCTCCTCAAACTCTTCCAAAAAATTAAAGAAGAGACAATACTCCCTAACTCATTTTATGAGGCCAACATTACCCTGATACCAAAACTTGGTAAGGATAACACAAAAATAGGAAATTAATAAATACAGATGCAAAAAATTCTAAACAAAAGTCTAGCAAATCGAATGCAACAATGCATTAAAAAGATTATACATCATAGCCAAGTGGAGTTCATCCCAGGAGCACAAGGATGGTTCAACATACGCAAATTGATCAATGTAATACACCACATAAACAAAATAAAGGACAAAAATCATATGATTATTTGAAATGATGCAGAAAAAGCATTTGAGAAGATAAAACATCCACTTATGATTAAAACACCTAATAAAATGGATATAGAAGGAAAATACCTTAACATAGTAAAGGCCATATATGACAAACCCTCAGCTAATATTATAATGAACAGTGAAAAACTGAAGCCCTTTGCTCTATGTTCAGGAACACAACAGGGCTGTCCCCTATCTCCTCTGCTTTTCAACATAGTATTGGAAGTCCTAGCCAGAGAAATCAGGCAAGAGAAAGGAATAAAAGGCATTCAAATAGGGAATGAAAAAATTAAATTATCACTTTTTGCAGATGACATGATGCTATATATAGAAAACCCTAAAGATTCCATCACAAAGCTATTAGAAACTGTAAGCAAATACAGTAAAGTTGCCAGCTACAAAATGAATGTACAAAAATCCACTGCATTTCTTTTTTTTTTTAAGATTTTTATTGGGGAACTGGGGGAGGGGAACAGAGCTGGGGAATTGGGGGAAGGGGAACAGACAAGTTGCTGTCCTTTTGTTCTTCAGTCTAGTTGTGAAAGATGTTCGTTCACTGGCCCAAGTTGGCAGCATCATTGCGCTCTTCCCGGGTGAGGCAGATCAGTCGCCGGCTTCTGGACGGCTGCTCAGGCGGCTGCTGGCCGCTCACACTGGCTGCTGGCTATACACGGTAACCCATGGCAACCCACTGCAGCAGGGGCTGCAGCCTACGCAGTCAACTCATGGCAGCTCAGCTCCAGGTAGAGCTGTTGTTCACCACTTTAGCTGTAGAGGGCAGTAAACAACATACTTTGAAAGAAATACCAGGTCAAAGATGAAATACGAGGAGAGATAAAAACATACATAAGAACGAATGAGAATGAAAATACATCTTGCCAAAATTTTTGGGATGCAACGAAAGCAGTTTAAAGAGGGAAATTTATATCACTACAGGACTATCTCAAAAAAACAAGACAAATCCCAGATAAATAACCTCACATTACCCCTTCAAGAACTAGAAAAGGGAGAACAAATGAAATGCAAAGTCAGCACAAGGAAGGAAATAATTAAAATCAGAGCAGAACTCGGGGCTAGCCGAGTGGCTCAGTTGGTTGTTAGCTTAAGAGCCTGAGCTCTGAGCAACAGGGCTGCCGGTTCGAACTCAGCACCTTGAGCTGAGCTGCTGCCCAGTGGCTCAGTGGATAGAGCATGCACTCTTAACAACAAGGCTGCTGGTGGCTACGCCCACCCGCAACTAAGATTGTAACACAGCACCCTGAGCTTAGAGGCCACAAACTGCTGATGGGCAGCCAGATGGCAACTGGCACCCTCCACAACTAAGATTGAAAAACAACAACTTGGCTGGTCCCCCTCCCAAATTCCCCAACACTGTTCTCCCCAATTCCCCAATTAAAAAAATTTTTTTTTCATACTTTCATGGTAAATTAAAAAATGATAGATGTAAACAGCACTTTGAAGTCTCATAAATTTTGAAAGTACATTCTGGACTATCAAAGGTGAAATTATTCTATTTTTACTGGAAATTACAAGTTGTCTCTTTATGCCTTCAAAAACTGATAATCCGTATATAATGGTTATGGTGACTATATAATGGCCAGAATTGTAGATTAGTGAGAATGACTCCACTTCACCAGGTATCAGGGGCTTTATTGCACATTTCATTCTTTTTTTTTTTTAAGAATAACTTTTTAATTTTTTTTAAAGATTTTATTGGGGATCTGGGGGAGGGGAAAGCGCTGGGGAATCGGGGGAAGGGGAACAGACAAGTTGCTGTCCTTCTGTTCTTCAGTCTAGTTGTGGAGGACGTTGCTTCACTGGCCCATGTTGGTATTATCATTGCGCTCTTCCCAGCTGAGGCAGATCAGTCGCCA
>NW_017731625.1:2214453-2250088 GCF_001890085.2 Hipposideros armiger | reverse complement strand
CATCTTAGCTGTAGAGGGAAGTGTCACTAGCCCTCATGTGGGATCCAAACCCAGGCCCTGTTGCACAGAGATGGTGACCCAAACCAGTTCTTAACCAACGCGCCACTTGTTGCACATTCCATTCTTGAGCTGGCATAGAAACAGCCTTACTAGGACTCTTTCACTACTTTGTTATAGCTGCAAAGTCCAAAATTGCCAAGAAACAAATAAATGTCAAAAGAATGCTCAGCCTTTGGACACCTAGCAGTAAAAAAGAATTTTAATGGACACTGCAGGAATCCCTCTCAAAGCACCATTAAGAAGCAGTTCATTGAAGTGAAATTCAGGAGGTCTGATGAGCGGCAGAGGTCACTCAGTCTTTGGGAACTGAGAAGCACCTGAGCTGTAGCCAGTGCTAGAAGTGACACAGGAAAGCAGAGAGTGGACCTGTGTCAGGGATGTTGGGGACATTAGTGGTGAGCCTCAGTGACAACACAGAAAGTGACCCATGCTGCAGCAACAGAAGTGGCACAGCCTAGATATTGCTGTGTCTCCCAGTCCCACACAGTACAGCACAACCATTATCAGGAAGGGCCTCATTACATATGAGGGCACTAGGATGTGTGTTCATCAGGATCGAAGGGCTGGAAAGCTCTCTGGGCAACTGACTGCTTCATGAGAAACAGACCAATGTGCTAAATGAGCAATTCTGAACAACCCGTTTGTCAAATTATAAAGTTTGCAGAATTCATATTGCATGAGATGATTTCTACAGCCTTTGAGGATTTGTTTTTTTTCAAAATTTTAGTTTCAGTAGTTAGGAAAATTGTCATAGATTGGTGAAAATTAACATGCATATAAAACCACCATTTGGGAAACAAATCAAGACCATGAAAATTTAAAACAAAAAAAAGATGGAAATTAACAAAGTACTGCATTTAAAAGGCATAGATATCCTTTGTGTCTGAATGGTTGAGACTTCTGAAATTTTAATTCCATGCATTTAATCAAGCTAGTTTAACAAATCCATTGAATTAGGAGATGAAAATGGAATCGAATGGACTCCAAAAAAGCTTCAGAAGAGAATCTTACTCAATCATTTATATAAATCTGTAGTCACAACATGCACACTGCCCCAAATTCAGAATATAAAAGGAGCCTTCATTCTGATTTTCCGAGGCCCTGAAGAACAGGACAACATCGGCTAGACTGAACTTGACTGGTCTCTGCCAAATGCCTGTGGCCAAATGGTCTGGCTGACTCTTCTAGACCTAGTTTCAGGTATTTGTATGAGATTTTTTGGTAACTTGATAATTTGGTAACTTTGGTAATTGGTGAGATTGGTCTTACTTACTTAGAGAATCTGCTTTAGAAAATGGACCTGGAGCCTGCTTCGTGGCCCTCAAATGCACCAGAGGGCCATGATGAACAGAGCTGGCCAGCATAGGGTCGGGGAGAACAAGCAATAGCTCATTTCAAGGTGTACAAGCAACAAAATACTGTTGTGTTTTAGAAGCCACTCTCACTACGAGGTTTCATGTCATCTAAGCAAAAAATAAAGAATGTCACAGCTGTACTAAATTTAAAAGAAGTAGAGATACACATTTAGATAGATCTTATAAAGTGTGAAAATAGTAATGGATAATAAAGAATTATTTTCTATGAGATAGGTGGTTTAGACAGATGATTACACAAGGTGCTTGATCTTCCAAGCTTTTTGAGGAACACAAAAGCTGGGAAATATTCTCACCCTGTGAATAAAGGCAAAAGGCTGCTCTCTCTTATCTTTCATGTTCTGACAAGCCTGGGGAGTCCAGGCTACTGCTCCCTCTGGAGTATGTGGACGACTTTGACCACTCAACACACAAGTTTGCCACCTACTCATAGAGTACTTCTGTGAACATTAGAAAATGACACCGCTTCCTTCAAGATGCTTTATTTCCATGGCTCAGAAAAAGACTATAAATATGCTGTAATTGTATAGTGTATACACCATAAAAAGGACTAATAAATACATTGATTTTGGTTCCAAGTGGATACTTTTCTGCGATCTGCAGAAAAGCTGTCACAATAATTTTACCAATCTGTTGTGTTAACTATGTGAATTGTTCCCTTAGATGTGACATGTTTGTGCAGTGTGCAATCTGCACAACTATATGGGGCATTGGACCTAGTGGCAGATTTTGGATTGGAAGATGGGATGCGAACATTGGGAGATGAGCTGTAATGGACGAAAAGACTACATATAATGGGCCTGAGGTCAGAGGAGGGGCTTCAGGGTGAGAGGATATGGATTACCTGTGATGCTCTAAGTGCTTTCTGGATGACCACTGCTAGCCTATAATAGAGTTCAGATCTACCTCATTTCCTTTCACTGTTCTGGAATATTCTTGTTCTGATTTCCTAATTCTACTAATATTTCAGTCTCTTTTTATTTCCATTTTTCACAAGTTTAGCCAGACATTTCTACTTCAAAATGACCACCCCACCCTTCTAAACTATTCATATTTACCTGCACAACTGAAATAGATGCTGGCATTCACATACTTAACATCTTGATTCGACTATTTGCTAGTTTTCCAAAATGTCCAGTTCAGATTTCCTGGTCATTAGGCTGAGGCAGTCATTATGAGCTGGAGCTCAGCAGGGCTCTTGTGA
The DNA here is from genome assembly GCF_001890085.2 of Hipposideros armiger. Classification (NCBI taxonomy): domain Eukaryota; kingdom Metazoa; phylum Chordata; class Mammalia; order Chiroptera; family Hipposideridae; genus Hipposideros; species Hipposideros armiger. The sequence goes on along the minus strand of NW_017731625.1, from coordinate 2,247,451 downwards.
AGGAATCCCGTTACCTGGTTGTTGCCTTACAGCCGATTCTTAGACCACCCCCTCTGCATTAGCCTCTGACCCATTAGTCGAGAGAGTGTCTCAGAAAACTGAGGTCGGATGGAATGATATCTGTAAAGCTCTCTGGGGGGGGGCGTCTCCAGTTTGACTGGGACCTGATGGAATTATATCAGTTGTCTCCCCTGGGAGGACATGTAATTATGTCCTGGGGCAATGTGGTGGAGTACGAAGGCATAGCATTTGCTGGAGTACAATGGGGAAAAGGTCAAGGGAAAAGGCCTTAAGGCACACAAGATTACACAATTAATGACTCACAACATAGCAGTTTACTTCCTTAAAAATTATCAATAAAAACCATGCATTGACCCGATTCGGTGGCTCAGTCTAACTCTCTGAAGACTGAGTCCCTTGGTCTCGCACTTAAATCTTACTTCTGTCTCTGTCTCTTTATTCAATCTGCGTCGCCCCTTTCGTGTCCCATTTGCCCTTGCCACGCAGGACGTGACACCTGGTGAGTGAGCAAAACCTTTGAATCAGCATTTGCTCGATGCTGCTATTCTCATTCATGCATTTTATGACAAAATTGTACCTATTGGGGGGTTTCAGTACATCTCTAGACTAATCCTTTTTCAATGTTGAGTCTACTCTCGTCAGCTTGATTTTAACAACATACCATCTTATACCGAACACCAGGCATTCATTTGGGTATTACCTTTTCTTTGGGGGTAGAAATTGTCTTTTATATTTTGTCTTTTCCCCACTACCTATCTTAATTCAGAGCATTTAAAAAATTCTCAATGAGGACTTACTGAGTTAAGAATTTACTCTATGACAATACTCTTAAGTATCCCTCACCACAATATGAGGGAGACAACTACCAAAATATTTGCAGATCTTATAATTGATTTTGTTCCTTCAGTTGGCTTTGGCTTATTAGTGAGACAAAGAAGAAATGAATTTCATCAAAAGGCTCCAATATACTAGTTTAGATCTAATGGTATAAGTACTGAGGGTTAAAGTGTCCATAAATTCTTACCTACCACACTATGACCCCATTGTTTCATGCTTCTAGAGGAAGTCCATGAGAATTTAGTGGTATCCACACAGAGTCAAGTTCCTGGTGAGCAGTTATGAGGTTATGAATCAGGGGACTCTCTTTTTGCTTTACTGATGTCCTGCACGATGTCTTTTGAGAAACCTTTGAGGGGCCACTCATATCCCTTCCAGAAAGAGAGATCCCAATGTATTGGATTGTTGGAATAGTCATAATGTATTTTTCCATGTTTTTCATTGCAAAAATGCATCATGACTTTTCTGACAACCCAACAAAAATGAAATCAGGGAATGTTAACACTAGATATATAGTTCCAAAAAAGCACCTCCCGAATTGGACTCCAAGGGTCATTAGTCAGAGAAGATGGTCAGAGCTGTCTCACTTTCCCATAAGTGTGGGAAACATATGTAGTCATTTGGAAAATACAAATACATTTGACAGAACAAAGGCTTGATTTGGTTTCATCTAGCCTTTTCAAAATATAGAATATTTGAACAAGGAGCTCCCAACCCCTTTTTGGTAACACCCACTAGCATCTTCCAGAACTAACGCTCCACGGAATGTGCACTGGGGAGTGAAGCTTTGGAAAAGGGGGGAGTGGCGCCAGATAATTAGAAGACAGCTAGTGAAGACTTTAATGTATTTAATTAGTAATTAGAAATGTATATGCTAAGCCATATATACCTATATGGGATACTTATATATAATTGGCTGAGAACAATTGCGAAAATATAGAGTATAACCCATGAATGAATAATAAGGCAGCTTGAAGATGAGAATAACTTAAACAGGCCTAAAACACAGCACATAAACTTTCTCTCACTTTACAACACAGGATGCAATGTCTTCATAAAAACACACCAGTGACTCATTAGTAAAGCATCCAGCTGATCCACCGCTTTACTCTTCTTTAACATAACTATTATGTCCCAATTGATCTCCATTATTGACCAGAAGGCAACCCATGAAATCAGGCAAATCACTTGGGGAGACAAACATTCTCAGAAATTGCCAGAAACCTCAACCTCAGGTGTACAATGCACACATATACAGTGTAACTTGTGTTATAAGGAGGTGGATGTTTGCTATATAGAGGATAACAAGAGACCTGCAGGCAAAGAGTGATTGAAATGATGGAAAAGTCCAAAGCACAAGGTCAATTGCTCCTTTAAAGTTGTTGAGTAACTGTATTGAGAGAGCGAATTCCAAGCAAGAGTGAAACAAGAGCTAAAATGTGTAGGACAATTTCCTTCCACATTGGAAAGTCCTTAACATGATATGCATAGAAATCTCTATTTTCCAATATCTGAGACAGGTTCACCTGCTAACCAATGAGGAAAAAGGATAACCTTTGACTGTGAAAGACAGGAGTTAGGTTGAGCCTAGAGAAAACAAGAGAAACAGATTAAATCTATTCCACTGTAACTTCCATATATAATTTCTCTCCCAAGAATACCAAAGACTGACAAAATAAACAAAGAAAAAACATGTTTCTTAACTTGTGAAATGTGACAGTCAATGGCATGTGGCAAAACAAAAACACAAGGAAACAATGTTACCAGTTTCCAATCTTAGTATCTAAGGATGTGGAAGGCATGTCTCTCAACTTAAAAAAAAAAAAGTGCTAAGAGGAAGTCACTTTCAAAAATCCTTTTACAGCAGAGGTCTCCTTATTTTTATGAAAGGCAGTACTCTGCATTTTGGAGAGAGGAAAACATGATTGCCCAAGTCAACTACTCAGAATTTTCTAGGGTACAGGGTTTGCCTTCAAATATCCTCCTGCTAACAGAACTGTCAACAAAACCAGTATCATCCCTACTCTTAATCATTATGATATTATTACTATAACCTTAGATTGTATAGATAATATTGACATAAATTCATGAATAAATTATCCTCCAGAAAGGGTTATTTTAACATATCATCTCATTAATGAAATGCAAAACATAATAATGTTGCAATTATACAACTACCATGAGACTGTACATAAACATGTTATATAAAAACAATGTAGAGAATGATATTTGACCAAAATACATGTTATGAACTACATACAAAAGAATAAAACACTGGGTAAACACATCACAATTAAATGTAATTAATAATAATGGGTTTATGACTTAGATAGCAGTCACCCATAAAAGAAAATTTAAACTCCCAAATATGTTCATAAAAGTTAATTTCAGTCATGGAATTCAAGGTCAGTCCAGCCTCTCCACAGTGCAACCTGTGTAGGTAGTTTCCTGCATTTTGTGGCAGCATTAGATATCTCCAGGAGGAGGCCAAGAAAAGATCTACTTATAAATGAACAAGATGCTTCCTACAGAAATCACATAATAAGGAGAAGTGTTGGAAATAGGGGGGTGTGATAGGATGAGAGAAGTTCACTCAGAGCAAAACCATGACTAAGTAACCTGATGTACACCAATATACTATAGGAAAATGTAATGAACCTGAAAGAGAATCCCTGATGGAAGTGCTCGTTGAAAAGTCTGAAGAATCTTCTGCATCAGAGGGAACTAACCTCAAACATGTATTTGGTTTCAAATGTTCCAGACAGGCAGAGCCAGCAATCAGAAGAATGTGCTATAACTCAGCCACTTCTGTCTCCTGGTGGTTAAGAATGGAGAGTCATGGCTTCACTTCAGCTTCCAACCTCATGCATCTTCCCCTTCTCGTGACCTCAGAAGTATAATTACAAGGACTTGGATAAAATTCCCTACCTCACCCACGCTGACAGCACAATTCAGTGAAACAATGTGAATATGAGCTTTCTTCATCACACCACAAACTCTCTACTTGTAACTCAAAGCATCACATCCAATTTCCAGCAAGTGATGAACACAGATGTGCTATCTACTGGAAACAAACAAATGTGGAATTTACATGTTTCAATAAAAAAGACAGAAGGGAAAGGTAGATTATGAGTCAGAAAATTCCACTATGTACAGCTGTGAACCGAAAGAAAAACTTCAACAGTTCAAGTGTCTACCATGGTCATTTACAAAAGCACAATAAAAAGAAACAGTCACAAAACTTTTCATGTAAAATTATATCAAGCTTCACATAAAAGAACCTACTTATTACCCATGGTTTGAAAAGATAATGTAATGCAAATGAGACAAGTTTTATATAACTGTACAATTATTTAAAATCTGAGATATTAAAATCTGTAGTAGAGATGAAGGGGACATAGAGGGACATTTATTACCTTAAAACATGAACTAGAAATTAGTATACTGTGATCACTACTGAGACGTTACACAAAAATGACATGACACAAACCAAACCATACTTGTAATATGTAACAGATGCCCATCCTGCTCTTAGCTTTCAGGTACCATGTAAGCGAAAAATTTCCAAATTCTTTACATTCATGGGTATCTCTCTTGTCTCTTAAGGTTCACATGGTTTTTAGGCAGACTGAAGGGTTTCCACAGTTCTTATATTCTGACATTTGCCCTGGTATGTGTCCTCTTATGAATACGCAGGTTGTGGGATGCCTAACTTTTCCTGCTTGGTGACATTCATAGGTCTCTCCCTACTGTGTGTTCCTGCATGTTTTTGAAGGGAGAAATAATGACTGAAGGATTTCCCACATTTCATATATCCATATGGTTTCTACCAGTTGTGCATTCTCATGGGTACTTTAAGGGAAGACTGACAACTTAAAGCTTTCCCACACTGCTGACATTCATGCGTTCTCTTCCCACTGTGTGTTCTTGCGTGTTCTTTTTTTTAAAAAAAAATATTTTATTGGGGAATTGAGGGAGGGGAACAGTGTTGGGGAATTGGGGAAGGGGAACAGCCAAGTTGTTGTCCTTCAATCTTAGTTGTGGAGGGTGCAGCTAGCTCAGCTCCAAGTCCAGTCACCATCCAGGCACCCATCAGCAGCTTGCAGCCACTGAGCTCAATGTGCTGCATTCAATCTTAGTTGCAGGTGGGCGTAGCCCACTACCCTATGTGGGAGTTGAACCGGCAACCTTGTTCTTAGGAGCACATGCTCTCAACCAGCTGAGGCATCCTGCCACCTATTGGCAGCTCATTGGCCCATGCAAGAATAGAACCGGAGACCCTGTTGCTCAGAGCTCATGCTTTTAATCAACTGAGCCACTTGGCTGGCCCAACGTAACATTTTCTAATGTTTGGTAATTCCAGGGCAAGTCACTCCACTTTGTTATTTAGAAAACCAGACCCATTACTCCACATTTGTAAAATTTACCAATGTGGGGTTTCTGAAGTTCCAACAAAAAAACTGGGCTGAACTATTAAGGGTATTTGATTATGATACAGCTATTGGTTCATGTGAAGTTAGTAAGAGGGAAACCACATTTAACATGGAGTTGGGGGACCAGAAATTTAGAAGGCTCACACACAAAGTGGTCATTTCTAAAATTGTACACAAAGAATGTTACTCTATTCCTTCTCCATAGCTGTGTGGTGACATGCAAATGTCCCTTTGTCATCATGGGTTATCAAATCAATCCTGTAATTTTTTCCATTTGCAAGATTTCATAGTCAACTTATTCTGCATTCTGAGTAGTACTTCCAAAATTCATGGAAGTTTAAGGAATATTTTCGGTCAGCTCAGTTTTTTATATATACCTAAAATTGCCATTAAAATAAAACAATACATAAAGAGTGAAATCATGATTTTATCTATGCTCTCTATCCAAACACCACCAGGATGTCACCTATATTGTAAGAAACTGGGGGACTGACTGAGAGCACTGGGGATGTGTTGGGAGCCATGCAGGCTGGCTTTGGTGAAGCTTAAATTGTTTTGCTTCTTGTTTTGTTTGTTCTGCACCTGGAGAGTGCTTACTTAACGCTGAGGTATGTGGTGAGAATGGCCGGTTCCTTAGGAGACACTATAGATAGATGGCTATCTGGGTTAATGGAAGAAAGTGTCCTGGGAAACTGATCCCTTAAAGTCCCTCTGATCTTTAAGTCTCCAGTAGATGGTTAATGATCTGCTTTTGTATGAGGTTATGCATAGTTGTCCCTGCCATTTTGCACGGACTCTGGATGCATATATTGGTGGTGGGAAATAAACTCGGGGCTTCAGTATTTACTGGAGTCCTCCTGGACCCCCTTTTGTCTCTTTGTTTCCTTAAACCTCGCCCCCCACTTCAGGAACTGTTCTTCTGGAACGCCGAGGCAAGACCCCGGCAGGGATGAAAGTCCTCATGCAGGACTGTAGGGTGTGTCAGTGAGGACACAGTATGACATATTTGTTAAAGACGTGTTTTGAAATATATCCACCATTTAGATCCATGTTAGATGATTTGAGTGACTTTTAAAGGGATTCTCCCCTTACTCTGCAATGGATGCTGTGAGGAGGTAAACATAATTTTATTGTGTATATCTTAACTGTTTTAATCTATAAAGCAGACAGAATGCAGTGCAGTTAAAACTAATTGGTATACAGGCACCACTCACATTAGCAAGATGTGCCAATGTTTGGTTATCTTTATGATTTTGACTTAGTTTGATTTTAGCCACTTTAAGACATGATTATAATATGCTGTTCCATGTGTCTTCACCCACCACTGCCACAGAACTGCATCTGATGCCCCTTAGGTGAAATTGCTTCTGCTCCATGTGAGAAAACCACAGCCCAGCAGTGAGGGCCAGGTCAGCTTCCCATTGTCTGAGGCTCCCTTTATCATTCTCCCTTACAGTGTAAACACTGACATATCGATTTTTATTAATCAGGAACTATTTTATATGTTTTCTATGAAGTGACTTGTTATCAAACATATAAACTCAGTTACTTCTCACAAACACTATAGTGTTGATACTTTATCTTCTCGGATGAATTAACTGAGGCCTATGAATGTAGGTTGTTGCCCAGAAGGAACAGGCTAGGAAGGAGTCACAGGGATGAGGATTCAAATGGAGCCTGTCTTTCTCAGAGCCCACACTGATTGTCGGTGCTAAATGTTGTCCATCCCTCATGTGTCATGCTTTAGGCACCACACAAACGATTACACCCCACATGAATGCAGGCAGTGCAGACATTTGGCAGCTCTCTTCCCCCACCTGCTCGGTTGCACCCACTCTGTGGGTGATATTCCAGTACTGTCCCCTATTAGTGTGCGTGGCATTCGCTTAGAGTTAAGTTCAGACCCACAGAAACCCTCAAATGCACAAACTCTGTGAGTAGCATTTGAACCCAAGGAGCCTTCCCTAAGTCTGACTTACTCAGTTGCACAAATCACACTGAAGTCCACCAACTCTGGGCATGATGCCAAAACCACCTCCAGGAAGCAACCTCATCCTCTTTGTTCACAAACCCCTCCCTTGTCTCTTCTGCCATATCGTCCCTCAGAGTGACCCCCTTAGCATGCAGTGACATGTGCTCTACTTAATAAGCTGGCCTCCTGAGCTCTCCTGTGCCCCTTGTGCCAACGCAAATGGCTACCCATCCCCTAAAGGCACACAGAACTAGTGTGAAAACATTCTCCCACAGGCACTTGGTGGGCATCTCTTCACAACTTCAGAGTCAGGCTCCAAAGAGCACTGGATGCGAACGAACCATATCTTCACAAGGAAAATGTCCTCTGGGTGTGCAGAAGAGTTAACCATGTGTACAGAATGGTTGAAATCAGGAATTTCATAGTTGTGATGTGAAAAGGCAAGACTCCCATGAAAAAGGTAAAATATGGACCCTTTTCCTCTGGTGCTGGAATCCCACTGTGCGGTTGGGATCCACACCTTCTGTGCTGTGACAGGTCAGTGCAGCTATGGCGAGTCTTATTAGTGTTTCCGTGTCCCCAAAACACGGCACATGTTGATTGGTGAACTGATGACACTAGAAAGCAAAGGGCACTAGACAGTCCAGGAATCTTTACCAACATTTTCCTGTCTCAAATTGCTGAGGGACTATTCACCTTGAACGATACCTGAGACCTACAGTCCCACCCAGGTCCAGCATAATACGAGTACCATGCAGAGGGCCAGAGAAGCATTACTGGAGGCCACCTGACACAGAGACAGAAACTGAGCTTTGTCCCCTGGGGGATCAACAGAACCACAAGAGGCCCGATAAAAAGAGAAAAGCAAGGCAAGCCATTTGTTCTTCCAGCAAAAATAATACAAGGGACCATCAGTGGGCAGTAGGATTATCAACCAATTACCATACACCATGGAGATGGACATCACCATAATTACCAGCAACAAGAACTAAGACAAAGATACTTCTCTTCTGGGAACAATTTTCCATTAAGCTCTAGGAGCTATTCAAAAAGAAACTATTAGAAACAGAATTTAGGAGAGTTGACTCACGGTATTTATGCCTATGAACTGAAGTTGCGTCTCCTAACTCATTCCCACCACAACTGAAGTTCTCACATCACTTACAGCACCTAGTGTCCCAGATGTCCCCAGACAACTAGGGAAGATATACATCGGCTTTCCCTCTCACACTGTTTAGATACAGAAGCATGACCCCTGCTGATCTGGCTGGGGACCACTGACATAAGAATAGTTAGGTTTTCAGTATTACGATGAATAAGTCATTCTCATGAAAAAACAACGGTACTGCATAGAAATTACAGAATACACCAGATGAAAAAAATGCCAAAATGTGTTTGATATCATTACTGTTAGCTCAAATTACATAAAGATGTGCATAAATACACAAATAAATTATTCCTCCAGAAAGGGATATCTTAACATATCTTCTCACTAGTGAAATATAAAACGTAATAATCTTGCAATTATACAATAGCATTGAGAATGTATTAATATTTGTAAAAAAACTGTAGAGAATATTTGATAAAAATGTGCTTTTTCAACCATATATGAGAATAAAATACTGGGTAATCACACCAAAATTGAATGTAATTTAAAATACTGGGTTTATAACTTACATAGCAGTCACCTATAAAACAAAATTTATACAACTATAAATATATATTCATACAAATATATATTTATAAAAGTTTAATATATTCATAAAAGTTTATTGCAGTCGTGGAAGTATCTACAACCAAGTAATGCACAGTCAATCCAGCCTCTACACAGTGCAACCTAGATAGAAAGTTTCCTGCATTTTGCTGCAGCATTAAATGTGTCTGGGTGGAGGCCAGCAAAAGATCTACCAATAAAGAAACAAGATGCTTCCTACAAAAATCATATGATGAGTAGAAACGTTGAAGATGGGGTTTGGGGTGGGGAGCGGGGAAGGGGGATGTGACAGGATGACAAAAGATCTCTAAGAGCGACACCATGAAGAACTGGCCTGATGGATACCAACATGCTACCAAAAAATGGAAGAATCTGAGTGAATCTGAAAGAATCCATGATGCAGGGGCTCATGAAGAAGTCTGAGGAATCTGCTGCCTCAGAGGGAACTAACATCAAACATGTATTTGGTTTCAATTGCTCCAGATGGGCAGAGCCAGCCGTCAGAAGAATGTGCTGTAACTCAGGCTCACTGGGTTCCCACGCATCTGTTTCAATGGTTAGGAAATGACAATCGTGGCTTCACTTCAGCTTCCAATCTCATGCATCTCCCTCTTCTTGTGCCTCACAAGGACTCTGGGATAAAACTTCCCACCTCACCCACGCTGACAGCACAATTTAGTGGAACAACTTGGATGTAAGATTTCATCATCACGCCACAAAATCCCTAATTGTAAATCAATGTATCACATCCAATTCCCAGCCAGTAACAAAGACAGATGTGATATCTACTGGAAACAAACAAATGTGAAATTGACATCTTTCAATAACAAATACAGAAGGGAAAGGTAGATATCTAGTCAGAAAATACCAGTATGTACAGCAGGGGACAAAAAGCAAAACTTCAACAATTCAGGTCTTTACCATGATCACTTAGGAAGACATAATAAACAGTCATAAAAGTATTCGTGTAAAATAATATCAAGCTTAACATAAAAAAAAACCAACTTGCGATGGGTTGAAAAGACACTATAATGCAAATAACAAAAGTTTTACATAATTGTACAATTACTTAAAATCTGATAATAAAACGTGTACTAGATATAAAGAGGAAATAAAGGGATATTTATTACCTCAAGTGTTCTTATCAAAATGAACTATTGGGTTGTTGGAAAAGTCATGACGCATTTTTGCAATGAAAAACATAGAAAAAAATACGTCATCACTTTTCCAACAATCCAACAGAAATTAGTATACTAACATCACTATTGACACATTACACAAACTATATTTGTAACATGTAAAAAATGTCTGTCCTGCTCTCAGTTTTCAGACACCATTTATGCAAAATGGTACACCTGAAAAAATTTCCACATTCTTTATATGGGTATCTCTCTAGTGTCTGTTCAGGTTGACATGGTGTTATGGGAGACTAAACGTTTCCCACAGCTCTTGTGTTCACATGTATGCCCCAGTGTGTGTCCTCTTATGAGCGTGAAGGTTGTGGAACACTAAAAGCTTTTCCTCCTTGCTGACATGCACGGGTTTCTCCCCACAGTGTGTTCCTGCATGGTTTTGAAGGGAGAAATAATGACTGAAGAATTTCGCAATGTCCTACATTCATAAGGTCTCACCCATTCTGCTTTCTCACATGTACTTAAAGGAGAGACTGACAACTTAAACTTTCTCACTGCCAGCATTCATACATTCTCTCCCCGCTGTGTGTTCTCGCATGTTCTTTAAGAGTGGAGTGAAAACTGAAGGCTTTCCCACATTGCTGACATTCATAAGGTTTCCCCCTACTGTGCATTCCCACATGTCTATAAAGGGATGAAACCCACTGAAGGCTTTCTCACATTGCTGACATTTTTAGGGCCTCTTTCCAGTGTGTTCTCATATGTACTTTATGGGAGGACTTAAAACTGAAGGCTTTCCCACATTGCTGACATTCATAGTGTTTCTCCCCCTTGTGTGTGTTCTAGAATGTAATTTAAGGCTGCATCGCTGAGTGAAGGCTTTCCCACACTGCTCACATGCATAGGGTTTTTCCCCAGTGTGTATTCTTGAATGTGATATAAGGCCGGATCACTTACTGAAAGCTTTCCCTCACTTGTCACATTCATATGGTTTCTCCCCAGTGTGTGTTCTTGAATGTGATTTAAGGGCAGTACTCACATACTAGTGTGTCCTTCCTAGTGTGCGTTTTCACATGCTTACGAAGGCTGGATTCAATAGTTACCACACTCATTATATTCATAGAGATTCACCCCACTGTGTTCTCACATGGCTTTGAAGAAAACATGAAAAGCTGAAGGCTTTCCCACACTTCTTACATTCATAGGGTTTCTCCCCAGTGTGTGTTCTCACATGAACCTGCAGATAGTAGACACTAGTGAAGGCTTCCCCATACCCCTTACATTTATAAAGTTTCTCCCCAGTATGTATTCTCACATCTTGCAGGAGTGTGGAAATCCTGAATGCTTTCCCACACTCTTGACACACATACTGTTTCTCTCCGGTGTGGATTCTAACATGTTCATGCAGGACTGAAGGAAACCTAAAGCCTTTGCCACAGTGGTCATATTCACAGAGTTTGTCTCCAATGTGCATCTTCATATGTGCTCGAAGGGAGGAGGAACAACTGAAAGCTTTTCCACATTTGCTACACTGGAAAAAAACTTTACCACTCAGGTTGATTACGGATTTCTCAGACGCTCTCCCAGTATCCTGACTTGTACACGGTTTTTCCACAAGGTCTGTTCCCACATGAGAGCTTAGGGACGAGACACACCTGCCAGCTTGCCCACATTCCTCACACACATGAGATGTGTATCCAGTTTGACATCTTTCCTGATCCTGAAAGAAAGAACATTCGAGGAGGACTTTTCCACACTTAGTGCATTCACAGGGTTTAACTCCACCTGGGCATCTCTCACCCATAGGAAGAGATGTAACCTCCTTCAGGGTGTGTCCACATTGGTCACCTTCATTAGTTTCACAGAGATTCTTCAGCAAAGGACTTCTGTTCAAAACATTAAACATACAATTAGGGATCAATGATCATAAATAATTTCTTTATTAATGATGGATTAATGTTTACTTTGACTACATATTTACCATTTTCAATGAAAGAGTATATTTCTGGCATGGTCTGAATTGTTACATGGTGTAAAAAGCTTAACGCCCTGGCTGAGGGCTGAAATGGGGCCATAACTTTCAGTGTTTTTTATATCTGGGGTTTCCTCATTGTTTGCACTGAATTCTGTAGACACTCTCAATGTCTAAATCACATTTATGAAAAGGTTGTGCTATGAAACTTCTGCGAGTACTCAATTGTTTGGGAAGATTTACACACTTTAAAAATTTTTTAAATTTAGCACTATGCAGATATTCCATTCGACCTGAGCAGTGTCATTCACCTAAAAGGTGTCTCCTGGGTTAGGTGCTGATCTCCATTGTTATTGATAAACTGGTTTTCTCCAAAAACTGATTGAGAATCAATTCCTGTAAATCTCACTGTTTTCTCTTCAGTGAGTATATTATTGTTCAAAATATTCTGCTGAGAATGTGACTCACTGGTTCTATCTTGACTGCAATAACCTCCAACAATTGGGAGGATAACCTAATTTCATGTAAAGGAAATGTTAGGAATAAGAAAAGAGATCAACTGTGTATTTTCACATATTGATATAGAATGTAAACAAATGTTGTAGGAATGAACCAACATGTGAGGAAATAAGAAAATTGATGAGTCAGCTATCTGGGACTGTGGCAGAAACAGGTAAAATGAGTCAAAACGGCAACCTGTTTTTTAGGAACTACGTCAAAAGAGACGGAGACAGAAGTTCACATAAATACCATTGCAGAATGCAAAATAGAGAGGAAATGGGCACAATGCATGTGTGCAAGTGCTCTCTTTAGAAGAGGACCCACAGAAAGTCTTTGCAAGTGTTTTAGGATGGATGACAAGTCCAACAGGACAGCCAAGGACATATAAATGTCACCCATCTCAAAAAACACAGGATCAGTCATGTTTCTGGTACACATAGACAAACATCATTCTCTTATCTAGAACCTGTTGCTCCCCGAGGGTTGTCACTTTCCTGCAGTTCTCAGACACACAGGCCCTTCGTGGATCTTTTTTCACAGTCCCCAGATGCCATTGGCTGATTGGATAGTGTATGTGGAGCTGCACTGAGGATGGAAGGCAACAAACGTCCCATAAGATGGGCCATTACTAAAAAAAAAAAAAAAAGATGGGCCATTACTTAGGTCCTTAATACTATTGATGTTGGTTATGTTTGCGATTAATTACAGGAAAATGACCGTGTCCACTGTGTATTAACCACAATGTAAGTTTCTGAAGAGTGGAAACCAACCTGCTGTCACAGTCCCACAGCAACCAGAGACGATGGTCACACATAAAATTAGGGAGTCTCAGACTTTTATTTTGGGTCTCAGACTTTTGATGGAGTCAGTTTCATACATGAAACTTTATTTTCATGGAAAAGTTATTTGACTCTAGGTTGTTCCATGAATGCTTGGAGTGGGTCTTTGTTCAACATATTCTCATTCTTAAGGGAAGGGATGAGGCTGTCCTTACCCACTGAGGCCAGGTTCTGGCAGGTCTCCTAAATTACTTCTCTGCAGAGCTTCTTCTGAGCACCATCCAGCAAAGCCCTCTCTTCCCAAGTCAAGTTCACAGCCACATTGGCAAAGATCACCGCATCCTGAAACATCTCACATATTCTATTTCAACAAGGTACCTCTCCTCCAATGTGTGCAGGAGGATGAGGGAGGCTGAAAGTCAGGGACGTGGACTCAATTCCTAGGACTCCTGAATTCACTTTCTCGTGGGAAATGACAATGAGCAAACAAACCACATGGGGAACACTCGGTGATGATCAGTGCTTAGAACCTGCAAAGTTTGTCAACTGACATATACTTCTCACATAATTATAACATGAATTTTCTTGAGATGGAGCAAATTCTGACATCAGGTAAAGACTGAAAGATAAAATTATCTTTCAGGTAATACAGAAATATACACTTCAGTCACTAAGACGCTATTTCCATATCATCTCCAAGACCTGGAACCAGAATGTCAAGATGTCTTGAACACTGAGATTTCCAGGGCTGCTGATGTGATAACTCTTGCTTTCAAAGTTGTCACTGTCGAGGAGCCCTTGCTTTCAAAGTTGTCACTGTCAAGGAGCCTGGTCTAGTCCCCTCATATCTGCCAGAGGCAGAGATATGACCCCTTCCAAGATGAGGAGGACACTGTGGGCACAGACACAGGCCATGGCTCATGCCCAGCACACCTTTTAGTCAAAGAAGTAGCTGCTTCTTGAAAAATCTGTAAAGCCACTAGGACCTCTCACATAAAACTGAGGGCCTGAAATTTGAGAAAATGGCCCCACAAAGAAAAACTGCTAAAGGATCTGATGAAAATAGAGACCCACATGAGATTAACGCAGAGATAATATAACATCACTATTTTTAGAGCAATATAGGATGGCAGCCCACTCAAATAAATAAAGAACAAGCAATTATGAAAATGATATTTTTAAAAACAAAAAAGTTCTTCAAACCTATAGAAAGGGCCAGCCAGATGGCTCGGTTGGTTAAGGCATGAGCTCTGAGAAACAGGGTCACTGGTTTGATTCCCACATGGGCCAGTGACTTGCGCCCAAGCTGAGCTGCCAATGGGCAGCCAGATGGCTCAGCTGATGAAAGCGCATGCTCTTAACAACAAGGTTGCTGATTCGACTCCCACATGGGAAGGTGGACTGCACCCTTCCATCCCCACCCCCACTCCTGCAACTAGCTTGAAAGCGGCGACTGAACTTGGACCTGAGCTGTGCCCTCCACAACTAAGATTGAAGGACAACAACTTGACTTGGAGCTGAAGGGTCCTGGAAAAACACAATGTTCCCTTTCCCAATTAGAAAAAAAAAAGAAATCTCAAAAGAAATTAAAAGGGGTTGGACGAGTGGCTCAGTTGGTTAAGATTGTGAGCTCTGAGCAACAGGGTCACCGGTTCGATTCCTACATGGGCTAGTGAGCTGCACTTGAGCAGAGCTGCCACAAAACTGGTGAGGTCGTGTGCTCTTAGCAGCAAGGTTGCTGTTTCACTCCCGCATGGGATGGCGGGCTGCACCCACCCACAACTAAGACTGAATACGGCACCATTGCGAGCTGCGATGGGTGGCCGGATGGCTCAGTGTGCAACAAGGTTGCCGGTTCGACTCCCGCATAAGATGGTGGACTACGCACCCAGCAACTAGATTGAAAATGGGAATTGAACTTGAAGCTGAGCTTGCGCCTTCCACAACTAAGACTGAAGGACAACAACTTGACTTGGAGCTGATGGGTCCTGGGGAAACACAATGTTCTCCTTCCCCAATTCCCCAAAATTGTTCCTTTCCCCAATTCCCCAATAAACATCTTTTTAAAAAATCCTATAGAAAAAAACAACACCAAAACAGCAACAACAGAAACCATGCTACTTCAACTGGGATTTCAACTGCAAAGGAGTAACCATACAACAGCTACACAATTTGTATTCTAAATATATTTGGGGAGCTCATATGATAATAAAAATAAAAGACAACAATATAAAGACATATAATATGATTAAATAAGGGGCACAGCCAATAAGCACATGAAAGATGCTAGACATGAGTCATCAGGAAAATGTAAATCAAACCAAAGCACAATCATGTTCACACCACTACGATGGCTGTGCAGACAGACACACAGGTGCTGGTGAGGACAGGAGGACAACGGGACCCTCACACACGGTTGATGGGAAGTAATGTGGGGAAGCCATTTTGGAAGACAGCCTGGTGGGTCCTCAAAATGGTGAGCATGGCGATCACATAACACAGCAAATCCACTCCTAGCAGTCCAGAAATCCAGGGGAAGTGAACAAACATCAACACAAAAGCTAATGCACAGACATGCACAGCAGCGTGAGTCATAACAGCCAAAAAGTGGAAACAACTCAAAAGTCCAACAGGGTTGGAGAAGCCAAACATGGGATATTCATGCAATAGAATATATGTGCCAATAAGAGTAATGAAGTGACAATCCCTGACATGAAGCCAATTAACTTTAAGGATATTACTAGGCTTCACAGCAACCACACATAGTGTAATATCATTTACATGAAATGCACAGAAAATGCCAATCGGTAGAAAAGTAGATTAACACAATGCCTAGAACCCAGGGAAACGCACACAGGATGGGGAATGAGTGACAGTACATATAAGATTCTGTGGGAGGATGAAAATGTTTTAATAAGACAACATGAGGATGAGGGCACAATGCCACACATATTATGAATGTTAATTTTATATTTTCAACAGGTAAAAATTCTGGTTTTAAATTATACCTGAATTATAGATATTGAAAAATAAATCGAGGCAGATTAAAAATATATCCTTCTTATACTAATGGCATAAGTATAAGAAAGAGATAAACAAGAGATCCTGGGCAAAGAAAAGTGTAAAACAGGAATAAAATTACAGATGTTTCAGAGACTGAGCAGATTGAAATTTTACAAAACACCTATAGGAAGACATTTTTTAGATGACATGTAAATTGTATTCTGACACTCAGTTTTGATTGTGGGGGGCGGTATAGCACACCTCCACCAGGCAACTGTCAGAACAGAGCTCAGTGTCTCAATGTCACAAATTCACCTCCAGGGGCCGGCCAAGTGACTCGTTGGTTAAGAGTTGGCTTGGAATGCCAGCTCTGAGCAGCAGGGCCCCGGTTCAGATTCCACGTGGGCCAGCGAAGCTGAGTCCTCTACAGCTAAGATGGTGAACAACAGCTCGACCTGGAGCCAGGCTGCTGTGAGTGGCCGGTGATGGCGTAAGCTGCAGTGGGGCTGCAGTGGGCTGCTGTACAATGGCCAGCGACCAATATGCCTCAGCTGGGAAGAGCGCAATGATCACAATACCAATATGGACCAGTGAAGCAACGTACTCCACAACTAGACTGAAGAACAAAAGGACAGCAACTCATCTGTTCTCCGTCCCCAATTCCCCAATGCTGTTCCCCTTCCTCAATTCCCTAATAAAAAAATCTTAAAAAAAAATTCACCTCTATTCTCACAATCCACCCGGCAATGGAACAGACACCACAGGTTCAGGGCTCGGTCCTAGGAGATGGCCACCCACCCCGCCCTCACTTCAGAGGCCAGTCTCAAGGGCAGGTTGTCACCTGTACTTCTCACAGACTGCCTACAAAGCAGAAGTTCTCAGGAGACCCTCTCTTTGAATTTAGAACAGACTCAAGAACTCAGAGAAACGCATTACTCACTAGGTCACCCATTTGGTGTAAAAGATTATAACTCAGGAATAGCAAAAGGAAGAGTTGGGGGGGACAAGGGATGAGATGGGGCCTGGAGCTTCTGTGTCCTCTGTGGTGCCCCCTTTCCTCACCTATGCACATGTTCACCAATCCCAGAAGTTGTCCAGGCCCCGTGCTTTGGGTTTTTATAGAGGTACCAGGACAGAGACACGATTGGTTACATCATTGGTCATCAGTAACAGAACTCAATCTCTCCTCTCTCTCCTCTCTGGAGTTCAGGGGGTGAGACTGAAAGTTACAACCCTTTAATCACATGTTGGCTCCAATGACAACCAGCCCCATCCTCAGGGTCTTTCCAAAAGTCACCTCATTAACAGAACAAAGGACACCTTCACTACTGTCAACACTATAGGAAATTCCAAGGGTTTTGGGAGCTGTGAGCCAGAACTGTGGACCATGACCAAATAGATATGAAAAATACATTTTGTTATCTAAATGATGAAGCATATATTTCTTGTATCACAATGTCAGAGTCCACCCCTGGTCTTTGAACATGGAGTCCTACAGCAAAACAATCAGGATAGTGACACAATTCTAGAACCTCATTCAGTCATGGGTAACTATCCATCATCATATCACAAAGAAATGTCTCCCAAGGTAACAACACTCAGGTTTGCAGGCTTCCCCTTGGTCTTGTCAGGTTCCAAAAGCAGCCATGGTCTCAGCAACACACAGCTGCATCCTTTTGGGCATCTGGTGTAACTGAGCTAAGAGAGGACATGCCCTCTTGCTCTGAGTCTCTTTTCAGGTGTTCGTGTAAAAGTGGGGTCCCCTCATCATACGCATTTATTCATCAATAACCCTTAGCTCCGAATTCTCCTTCTTTTTATTTATAGCCTATCTCTCCCACAACTGGAGGGGACAATGACAGGGCTGCACAAATCCTCAGCAGTGACACAGCACATTACACCAGGCAATATGGTGCTGAAACATGAAAACAGAGCCCAGGCTCCTGACATATTTCCTTCCTCTCCCCAAAGCTCTGGGAGGAGCAGGTTCTAAAATCTCCTGGTCCTCACTAAAATATGTTAAGAGGGTGCTTGGCTTTCAAAATCCACACCCAGACAAATTCATATTACATAAAATGAGGATATACCTAGGCGAGGCATCAGGCCAACATCAGGGGGAGTTCGAATGAAGAGACAGGCTTGATCTGTCGCCTCAACGGGAACATTCTCAGATCCCCTCCCTCTACCCTGTTTGGGTGACTGCAGGCAAACTGATAACAAGCCCACAATGCCACATGTACTGTGATCTGGGTTGGGAAGGTCAAACCTCACACCCCAACCCCAGGCACAACAGTCCCTCCCGTTCTTCCTCTGGCCTCCTGCAAGAGCTCACACATGACTCGATCTCTCCAGATTGACAACTATTTTCTGATCCTCTTGGGGGCCTGTGGCACCATCCTGGCATCCAAACCCATTTTGGGTGGAGTTAGGATTAGATACAGTCCCAAAGGGACAACCATAAAACAGAAGGGCACACATGGAACACGGCTTTGGGGGAGTACAGGGGCCCAGTGTGGGAAATGTTGAGAGGAAGACCCTATGACACCGAAATGCACAAGATACAAAATACTGTGGTTAGAAACACTTGTCACAAAATAAATCCTTGAAGCCACCCACCCGGCCACCACCAATGAAATCTAAAAATGAAAATGGTACAGTCCCATCAGGGGACACTAGGGAACCACCATTCCATGGG
This sequence comes from Hipposideros armiger, assembly GCF_001890085.2. NCBI lineage: Eukaryota > Metazoa > Chordata > Mammalia > Chiroptera > Hipposideridae > Hipposideros > Hipposideros armiger. The sequence goes on along the minus strand of NW_017731625.1, from coordinate 2,228,391 downwards.
AAGGTACAGAACTATGAACAATAGAAAACTAACATACAATCTGACAACCAGTGTAATGCTGCATTCACTCAAAAGAAAATGTGCAGAAATGAATCCACTGACTTCAGGGAGCACACACGTGTGATCCACCTGGATAGGAGGCCTGTCTGGGGAGTCACTTCAAGTGGGGTGTCTGGTGTGAGGCCTGGTCCAGGTCTGGCCTGGCTGTCCTTACAGGACAGTCACTTCTGGTTGTGTAGGTGGCTGTGCAGTTGCTTGTGCACTTTCTATATACACTGTATTGTACAGTTAAACGTGATGAAATCAGTTATAATTTCTCACAATACCACCTTAAAAGAACAATCTGAATAGATGAAGAACAAGATGTGTCCTGTTCCACAGGCATCCCCATGACAATCCTTAACCGGCTGAGGAATCGGTGGGACCCTGCAGAGTGTGAGGAAGGACTTGTGGGAAAGACATGTTTGTCACGTCCTGCACAACATGGGCAGTGGGAGAACGAGAGGGGGGCGGTGAAGGGTTAAGAAATAAAAGAGACAGCAGCCAAGACTCAAATGAGCGTGGGGCCAAGGGTCTCCAGCCTCAGAGGATCAAGAGCCCCGAATCGGGCCAACACGCCGCTTTTATTTCTCCACATACCCGGAAGTAGCATTGTTCTCTCCACAGTCTGTGAGTCTCATTCCTGAGAACTTGCTCAAGCCAGATTACCCATGTCTGCAAGCTGCTATTACCGAGTCCACCAGCAGCAATAAGACAGATACTCTACCCTCACACACCCTATACACATATGACCCCAGGAAGATAAGATTATTATGCTGAGGACAGATAATATCACATCATCAGGTCACTTCCCAAGCAGGTTGAGAGAAGGGATGTAGCTACAGAGGTAGAAAACCCCCAGTCTCTTTGGGGGCGGGTGAGGACCTAAGCCCACCTCCCATCAGCCCCGAGATTTCTCCTGATGGCCCCCATGCGACTGTGCCTGGCTTAGGTTGTTCCTTCCTTGAGGAATCTTACCCGTCATTGACTAACCAGCCAACCTTTGGGACCAAACAGGGAGACGCAAGGTGTATGAGCAGTGTCCTCAAAAGGGTCAGTTTAGGGTTAAGCGCGGGGNTGAGGAATCTTACCCGTCATTGACTAACCAGCCAACCTTTGGGACCAAACAGGGAGACGCAAGGTGTATGAGCAGTGTCCTCAAAAGGGTCAGTTGGGGGGGGGGGGTGCAGGAGCAGATGGCTGGACAGCTGCGTGGCAACATATGTTCACTGGAGAAAATCCAATGAGGGAAAGTAAGACCCTTTCCCGACAGTAGGTAAAAAACAAAGGCCCGTTACCTCTCCTCGTAGAGACCCCACCCAGAATCACCATAGACAAACACATAAGATTTATGGCAGAAAGACAAGTTGCGTATATTCACAGCTCAAAGTGTTATTATGGAAAATCCACAAAAAACAAGAAAAAGCACATTATACAATTTTCGATGAATTTCCAGAATGCTATGATGATATAAAAATAAATTAAAATTCATTTTTGATCACTATCTACAGTAATTAAGAGAAATTGTAAAAGATAGCATACACTGTTAAAAGATAACATACACTCTTAAAACTAATTCTGATGAGAACCTCCAATTTATTCCAGACTTCATTTTACTGTACATCTCTGATATAATACTATTATATATACACATACCAGGGGTGTCAAAAAAATGTATGCACACTTTAAGAGATGTTATCTATGTATTACTTTTCAAAGTTGAATTGAATTACCGTAGCCATGTATAGTATGACGTTTGCTCAAAAGATGGCATTAATCAAAGGAATGCTAGCATCACCATGCGACAGGCAAGACAGTTAAAGAAAATGGAAGAACCACGGTTGTCGTGAGAAGAGCACAAGACCATTTCGAAGTGATATTTGAAATTCAAGAACGATGTGGATAGGATGAAGAGGTGCAGGTGAGTTTCCTGCTAACTCCTGATTTAACACCCCTTGACTTCCCTATGGTAGACCTTAAAGGATGTGGTGTACCGTAGAAAATTGGCTAAACTGGCAGTTCTTCAGGAAGAAATTGAAACAGCATGAGCAGCAATATAAGTGTGCCCTTTGGTCAAGGTTGCTGAAGCAGTAGTTTGGCATTATCAGAAGTGTCTGGACGTTAATGGTAACCACTTTGAGCATCTCTTGTAATTGCAAAAGTCAAACGTGACTTGTATTCACCTTTTGTAATCAGTACAATTGAGTATTACAATTTTAATACAGTTTTTTCCTTTCTTAAATGTGTATACTTTTTTTGGCACCCTAGGTATATACAGAGGGTGCCAAAAATATATATATACACATTTTAAGAAAGGGAAAAACTATTAAAATTGTAATACTCCATATATAACAATAACAAAAGCTGAATACAAGTCACGTTTGACTTCTGCAAGTATAAGTGATGCTCAAAGTGGTTACCACCAATGTTTAGACACTTCTGATTACAGCAAACTACTGCTTCAGCAACATAGACCAAAGTGTCCACTTGTATACATTTTTTTGGCACTCCAGTACATACATATATAATACAAATGCAGATTTAAACATAAAAAAATTGAAAACCAGTTAGAGCCAAGTGTTCCATGACTTCCTAGTACAGGGTTTTCTTATATAAGGAAAACAAGAATAAGCTAGAAAGATGAGATGGGTGAATAAAACTCTATGAACATTAGGAGTCCACTCATCAACACAGAGCAAAGAGAGTGAAAAGATAAACCACACTCCAGAGAAAACGTGTACAGTGTCTGCACATGAAAAGGGAGTCCTGCCCTGAGTATCTCAGAAAACACCAGAAATCAGTAAACATGCAAATGAATCAAAGGGAGCAACGGTCTGAAAACTATTTCACAGAAGATGAAACACCACAGGGTCTGTTCAGTGGGATGAGCAATAACTATGTGACCACAAGGAGATCCTGGGTCACACATTAGAAGGACAAAAATTAAGTTAGGTGATTTAAGTGCTGGCAACCACCTGAAAGAATGAATACCTAAGAAGATAAGGTGTTTGGGGGGAGTCAATCCTCCCCCTCCACTATGATTTCCTAGTAAATTTAAATTTGTCCATAATCTACAACCCACAATTTGCCTCTTTAGTCCAGAATCTTAAGTTGCAATTTGCACTTGGAGACAAACCCCAGAATCTCTGTAGTAGCCTTGCTAACTAATGAGAAACACACTTGACAGGACCCAGGACACACAGCACTGTAATGAATGAGTAAATAGGGGGACTGAGCCTCAGACACCAGCACGTGTGACATAGATGGGGACTGAGAATCACAGAGAAGCCGTGTGACATTAATGGTGTACTGATGGTAATAGTCACTTACTGGAAATGTAAGAGGCAAAATCAAACAACACACTGCTGGGTGATTATTATTATTATTATTATTATTATTATTATTATTATTATGAAATCTGAATGCGAAAATCACCAGGTTATAAACAGCCCCAAGGCAACCATAGTATACCTCAGACAGGACAAACTGCCCACCCAAGAACCGGGGGGGGGGGGGGTCCCCTTTCCCAGGCTCTGTGGCTTCTCTCAGCATCAACAGCTCCTTCTAGGTGGTTCTGGGGGCTGGAGGCCACCTGCAGGGTGGTGACCTGCAAGACCCACTGCACCGGCCTTTCACCTCCCACAGGCCCAACCTTGGGCACAGCCTGTCCCCACCCAGGTGATGCACCTGCTTCAAGCACGGGTGGTCACTTAGTTGACACAAGGACCCCATCGCATATGTAGATGAGACCCACAAAATCACTTTTGTGGATAAAGTGGGGGACACAATTCCAGGGCACTCTTAAGGTTTACAAAAATAGGAAACTACTTAGCTTTTTAAGAAAGCAGGTGTCAGTTCAGTATTAACTTCAGGTAAGAAACTGTAAATCAACTAGAATTGAACACAAGCCAGTTTCACGAGTCCCATTTAGTGAAATTTGCATTAACCTTTGAGGACCAGTTATTAGCAGGAAGTGGGACAGGATTACAAGGTCACAAACTCTGCACCCTACATCTGAGTCACTTATGATTTTTATAAATATTTTAATCCTTACCTCAAACCACCTCACATGAAAGTGTGGAACTGTGTGCATTTTCCGCACAATTCTAATGGAAAATATATTTTCTGTATCTGAGACATTTTCCCCCAGCTCCAACTGTGGTTCAGTGCGGGAGTCCAGCTCCCACTGGTCCAGGGGTTCCCTTTGGTGGGGACGGCGTCGGCAAGAGAGAGACAACGAGACCAGAGGAAGGGAGCGGAGACACGAGGAGCATTTTCAAAATGAAGTGTCACTCTTTATTGTTACAGTATAGTCCTTTTTATGCTGGACAGTTGACCATTACCTCATGAGAAAATTGTTTTTTACATAGTTTCGATGTTATTCTCCCAGGGTTATTTTTCCATATAAGCTATTTTTCTCAGAGATTCACTTCCTAACAATTTTTCTGCTACAGGGTACAGCTAGACCTGTTCTATGCTAAAGATTAACTTATCTTGACTAGTCCTAATCTTTTACCTATAATTACTAGGTGGCTAAGGCTGAGTCTCTGCATCATAGCCTAAAGAATGGTTCCCATGGCTACCAAGCCAATCCCCACCATTAGCTGAGCAGGATCCTGAGACCACAGAGTGCATACTTTGCTTATTACTAAGAGATCAGGAGACTAACAGTGTGACTAAGATTGCTTTTAGTTTTTAAAATAGAATTATAGTTTTATATATATATATATATATATATATATATGACTCACTAAGTTGATTAAGGTAAATAAAATAATCAATATTGGAAGGGGTGTCAGATCTTTATCCTACTGAGGGTGTCTAAAGGAGAATATAAATTTTCTAAGAGATAAAGCAGTATCTGTTTCTCAGTCAGAGCTTCAGAATTTATTACAATGGCAGTGTGCTTGGCCATGTCAGACACAGGCGCAGCCGGCTCCCAACAGTTCAGATTCAGAATAACAAAAGTGAGAGAACCAGGCAAGCAGCAGGGACACTTTACCATCCTCACCAAGGAGAAGAAAGCAGGCAGCACAAATTCAGTCATTTTACATCAGCCAAAACCGGAGGATGGAATGAGGGAAAGCTCTCAGTGCCAGCTGGACACAGAGGAGGTTGGTTGTATACAGGCGTCAGGTGACAAGCTGAATCCTGCTGAGTCCTGTGCTCCTAGAATCATTGATGGAGGTGAAAGGAAACAGCCCTCTCTTTTGTTCTGGAAAAGGGAACTCTGCGGGGACCCTGCTTCCCTTTTCAATTCAGATAAGACTCACAGCTACCCCAATGTTTACCCAGGACAAGGCCAGCAGCCTCCCCACCGCCCCCTCCCCCATCCACTTCTGTGCCTCTCCTCCTAGGAGATGAACTGCGCGTCTCCAGTGACCAATCAGAGCCAAAGCTTGTTGGCCAAACCTTGATGAGGCTTCTCGCCTAACCCCAGACCTCTGAACTTTGGCCCACGCTCACCCAGCCAGGGGACAGTCCCTGAGAACTCGCTAGCCTCAGGACCTGCCATCCCAACCACACCTGGTCCTTCCCAGTTTTGTTGACTCCTGTCTATCAAAGGAAATTTCTTTTTGCCCAATTCTTGAGACCTTTGCAGTAATTCCATTAAATGAAAGTCGCACCAAAGTTTGAAATTTTCTTAATTCACGGGCTTGACCGAGTGATCACAATATCACATTTTTTTTAATCCAAGCTTTACTCAGCCGTCTGTCCTCCCCCAGCCCCCGTCCTGAACAAGCAAGCCCTGAGATGCACCAACCAGCCCGTGTGATCGGCGGTGAGAACGTGCTCAGTACACGGAGGACGATCCCTGTTGCACCGCTTCATTGCTCACTCTACTACCCAGAAAAGAGAAGCCCTTTTCCGTCTGATTTGAGACGCGGAAACAGCTCTGAGGTCCGTGCCTTGTCCCTACAGACCGCTCCCCATCTGACCCTGGCTACCGAATTCGATGGTGGTCCCATCCCACAATCCAGCCGCAGACTTGAATCAGGACCCCGGGACCCCCACGTAGGGACCGGACGAAGCGCCGGAACCCCACCCTGCGCCCGGAGAAAGGTTCGAGAGCCGCTTCCAGATTACTCCGGCCGCGTCCAACCAACCGTCCCTCCCGGTCTTGAGCCCTGACCCCAGACACATACCATCTCCACATTACTCCGGCCGCGTCCAACCAACCGTCCCTCCCGGTCTTGAGCCCTGACCCCAGACACATACCATCTCCGGGCCCCGCTCCAGGCTCTCGGCGTCCTCCTCGCGATCCCTCAACCCCGGCAGCTAGAGCTATCGGTCCTGACGGGAGGAGACTGGTGGCAGAGTAATGAAAATGAACTAGGACTTCCGAGAGCGGCTTCCACATGGCTGCAAATGCGCCCGGACAGAGCTCAGCACGCAAGAGTCCTGATTGGAGAGAAGTGAAGAACCGCCGATGGTCTTTTTCATTTACAGACCCATGGCCCCGCCCAGTATTCCTGCTTTTCTACGGGCTCCACCCCCGTATTACTTGATTGGATAGAGTTACCCTAGGGCTGCAGTGATGGGCTGAGATGGAGGCCAAACAAGGCGGAAACGTCATTTCTGGGCTTTCGCCTTTCCCTACTTCACTTTCTCTGCAGACCGTTCCTGGTCCCGGGATAGGATGGTAAAGAAAAAACTCGCTCTAGGTGGAGCTGGTCAGGCATAAATTTATAAGCCAGTGGCCTCTCCTGAGTTTTCCTGTAGAACTGCGAAGTTCAGAACCAGTTTTCCCACAAACCACACTTTGTCCAGAATAGAACAGGAGGGGACAGGAGTGTCTGGTGACCTCCGGGGTCTGGGATGAGCCAGACGGCATGGTCACCTCGGATCTGTTTCCTTTAGAAACACTCACCAGTAATCTGACCAGGAGTAAGTAGTGTGTAAGGAAGGTTCCAGATTGTTTTGAACCTACGAATTTTGGCACCCTGAGGCCCTGTCCTCCATCTATGCCCCCACATTGGGGATTAAAGTAAGCAATCTACTGCCCTTGTGGCAGTGGGACCCTGGCCCCAGCTTGCACAGGGTTCCTCTCAGCACAGCCATAGGTGAGAAATGCTAGAATTTTCCGAGGTGCATTTTGCTGCAAGGAAATTCATCAGGTCACGTTTCAGTCAGTCCCCAGAGAACTTTGCCATATGAACGGCTGTATTTCCTTATTCAGACTGTATAGTCATGTTCCAAAGCTTTGTGAATGTACACAAATCACTGAGTTTTACACTAAAAGCTGTGATAACCATGAAAATCCTATCCCCTGGGCACCGCTAAAATACCTCTTGTCTCCATGAATTTGGCTTTCTCTGGATATTTGATATTGGAATCATACACTGTGTGGCCTTTAGTGTCTGGCTGATTTCACTCACCACATTTTCAAGGTTCTTTCATGTTGCAGCACATGTCAGTGCTTCCTTCCTTTTTATGACTTTTTATACCATCCTGTGCATATGCTATACTTTGCTTATCCATTCAGCCACGGGTGGACATTACAGAGATATAGTTTTGACTAGTACTATAATGAACACTCAAGTACACATATTGTGTATCTGTTTCAACGGAGCTAGGAGTGGAATAGCTGGGTCATAGGGGACTTCTATGGGTAACATTGTGAGAAACCACCAAGCTCTTTGCACAGGGGCTGCATTTTTCAACATGCAGCAGACAAGGGTTCCAAACTCTCAACGTCCAGGACAACAAATGTGTCCTGATGTTTGGATTCTAGCCATCCTAGTGGATGCAAAGTTGCATCTCCTTGTGGTTTTCATTTGCACTTCCCTTATGATGAGTGATATTGAGATCGGTATCTTGAGCTGAATAGCCTTGAGCTGCCAAGGGGTGGCCGGATGGCTCAGTGTGCAACAAGGTTGTTGGTTCGACTCCCACATGGGATGGTGGACTACGTCCCCCCGCTCAACCCCCCCATCCCTGCACAACTAGATTGAAAGCGGCAACTGGACTTAGAGCTGAGCTTGCGCCCTCCACAACTAAGATTGAAGGACAACAATCTGACTTGGAGCTGATAGGTCCTGGAAAAACAATGTTCCCCTTCCCCAATTCCCCAACACTGTTCTCCTAACCAATTCCCCAATAAAAATCTTTAAAAAGCCGCTGACTGGCAAGAACTTGGAATTTTTATTCCGTTTTTGCTCTACAATGGGCTCTTCCTCTCTGGATGTGGGACTACTTGATTGACACCTGTGATTGACAAGAGGCTATTATCTCATTTTTTAGACTGTGCATGTTCCTTCCCTGCCCCATCCTGCGCAGCAAGGGCGGTGGGGAGTGAGAGGGGCAGCGCAGGGTTAAAGAAATACAAGAGTCAAGGATAGAGTTAAAGTGGGGCCAAGGGGATGCAGCCTCTCTGGGACTGAACCCTGAATGGCCAATGTGTAGCTTTTATTGAGAAACTTCAAAGAAGTGAAACCTGTTTTTACTAAAGTCCATGTGATAAGTGCCTTATGGCTATTTTTTATCAACCAGCCCCATTGTATTCCAACACCTGCTGTGCCCTCATACTCCCACAAACACAACCCCCAGGATGGTGCAGCTGTACCGCGGCCATAAAGATAAGGGAGACAACCGAATCATTCCATTGGGTCTCAGCATTCCGAGACACTTCCTCATGATCTCAATAGGTCAGGGTTTGGTGTGGGAGGCGGTCAGGACATAGCTGTAAAGCAACATCTCCCCCTTTCTGTTTTTTGCAGAAGGAGAAACACGGACCTTGCAGTTTCTTTATTTATTGCCCGCTGGAGGGCTTGTTGTCCACATCTGAGGACTAAACAGAACAATAATAGAATAATCAATAAAAGTATAAGAGCTCCAGCAAATCCGCCACTTAGATTTTTCACCCACGTAAGGGGATTTAGAGTAGAAAGCCTATCTGAAGCCGCGGAAAGGGCATCCTCTTCTGGGAGGAGCTGGAGATTAGCAAAAGCCATTTGATCCACTTTGTGTTGTAACTGTAGGATATGTACAGTAAGGTTTGGCATCTGTCCCAAGAGATGAGCTTCTACTTCTGACCACGGGGTACATGTCTGATTGTAAGAAAAAGGAGTTACACAGTAAGTGGAAACATTCCAATCACATTTTAAGGCAATCATGGTATGGAGACTTTCTAACTGGTCTCCAAGAGAAACAACAGTTGTTTCTAAATCAGTTAATTGTACACTGATTTCTTGATCAATTCTTATCTGCTGATTCCAAGTTTTGCTGGCATTTTCATGTCATTGTTATACAAATTGGGTAGTCTGCACCGTCTGGTGTAGAGCTACTCCGGAGACAGCAGCAACAGTGGTTATAGCTATTATTCCCATAACGGCTGATATTAAAAGACCAATAAATCTTTTAGTCCTATGTAGAATCTTATGAAGGAGTTGTAAAACAACATGAACAGCTTGGGAATCTTCCGACACCCTAGATGCTTGGACAGGGAGCCATAATCCTCATCTCCATCTCAGTATCATAATCTGGTCGTGGGAGGTTCAAAAAATTGAGGAATTGAGGCAAGAATATAAATCACATTGAGGGCATTCAATCAATTTTGCAGTCTGATTAATAGTGAATTTTCCTGTCAAGAAAACAAAGGGAGTTTTAAGGCAAACTTGTAAATATAGCATTTCTGTCATTTCAAACCGAAAGATGAAATTCTTATTAGTATTTTTAGCAAGATTTCCTTTCCATATTTTATTTGGTCCAATGCTTAAAGCTATTTTCCATAAGGTCCTTTGAAATGGGCCCCAGATGGGTTTAATCATTCTTTTTTTTTAAGATTTTTATTGGGGAATGGGGGGATGGGAACAGTGCTGGGGAATTGGGGGGAGGGGAACAGACAAGTTGCTGTCCTTTTGTTCTTCAGTCTAGTTGTGGAGGACGTTGCTTCACTGGCCCAAGTTGGCACCATCGTTGCACTCTTCCCGGGAGAGGCAGATCAGTCGCCGGCTTCTGGTCGGCTGCTCATGTTAGCTGCTGGCTACACACAGTAGCCCATGGCAACCCACTGCCACAGGGGCTGCAGCCTATGCTGTCGCCGTCGACTCACTGCAGCCTAGCTCCAGGTTGAGCTGTTGCTCAGCATCTTAGCTGTGGAGGGCAGTGTCACTGGCCCTCATATGTGGGATCCGAACCGGGGCCCTCTGGCGTACCAAGCCAGTTCTTAACCATCGCGCCACTTGGCCAGCCCGGTTTAATCATTCTTAACTGAGGTGGGGCAAGAGCCCTATCTTTCCAAAAAATAGAAATATTAACTGGAGTCTCAATGATTCGGGGAAAACCATAATAGGATATCTGTCCCCTCATTTGTTGAGGTTCAGAACATTTTAAACGGGAACAGGAGAGAATGGCAGTCCCAAAGAGACCTCAATCAACAATGGTTCCATAAGAATTGTCAACTACTACCCTGTCCAGGCTTCCCCGAAATTCCTCCCAATAGATTCGAGATTGATTCTTATCCCATTGATTTTTTTAGAGGACAGGTAGGGATCGGGGGAGGGAAGATATGAGTGCTAACTTGTTGGGTAACAAATCCTTTTCCAGTGATCATAAACAAGTCCCTGTGAGTGTCATTCTCCTTTCCACTGGGTATATCCCAGGCTTGATTGGAAAGAGGTAGACCCAGAGGAATAAAACCAATACAAACAGGTGTATTTAAATAGCCCAAGGATGTATGGCCATAAAGAGTAAAATGTTGTCCTTCTTCCTCAGCAAATTCTGGGCCCCATGGATCCTCAGGTCCAGGGAACTAAGAACTATCATTGATATAAATCAGCGGAGGATCATCATTCTAAGTTACAGAAGTTAATAGTGGAGGGTTGAGTATATAAGCCCAATAAGTAAAATTATCGACTGAAACACCAAGTGGAAGACAACTTACAACAGCAAGGACTGCAAACATGGACACTAGCATGTTGGTTTCTGTTTTAGGAATATTTTCTTCAATCAGCCGGTGTTCAGCTACTTGTGCTAGCTTTTTTAATTGCCTCCAGGTAGGAAGAGAAGCACTCTTCATTCACGGGACTACCATCCGAGATGCAGAAGAGGTTTGTTGGCTTTGGACGGACTGGTTGAATGAGAGATTAGACATCTCAATCGTTGGAGGTTCCTTGTGCTTTGATCTGGGCCAGTCGGGGGGGCCAATCATATCTCACAATCTTTGGCCATAATGGCTTCCTTTTCCTTGGTGTGCCACTCATGCTATGGTTTGACATACCGGCCAGGTACCCACAAAGGACGTTCTTCTGGACCTGGAGAAATACAAGCAAAGCCTTGTCCCCATGTCAATGAAGTTCCTAAAGGCCGTTGATTAGTCTGAATGTCTTTCCACCAAATGGGCACATTTTCCAGTGACCTTGGGCTGTTGTGAAAATGTCTTTTAGCTGCAGTCCGCCCAAGGTGTGGTTCAGTGCTTGAACCAGATGAATTCAAAAAATTTAAAGTAAACATAGCTTTTGCTAATTGTACCTGTGGGGTTTCTCTTATGTCTCCCCCTTTCTGTTTTTGCAACTGTTTCTTCAAGGTTAAATTAGCATGTTCAACATTGGCTTGACCTTGTGGGTTGTAAGGGATGCCTGTGGTATGAGTAATATGCCAAGTGGCCCAAAAGCTTGCAAACTTAGAACTGGTGTAAGCAGGTCCATTGTCTGTTTTAATGTTCTTAGGGAGGCCAATAATAGAAAAACAGGTTAATAAATGATGGCAAGAGTTGGGTACTGTCTCACCAGTCTGAGATGTAGCCACAAGAAAGCCAGAGGCAGTATCGATTGTGGCATGTACAAATAAGGATTTTCCAAAGGAGGGGATGTGAGTAACGTCCATTTGCCAGATATCATTAGGAATGAGACCTCGAGGATTTACTCTTTCAGGGCTTTCCTGAGGTGCGTTAAGGATCTGACAGGTAGGGCACGTCTGTATTATATGACGAGCCTGTTTGTTTGTGATTGAGACCCGTGAACGCAGACCACCCTCATTGGTATGAATTAAAGACTGAAGATGCATTGCCTCAGAAATTTGAGCACTCCCTACTAATGAATCAGCAATTGATTTGCCTTGTGTTATCGGATTGGCTGGGTAGTATGCTCATGAATGTGCATGATAAAGAAGGGGTGCTGGCAGTTTGTCACAACCTGTTGGAGTTGATTAAGTAAAATTTGAAGAGACAAATTTGAATTGTAAGATAGAGACGCCGTCTCAATGTTCTGTACTGTATGAACTACATAAGCCGAGTCAGAAACAGTATTCATAGGGTCAGAAAATGTGTGCAAAGCACTTAACACTGCTACTAACTCAGCCTGTTAAGCCGAAGTACAATTTGTGTGTATAAGCTGATGACCCTTCTCACTTACAATTGCTGCTTTGCCATTGTTAGATCCATCAGTGAAAACTGTCAGACCCTGAGAAATAGGCATCTGCTTAAGTTTTTTAGGTAAAATCCAATTAGTTTTTTGCAAAAACTGAAACAATTTGTTCTTAGGATAATGATTATCAATAATCCCATAAAAGTCACTAATAGCAATTTGCCAAGACTCAGCATGAGTATTTGAATGAGATATTTGTTGTTTCTTAAAAGGAACGACAATTTGATCAGGCACTTTTCCATTAAGATGAACTCTGGTCCAGGCTCTTGATATGAGTTCAGAAATTCCACATAGGTAGAAAGAGATTTAACAAAATTGTTAGATAGAAAATGCCACTCAACCAGATCATCTTGTTGTACAATAACCACTGTAGGCGAATGTGGTGTAAAGAAAATTAAAATCTGTAAAGGTTGAGAGGGGTCCACATGTTGTATTTGAGCTTCTTGTATTTTTTGCTCAACAAATTCTAATTCCTGATTAGTTTGAGGGGTTAATTTGTGAAAACTATCGAGCTGTGGAGGTCCTCGTAAAAGGCCAAACAAATTACTGAGAGAATAGGTAGGAATACCTAGAGTAGGACGTAGTCAATTAATATCTCCTAATAACTTTTGTAAGTCATTTAAAGTAGAAATCTGGTCTCTTCTGATTTGAATTTTTTGAGGTCTGATAGACTGTCCACAACAGCACTGAAATACTGTACCAGTGTGGTTGTTTGAATTTTATTTGGAACAATGTAAAGTCCTGCTAAATCAAGCTGCTTTTTCAGTCATTCAAAACATGCAGCCAGCTGCTCCACTGAGGACACAGCACAGAGAATGTGATCCATTATAATGAATGATATAACAATCAGAAAACTGAGTTCTTACTGGCATAACAGCTCAAGCTACAAAAAGCTGACAAATGGTCAGACTATTAAGCATTCCCTGTGGAAGTACTTTCCACTGATATCTCCTGATAGATTCTTTATTGTTAGTTGAGGTAATTGAAAATGCAAATTGAGGGCAATCTTGAGGATGTAAGGGAATTATATTAAAAAAATCATGTAAATCAATAACTATTAAAGGCCAATTTTTTGGAATCATAGAAGGTTGTGGTAGTCTAGGCTGCAACACACTCATGGGTTCTACAACAGCATTTACAGCTCTGAGATCTGTGAGCATTTGCCATTTTTCTTATTTTTTTTAATGACAAATACTGGGGAGTTCCAGGGACTAGTAGAAGGTTCTATATGATCTTGTTCTAATCGAATCTGTACTAATTTTGTTAAGGCCTCTAATTTTTCCTGAGAGAGGGGCCACTACAGTTCTATCCAGAGAGGCTTACTATTTTATTTTTTAAAGATTTTTATTGGGGAATTGGGGGGATGGGAACAGTGCTGGGGAACTGAGGGAAGGGGAACAGACAAGTTGCTGTCATTTTTGTTCTTCAATCTCGTTATGGAGTATGTTGCTTCACTGGCCCAAGTTGGCACCGTCATTGCGCTCTTCCCTGGTGAGGCAGATCAGGCGCCGGCTTCTGGACGGCCGCTCACTGC
>NW_017731625.1:2154545-2214100 GCF_001890085.2 Hipposideros armiger | reverse complement strand
TCCTTCTGTTCCCTGCTGTAGTGAGTGCAGAATAGGTTGATTAATTAATTCCCTGATTAAATCTTCCTAACCGGTTTTTTTTTTTGGCTGAAATCCCATTTGACTCATTATCTTTTGACTTTGTGGGCTATATTGTCCGGGGGGAATCCAAATTTCTTCCTCCCATTGTGTAAGTAAATCTCGACCCCGTAAATTGACTGGACTGTCAGCAACATAGGGTTATAAAAATCCTTGTTGACCTTCCGGCCCAATGCAAGGAAGAATGAAAACACTCTGGCATAAGCCTGAGGCTCTGCCTACTCCAACAATATTAATATCAGTCTCCTGTACCTTCCAGCCTTTTGGCCATTCTTGAGAACTGCTTATAGAAACATCAGCTCCGGTGTCTAAAAGACCTTTAAATTTTTTGCCTTGGATATCAATTTGACAAACAAAATGAATTCCTGAGATTTTTTCTGCCAGAAAAATACCTGCCTGTCCTGTACTTCCAAAACTTCCAGTTCCCCCTTTCTGCGTCTCCTCTCTTCCTGGGAGGGTATATGGGAGCAGGAGTAATTGTGCTACCCATTCTCCTTTTTTAGCTGACCAGGGAACTGAGGAAGATATTATAATTTGAATCTCCCCTTTATTATCAGAATCAATTATACCCGTATGAACAATGACTCCTTTGGAAGTTAACCTAAATCGACCAAGGAGAAGTCCAACAGTATTTGGGGGAATCAGCCCCAAAATTCCTGTAGATACACGGAGAGGGGACTCTCCAGGTAGTAATTAAATATCTTGTGCCATACACATGTCTACTGCGGCACTTCCCTCAGTAGCGGAACTTAATTGTTGTACTGAAAGTCTGGGGGAGGCACAACTTGGTAGTTCTGAGGAACGGCCAGTGTCACATATGCCCCGGTTGTTGTAGGGCTTGGGCCTGGCCCCTTTTCCCATTTCCCTGAAGGTGAGTTCCATCCTTGTGAAAAACTGATCTACATTCAGATGCCCAGAAATCTTTTTTGGCACCGAGGACATAACCCAGGTTGTTTAGGTCCTGTAGGAGCAGAAGTATTAGGTGGGCGGGAGCCATTTCTGTTTTTCTTTCGGCACTCCCTTCGAGTATGACCAGATCTTCCACACTGTAGCAAGTGCTGGGGAATTTGTTCTTTCCCACTGCTAACCCTATAATAGCCTGAGCAAGCATGGTCGCTTTAAACTGTTATGTTCCTACTCCTTGACATAAATGAAGATATCCCATCGCATCTGTTTTTCCTTTTTGAGCTCCTATTGCCCTTTTACAATCCTCATTAGCATTGTAAACCATAATTTGTAAAATTATATCAGCCACTTGTGAATTGGTGACCTGTTTATTTATAGCATCCTACAAGCGGGCAATAAATTCAGAGTAAGGTTCCTGAGGACCTTGTAAAATTTTCTGAAAAGAGGATGGGGCTTTACCTTTCATTTCCAATTTTTCCCATGCCATCAAACAAATTTGTTTGAGCTGAGCTAGAGCCTGATTTTCCATTTATAAATTGATCTTGAGTATCTGTCCAATCACCATCTCCATAATAACTGATCTTTGGTTATATCAATATGATGAGTCTGATTATGTCTGTTTTGAATTTCTGCACCATCAATCCACTATGTTTTGAATTGTAAAAATTGGGAAGATGACAGACACGTTTTGGCCAGGACGTACCAATCTACTGGAATTAATCGATTGCCATCTGCTATTCTCCTAATAAGGCCCACTGTGTATGGAGAAGTAGGTCCATGCTGGATCACAGCCTGTTTGAGCCCCTTAAGCAATTTGAAAGAAAAGGGCTCATATCTAGCTTCATGGATTCTGTCAGGGTGGTCTGCGTTAGGGGCGATACACTCCTAAATGACAACAGGGAAAGTCAAAGCATCCAAATCTTCTTCTAACCTAGCCTGTCCTACTCCTTGTTCCACTGCAGATAGCGGTATGCGAGAGCCTCTGGCAGGTGGGGGAGGTGCGCAGGCAGCAGAGAGAAAATAATTATTGCTTTTGGGTGGTTTTCTGAGAGGCTTCCTTTTCTGTGCTGTAAATGAAGACGGTGACAGAGGTGGAGACTGAAGTAAAGGAGTGGGGGATGAATTGTAGTTTTCCAAACAGTCTCTCAAAGGTGGATGTAATGGTTTTGGGACAACTGTGGGTGCCTCTAAAGAATCTTTCTCCCTTTCCTCTGGAGTTTCTCTAGGTTTTCATTTTCCTCAGAACTTTCTTTTTGGTTTTTACAACCCTGATCATTGTCTTCCCCTTCATCTTCCATGTCAGTTTGCAAAGGTTCTAAAACCGATTGGACTAACCTCCTCGTATCCCAAATTGTGGCTGGTAACGAAACTCCCTGACGCTGTACCTCACTAAGGTTTCTGCCTACTGCGTCCCATGGCTTTAAGTCCAACGTCCCTAAGTTAGGAAACCAGGAACAATGAGTCACTACAACCTTTAAAAGTTCCTCCAATTTCTTTTCTGAGACTTTAGTTCCTCCTTTCTTAATAATCTGCTTCAGTAAGCAGATATAAGGTCTATATTGGCTATTAACATTTCCCATGTTAGTAAAAAGAGAGAAAAGTAAACGTTTCACTCAAAGTTCACTCAGATGCCCGTCTGGCCACGTCCGTCGCGGGACTTTAAGGTCCGTCTTGGTTATGGTGCACCCCTATAAACCCTGGGTCTGGTTGACGCAGCTGAGCATCTGGTCACCGTTTTGCCTTAGGACATAACCACAGAATCAGAGATTAGGGCTCAAGCAAGTTCTGTACCTGAAGCCGTAGAACTATACCCAATCACTCACACATTCACACTCTTTCACACAAAAGTTTAGTTAATATCCCTTTTACCCTGATTAAATTCTCCAGGATCTTCCCTACCTCCTTGTCTGGTATTTGTTGCGATGCCTCCCGGGCCCTTTGCAGTGAAACCTTCCTTCTTAGACTCTAGTCTTCCTTCCCTCTTCCAGCCTCCACGTTAGGGCTCCAGATGCCACGTCCAGCACAGCAAGGGCGGTGGGGAGCGAGAGAGGGTGGCGCAGGGTTAAAGTAATACAAGAGTCAAGGATATAGTTAAAGCAGGACCAAGGGGTTGCAGTCTCTCTGGGACTGAGCCCCGAATCAGGCCAACATGTAGATTTTATTGAGAAACTTCAAAGAAGTGAAACTTGTTTTTTTCTAAAGTCTGTGTGATAAGTGCCTTATGGCTATTTTTTATCAAGCAGCCCCATTGTATTCCAACACCTGCTGTGCCTTCATATTCCCACACACACAACGCCCAGGATGGTGCAGTTGTATCGTGGCCATGAAAGTAAGGAAGATAACCGACATCATTCCATCAGGTCTCAGTGTTCCGAGACACCCCCTTAAGGAAGCTTTACCAATACTATTCCACCAGATCTCAGCATTCCGAGACACTTCCTCATGACCTCATTAGGTCAGGGGTTGGTGTAGGAGGGGCGGTTGAGGATATGGCTGTAAGGCAACACTTTCCCAGAATTCAGTCTGCTATAATGATATTAATGAACTTCCAGGCATATGTATCATATTATAATGATGTATAATGAGACTCAGGTGAAATGAAGGTTGTTGTGTCCTTTACTGCCCAGGTGTGAGTGACTGGTCTAATCTAGTTGGGTATTTTGTACCCATTTGTTTCCTGTCCAAGGGTAAGGGAGTCCCTGCTGGGAGTGCCCATGCCTTTGGGAGCTGGAAGAAGATACACAGAGCCTCAGGCAGAAGTGACATACTTTATTCACTGACTCTCTGGGTACCGCCTGCCTGGTACAATGGCCGGGTTTTATACTATACAGAGACAAGGGTAGCACACAGCCAAGGCACTTATATAAGTATATACATAAACAGAGTGCACAGTGCCTGCGCTCATCCCACCCCCTCGACCCTGCGGGTGGTAGTCCCATCGGATGGCCAGGTGAGGGAGACTGACTGGCTCTATTTTCCCTACATTCCTCATAGGGATAGATAATTATAGTGAAAAGGGGAAGTTTTGGGCAGAGATGGAAGGTCTTTGGGGCAGTCGCATCCTGTGGGTTGTGTTGGACACTGAGGAATGCAGAGGCCCAATGCCTGTCTCTAACTGCCTGCCTTGTTTTCCCTTTGAGAGATGTGATCCCATAAAATCTCTATGGGAAGTTGAGGGACAGGAGGTCCTTTCTTCTGTATCTGCTTCCTCCTGGGCAGGGGTGTAGAGCTGTCTCCTATTGGGGATTCACAGAACTCTTACCCTAGCTGATCTCAGATGAGAGGAAGGGGTCTTGTGGTGTTGGCTTCTTTAGTTGGGACTGGTAGTCTTGCTGGGGTATCATCTGTATCCCCAAGGCCCCTGAATGAGGAAAAATATATTTTAATTAATAAATTTAAAAGTGTTGGCTTGAAGAGCAGAGCTCAAAGCTACTGATGCAGGATGGCTACGTGATAGACAATCCATCAGCTCTATGCAGCCTGTGGCCATTCAGCCAGTCATTCAGGTGGTGTTAATTGTCCAGGAGCTAGGCCCAGAATGGGTTGGAAAGCACATTAGGCTTCAATGATTACAATCAACAAATATAAATCACAAATTTCAGGGTAATTATCTAAAGCAGGGGTAAAAACACTTCTAAAAAATAATTTGTTGTCTAAGATTAAGAAACTGATTTACAAAATAATTAAGAAGCAGGGAGGTAAGAGCTAAGAAACTGGGGAAAAGGAAACTTAAAATCTTATAGAAAAGAAAACTAAACACTTTTTAGTGGCGGGGAGAAGGGGTGTTACTCGCTTGGCCTGTATCATAAGGAAGTTTCCAGATTGTTTTGGACCTATGACCTTTGGAATCTGGAGGCTCCATCCTCCATCTATGCCTCCATATTAGGGATAAGGGTAAGCAATCCATTGCTTTCTGTAGGCAGTGGGACCCCTCGCCCCAGTCTGCACAGGACCCCTTTCAGCACAGCTATTACTGTGCAAAAGTTCCAGCTGCTTGCCACGTGAAAGCCAAAATTTGAGAGGCGAGGTTGGTAGAAAGAAAAGCAAGTTTATTCCAAAATGCCAGTATTTAAAGACAGTGGACTCCTTGTCACAAAGACTGCCTTCCCTCAGTTAATACCACCAAAAGATTTTATAGACACACAAGGAGAGGCAGAACAAAGGAAGGAGAAGTTGGTCAGTAAACTCCAGGAAAAAAATGCTTCCCAGAGCTGGCCTGCCTCAGGGACTGGAATGGATCTCATACAGATGCAAAAACCTCTCCCAAGTCACTGGGCCCTATACACACAAGGCCGGAAGTAAACAGAATCATTGAAACTGGTATGCATAGTAAATGTATGCTAAACAGAGTCATTAAGGTTTGGAGAGAGAAGAAGCAGCAAAGAAAAACTACTAAAAAGTCCCAAGCCAAACCACACTGTCAAATCAAATTACACCAGAGGTTTAAATCTCAAAATAGAAGATATAGGGTCACTGTTACACAGCCACAGGTGTGAGAAACTAGGATTCTCAGGGGTGCATTTATGCTGCAATTTTTCAGATCATGTTTTAATCAGTCCCCAGAAAATTTTGACACATGAAAGGCTTTATTTCCTTATTTATATATTATAGTCATGTTCCAAAACTTTGTGAATGTACACAAACCACTGAGTTTTACACTAAAAGTGGTGAACATTATGATTTTGAGTTGTATCCTTACTTTTATGAACAAATTTACAGGCCATGATAACCATGAAAAGCCTACCTCCTGGGCACCACTGAAATACTTCTTGTCTCCATGAATTTGCCTTTTTCTGGATATTTGATATAATTGGGATCATACACTATGTGGCCTTTTGTGTCTGGCTGATTTTACTCAGCATATTTTCAAGGTTCTTTCATGTTGCAACATACGTCTGTGCTTCCTTCCTTTTTTTTTTTTAAGATTTTCATTGGGGAATTGGGGGAGGGAACAGCGTTGGGGAATTGGGGGAGGGAACAGCGTTGGGGAATCAGGGAAGGGGAACAGACAAGTTGCTGTCCTTTTGTTCTTCAGTCTAGTTGTGGAGGATGTTGCTTCACTGGCCCGTGTTGGTATTGTGATCATTGCTCTCTTCTCTGGCTAAGGCAAGTTGGTCGCCGGTCATTGGACGGCCGCTCATGGTAGCTTAATGCAGCCCACTGCAGCCTATGCCATCACCGGTGATCCATGGCAGCCCAGTTCCAGGTCAAGCTGTTGTTCACCATCTTAGCTGTAGAGGGCACAGTGTCACTGGCCCATGTGGGAAATCTCGTGCTCCCAAGCCAACTCTTAACCTACAAGCCACTCGGCCGGCCCATTTTCTTTTTTTTGTGGCTCAGTGATATCTCATCCTCTGTATATGCTACTCTTGACTATCCATTTTGCCACGGGTGATATTATGGATGTATCACCTGTGGGCTGTTTTGAATAGTACTACTGTTTAGGTAGAAGTTAGAAAATACAGGAAAAGTAAGAGGGATGTGAGGGGGCCCATAGACCTACAGAAAAAGCTCATAAATAGCGTTGATTAACTGCATCCAGCCACCTATCTGATTTTATAACAACAGATGACAAGAGGTCTGGAGCAAGAAAAGGATCTGAGTCAACAGACCTCCACCCATCTTAGGAGGTCATGTCCTCCCATAGAAGAGCATGCACCACCTTTTCCAGCAAAATCAATATATAACTCCCTCACCCCACCCAGCAAACTATATGTTCTTGGGACAAGGGAACCAGGAGCTTATGCCTCTCTCCCCCACCTTGGCTAGGCCCATTCTCTTCCTTGAGAACATATCACTAATAAATGCTGCTTGCATACTAATCAGCTTGCTGACCTTTCATTCTTCACTGTGTTGGCAGGAAGAACAGAGACCCCCACAATGAACATTCATGTACACATATTGAGTGTCTGTTTCAATTGAGCTATGAGTGGGGTAGCTGGGTCATATGGGACCTGTATGGGGAATGTTGTGAGGAACCACCAAGCTTTTTGCACAGGGCAGCACCTTCCCACCTGCAGCAGACAAGGGTTCTGGCTTCTTCACCTCCAGGACAATGTGTGCTTTCTGATGTTTGGATTCTAGCCATCCTAGTGGATGTGAAGTTATATATCCTTGTGGTTTTCATTTGCATTTCCCTTATGATGAGTTACACTGAGATTTTTCCATGCATGTATTGGCTGTTTGGATAGCATCTTTAGACAAAATCTTTCAACTCCTTCACCTGCTTTTTTAATGTGTTGTGTGTGTATTTGTTATTGAGATATAAAAGTTCTTTATGTATTCTGCCAACCCAAAAAAATGGTCCAGGTTGTAATGAAAAATTAAAAGCATTTATCTAAGCAAAAGGATTGCAAACCAACAGATGCAGATTCAGGTTGCAACCAAAACTGTGCTCTGGAGAGAACAAAAGAGGCAGGGATTATAAAGGCAAAAAACCATGAAGTTTGTAACAGCAGAAACTTTTTCTATTGGCTGTCTCACATGGTGTCATGCTTAGTTCAAAAAGGATTGGTCAGGTGCCACTCGTGAGATTCTGAAGTAAACAAGTTCCTGGATGTACTTCTATGGTAAGTACAAAAGTCCAAGACTTCCACTTTCATTGAGGTCCTCCATGCAAATGAAGGGTACTGGCTGGTGCACTGGAGTGGCTCCTTTCAACAGGAAGTATACAGATGGTCTGGTTGCTATGGTGAGGAGAAAGTAAATTTTAGGATGTGGTCTCCCAGCTGGCCTGTTGGGAGCCATGCAGGCTGGCTTTACTGAAGCATAACTTGTTTTGCTTCTTTCTGCACTTGGAGGGTGCTTACTCAACCTTGAGGTATGTGGTGAGAATGGCCAGTTCCTTGGGAGACACAATAAGATAATTGGCTATCTGGGTTTATGGAAGAAAGTGTCCTGGGAAACTGACCCTCTAAGTTTTCCACTGACCTTCAAGTTTCTAGTAGATAGCTAATGATGTACTTTTGAATGAGGTAAGTCATATTTGTCCCTTCTGCTTTGCACGTACCCTGGATGTATATAAAGGTGATGGGAAATAAACTCGTGGCTTCAGTATTCACTGAAGTCCTCCCAGTAACTCTCTCTTCTGTCTCTTTTCTTAATCCTCGCGCCCCCCCCCCAAGACTATTCGACATATTGGCAGGCTCCGATACTGGTCCAAAAGTTTATTGGTGCAGTGAGCATCAGGCAATCTCTTCCTGATCTCCCAATTACATTCTAGTTCCCTTCATCTAAATGACTCTATCATGGTTATTTCCATTCCCATTTTCCCCTTTTGATGAAGATCTTTCCATAGAAAGCATTGATGCCCAACTGTTTTGGCATGTAGTAGGAATGCGTGGTCTCTCGTCGGGAAGGCTTATTTTCAATATGTCATGTCCCACATAGGAAGTAAATAGGTGTCATTGAACAAGAGTCATAGTCATAGGAACAATGGTCACATTTGACAAATAAGGGTAGGAAGAGTTTGTCTTAGTCATAGTCCTTACCCAGAATTGCCCCTTATCAGGATTTCAGCTATGACAGGTGGTCCTTCAGAAGGGAAAGCTTGACTGGTCAGCTTTGATCTTCGTGCAACTATTATATGAGTTTTCACAGGGCACTTAACATAATAGGTTACACAAAACATAAACCATTTAACAATGAGGTGTATCAGACAGATCAGAACAATGATGAGTAGAACAATTTGCAATCCGGACCTGAAAATAACCCTGAGCCCAGTTGGGAACCTGATGAAATATCTGACAATTTAGATCCTAACCAATTAGTGGCACTTGTCATTAAACTGGAATGTTTCTTGAGACACTTGGCAAGTTTAAGAAGCTAGGTTGTTTCTAATTCTACCTGTTCAGTGTTTATCCAACTGTAGCAAGAGCTGTGGCAAAACTCATGCTTGGTCTTCAGGCAGATATCTAAGGAGACTCTGTTGTCAATGATCATAGAGCTGGACACCCAAAAGTCTTTTGTTGAGCTCTGCTCTCTCCAGTGGCTGAATGGGCTGTTAACTGTTCCTGTTAGATTTTACATTATTATATCTACATGAGCAGCAACAAGCTCAGTCTGTGAGCTCACAATTGCAACATTTTCATAAATGTGATATAGTATTTGTACAGAATTCAATGATGAGGAGAGCCCAGATGTAAGAAACACTGAAAGTTATGGCCCCGTTTCTGCCCTTGGCCATAGCATTAAGCTTTTCCCATAATGTAAAAATGTAGATGTTACCAAAAATATACCTTTCATTGAAAATGGCAAATATGTAGTCAAAGTAAACATTTACATCAATCAATCATTAATAAAAAAAATCACTTATGCTTATTAATCCCTAATGGTGTGTTTAATATTTTGAATAGAAGTCCTTCACTGGAGATTCTCTGTGAAACTAATGCAGGTGATCAATGTGGACACATCCTGAACGAGGTTACATCTTTCCCTGAGCACGAGTGACACCCAACTGAAGTTAAACCCTGTGCATGCACTAAGTGTGGAATAGTCCTCCTGGAATGTTCTTTCCTTCAGAATCAGGAAAGATGCCTCAGTGGATACATACCTCATCCGTGTGAGTAATGTGGGCAAGTTGGCAGGTGTGTCTCGTGCCTAAGCTCTCATGTGGCAACAGACCTTGTGGAAAAACTCTGTATAAGTCAGGATAGTGGGAGAGCATCTAAGAAACCCATAAACAACCTGAGGGGTAAAAAATATTTTTTTCAGAGCCAGCCGAGTGGCTCAGTTGGTTAAGAGCTTGCTCAAGAGTGAGAGCTCTGAGCAACAGCAGTTCGAGTCCCGGCACGAGCTGAGCTGCTGCTGAGCTGACAACAGGTGGCAGGATGGCTCAGCTATATATATATATATTTTTTTTCTTTCTGTGTAACAAATGTGGAAAAGCTTTCAGTTGTTCCTCCTCCCTTTGAGCACATGTGAGGATGCACATTAGAGATAAACTCTGTGAATAAGTCTTCAGGTTTTCTTCATCACTGAGACAACATGTTAGAATCCACACTGGAGAGAAACTGTATGTGTGCAAGGAGTGTAGGAAAGAATTCAGGAATTCCACAGTCCTGTGAGAACATGTGAAAATGCACACCAGGGAGAAACCCTACGATTGTAAGGAGTGTGAGGAAACTTCATTACTCTCTACTGTCTTCAAGTATGTGTGAGAACGCACCCTGGATAGAAAACCTACAAATGTAGGAAGTGTGGGAAAGCCTATAGCCTTTCATGTTCTTTTCAAACCCATGTGAGAATGCACAGTGGGATGAAACCCTATGAATGTAAGACGTGTGGAAAGGCCTTCAGTTTCAATCCACACATCAAAGACATGTGAGAACACACACTGGGAAGAAACCCTATAAATGTGAGCAGTGTGGGAAAGCCTTCAGGTGGCGATTCAGCCTAAAATCACATTTGAGAATGCACAATGAGAAGAACTTCTATGTATGTAAGTATTGGGGGAATGCCTTCACTACTCTCCACTATCTCTTATTACATGTGAGAATGCACATTGAGGAGAAACCCTATGAATGTATGCAATGGGAAAGACCTTCAGTTTTCAATCGAGCCTTTGAGAACATGTGAGAACACACACTGCACAGTGGGGAGAAACCCTATGAATGTGAGCAGTGTGGGAAAGTCTTCAGTCTGTGATCTGACCTTAAAGCATTTAAGAGTACCAGTGAGGAGAAACGCTATAAATTTCAGGACTGTGAGAAAGCTTTTAAATATTTCACAGTTCTGTGAGCACATATGAGGATTCCCACAGAAAACTGAGTACAAGGACTGTAGGAGAGCCTTTTCTTCCTTGAACTCTTAGAAGTGTGAGCAGTCACACTGGAGAAAGATCTTATGATTAGAACAATTTGGGATGACCTTAATGACTTCATATATTTTGTACATGAAAAATCAGAACAGGACAGAAATCTTCTAATTGTTATAAACATAATTTTACCTTTGTAAGTGCCGTATCATGAATAGGAATCCCACTGTATTTCTAGTTCATGTTGCTGATATAACCTCTTAAGATATAAACATCTGGGCCGGCTGAGTGGCTCAGTTGGTTAAGAGCTCGCTCAAGAGTTTGAGCTCTGAGCAACAGTGGTTCGAGTCAGCCCGAGCTGAGCAGCCGTGAGCTGCCAACAGGTGGCGGGATGGCTCAGCTAAAAAAAAAAAAAGATATAAACATCCCCCTCCTCTTGTTTCTTCTATACTACATATATTTTAAGTAATTGTAGTTATATAAAACGTGTCTCATTTTCATTGCAGTTTCTATTGGACTTGGGTGGTAAATATTTTTTTCTTTTCATTTTCATATGCAACTTGATATAGTTTTAGAGAAAAGATTGTTTGATTCTTACTTTTTATTATGTTTCTAAGATGTTGTCATGATATGAGACCTATATTGTTGAAATTTCTGTTCTGGTTCACTGCTGCAGATACAAGCATTTTCAAACTGAATTTCTACCCTTTCCTTCAGTCTTTGTCACCCAAAGACATGTGTTCCATTTGTTGCTGGTGGATGTCACTCATGTGTTTTTAATACATGCTAATAATTATGGAAAGGTTTTAGAGAGTACAGTCTCAGCTGAAAATGTTTATAATTTTGCCTCTGCCTATTGTTCTTGATCTTGGTTGAACATTGGACACTATGCATTGAGTTAAAGGAGAGAATATGTGGCATGGAGATAAAAGCTGGTGTTCGATTGTTTCCACTGAATTTTGGTGTCATCTTGAGTGAGGTGGGAAACTATAGCTCATTGTTCTTCTGTTTGTGTTTTTGAGATAAAGGTCATGGAAGAGGAAGATGCATGAGGTTTAAAAAACTAGAAGTGAAAAAGCATGACTCAGTTTTGTAGTATCAGGAGATCGAGATGCATAGGAACCTATTGGGCCTGAGTTATGGCACATTTTTCTGACTGCTGGGTCTGCCCATGTGGAACAGCCCCAATAAAACACATGACTGATATTAGCTTTCTCTTAGGCACATTCCACAGAATATTCCAAGATCTCCTAATGGACCTTCTTTTGTTTTCAGGTTCACACAGGTTTTTGCATTTTCATGTAGCTCTTTGTAGGTAACTGTGGCAACATGTCCTATTTGGTTGATCATTAAAATGTATGACATCGTAGGACAGTACTTTAGTCCACCAGGAAAAGGTGGTGTTACTATTAGATTAATTTTCTGTTTCAATATTACATTATTTTTTTCTAACAGCCCTGCTGCATGGGGTTATAGTGGAGATGGAACCTCCATTCAATGTCATGTTTTTTCTCATCTTGCACACTACGTCTTTAGAAATATGACTGCTGGAAGCTATTTAACAAGATATACTTGCATGGAAGGTCCTGATACATCAATTTGCCATTCCCTCACATATTGGGAACTCTGGTTATTGGATCTTGACTTTTTTGGCAGTTGTCTTGGTTGTTTTTTAGAACACATAAGAAATGATGTTATTGTATTAGTCATGTTACTTTATTTCAACCTGGTAAAGATGAACTGGCACTTTAAGAGAACTGATCCAAGAGCTAGGAGATCTATGGACAGAGTTAGGCTTTCTGTTTCTCTCTAGTTCCGACTTCCTGTTAAACTTTATGGTTTAGTTTCCTGCAGGAGGGATACATAAATCAGCCATTTTAGCAGGGAGGGTAAAACACTGCATGTGGGTAGCCAGAGGTGCATGTCCTTGCACTCCACAGTTGTTTTTATTTTGTTTTGTTTTTCTCAAATAAATCCCTTTTTGGTGAAATACCTAGGATATTATTTGTCCATTCAACATTTTGGGGTCTCATCTGGTATCCAGAGAAGAACAATCTCGGGCGGTTTTGGAATGGTGAATAAACCAACTCTGGTGCCTCACAGAGTGAGTTAGGCTTAATGTTTTTTGTTCTTTTTCTAAAAGATTTTATTGGGGGAGGGGAGCAGTGCTAGGAAATGGGGGAAGGGAAACAGCTAAGTTGCTGTCTTTTAGTCTTAGTTGTGGAGGGCGCAGCTAGCTCAGCTCCAGTCGCCATCTGG
Organism: Hipposideros armiger; assembly: GCF_001890085.2. Lineage (NCBI taxonomy): Eukaryota > Metazoa > Chordata > Mammalia > Chiroptera > Hipposideridae > Hipposideros > Hipposideros armiger. The sequence continues at coordinate 2,201,103 of NW_017731625.1, read as the reverse complement.
CTTCCCGTCGGCAGCTGGCGGCCACTCAGCTCAAGGTGCCGTGTTCAATCTTAGTTGTGGATGGGCGTAGCCCACCATTCAAACCAGCAGCCTTGTTGTTAGGAGAATGTTTTCTCACCAGCTGAGCCATCCTGCCATCTGTTGGCAACTCAGCAGCAACTCAGCACGGGCGCAGCTCACTGGTTCATGTGGGAATCGAACAGGCGACCCTGTTGCTCAGAGCTCGGGCTCTTAAACAACTGAGCCACTCAGCCAGCCAGCTTTTTGCTCTTTGATCCAAAGAACTTGGGTGAGTTTTCTCATGGATCTGAGCAAATGCTTTTGTGTCTGACACTCTTTGGGTTTTATTTGGGAATTGTTTAAAGGTGTGTGTGTGTGTGTGTGTGTGTGTGTGTTAAAGAACTATTTGTTTATCTATCTGCTGTCTGCAAGTACTTGATGTGGCATGTCAGCTAGATTTCTTTGGAAAGCAAGCTGTCCATTGAGACAAAAACTGGCCTGAGGTCCTTTTGGAGATGGAAGTCATTTCTACTGAAATTGCTCGGTTCTGGCCAGTATTAGACTTGCTGCCTCATTAAAAGAAGTGAGAGAAGTGCCAGCTGAGCCTATAATTCATTCCCCAAGATTTGATTATTTCCCTGGAACTGACTTTTAGCCTTTGTCCTGATTATTGATGATCAGATTGTTCCGGAGTGAGGTGAGCTTAAGACTGACCTGCAGGTGGCTGGAGCTGTGAGCTATTTTGGGCCCCAGTTATTAAAAATGGGATCTGTGCTGTCTAAGCCTTTTAAAACTGTCCCTCTTCCACCAGGCATACCAGCCAAGTATATGGTTAAAACCCATGGGGAATTCTTATATGCATATTTAACTAAGCGGACAGGTGTGGCTAAGAGTAACTTAAAAAAATCAGTGGCAACTTTGGGGAAACTTTGAGATTCTCAAACTTGATTTTCTTAAAACCAAATTGGATCATAGCAGCACTGAAATTATGAAAGTTAAATGGAATGCCTGTTTTGAATGGGATACTGAGGCTTCCAAAAGAGACCATAAATCCAAAGTTGCCTGTTTACAAAATAAAGTCTCAAAGTTAATAAGGGCTTCTAAAAATTTAAAAGGAAAGAAAACAACATCTGAAAGCTCATGCTCTTTCTCTACAGTGCTGCCTTGCCCTTCCCCCACTTCTCCTTTGTCTCACTCTCTGCCTCTGGCACCATCTTGCCTCTAATCGCTGCCTCCTTTGCATTCAGCTCCTCACCCAGTAACATCTCTCGAATGTTGTTTCTTCTTCCTCTAAACCTATCAGTACTTCCCTATTTAAGATTAAACCCTCTCGAAATAATAACAAACACCATGTCTCCTATGTCCCCTGGACTAAAACTGAGTTACAAGCCACTGTAAAGGAATTTCCTAAGGTAACTGAGGTCTCTTATAAGTTTGCTGAGGAATTTGATATGACTATTCAGGACCATCAGCGTGGGTTTTCTGATTTGTTTCAGCTAATCAATATGTTAGTTGGTGAAGGCCAAAGTCAACATTGGATGAGAACTGCTGGATGGGAGCATCCTGGTAGAGACTTAGAAAAGCAAACCTCCAATTATTGGGAGGAAGCCAGGAAACTTGCTAAAAAACTACATCAAGCAATCCTAGGGCTTTCTCATGGTTTATTGATTGGAGCAAAATTCCTGCTTGCTCAAAAAGTCCTAATGAATCTTTTCATGACTATTATAATAGACTTCAGGTTGTCTTTAAGGAAAGCTCTGGTCTTCCTTTGGTTGTTAAATTCTTTGTTTATCAATGGGCTAAATAAAAACCTTTCCCTCCTGGTTAGCAGATCCAGGGTGGGATGGGGAACTATGGCTATCTTAGATTTGGTGAATTTGGCCAATGAGCTTGCCAGTAGTTTAGAAGAGCCACCTAGAAGTAAGATTGCCAAGACTTTTTTTTTTAAGATTTTTATTGGGGAATTGGGGAGATCAGAACAGCGCTGGGGAATTGGGGAAGGGGAACAGACATGTTGCTGTCATTTTGGTCTTCAGTCTAGTTGTGGAGGACGTTGCTTCACTGGCCCAAGTTGGCACCAGCATTGCGCTCTTCCTGGGCGAGGCAAATCAGTCGCTGGCTTCTGGATGGCCGCTCACTGCGGGTGCTGGCCGCTCATGCTGGCTGCTGGCTACATACAGTAGCCCATGGCAACCCACTGCCACACGTGCTGCAGCCTACGCCATCACTGGCAACTCACAGCAGCCCAGCTCCAGGTTGAGCTGTTGTTCAGCATCTTAGCTGTGGAGGGTAGTGTCACTGGCCCTCATATGTGGGATCCGAACCGGGGCCCTCTGGCAACCCAAGCCAGTTCTTAACCATCACGCCGCTCGGCTGGCCCGATTGCCAAGAATTTTGATTTTCAGCCAGGGCAAATGAGAGGTGCTATGCAAAACCAAAGGACTCCAACTTTTTGCCACTATTGTAAGGAGCCAGGACACTAGAGAAGGGATTGCCATAAGTTGAAGCATTTCAGATGCTCTCTGCTTTCTAACCAGCCATTTCCAGGTCCTCCTAATCCCTAATGATGGGGCTCTGAGGAATAACAGGGGCTTTTTTCAATCATTCCTCTTACTCGGCTTGGAGAAAGTTCTCTTTAAATTGGGAAGGGAACATTTATATTCTTATTGACACCAGTGCTACACTCTCGGTGCTCAACCCACTGTTAAAAGCCAGCCCCTGCTTCAGAATAAGAAGACATTTCAGATAGTGGGGATTTCAAACAAACATCAAGAGGTTTACATATCTGAACCTATTCTGTTTTGTCTAGGTCCTTTAAGAGATATACATTGTTTTCTCTTTAGCTCTTCTGCTCCTACCCATTTATTAGGTAGAGACATCTTAGAGAAGTACCATGCTGAAATATCCTTTTCTCAAAAAGGAGAAATAATGTTAGAGCTTGATGTTAATCATCAGAATGACCAGTTAGGTAAATTACATGGTCTTTCAGCATCTTTTATTTGTGCTGTCTCTGATGGTACAGTAACTGAATCAGACAGGAATGATCAACAGTCCTTATTGGACCAACTGCCTTCTACTTTATGGGTAAAATCTTCAACCGATATTGGCAGAATCCACAGTGCACCTCCTATTAAGATTCAAATTGATCCTTCAAAGCTCCTGCCTAAAATTGATCAATATCTTATAGGTAAAGAGGCCTTTCAAGGTATAAAGCCCATGATAGAAGATGACACAACTCAGGGTCTTATTATTCCTTGTACTAGTCCTTGTAACACTCCTATTTTACCTGTGAGAAAGCCAAAGGGAGGAGGGTGGGGGTTTGTCCAGGACCTCTGAGCAATAAACCACATCATTCATTATTTCTTGACACCCTATCATTCCTGACCCTCATACACTACTGGCATCCATCCAAACTGGAAGTAAATTTTTTACAGTAACTGATTTAATGCAGTGCATTCTTTTGCATCCCAGTTGATGAAGCTAGCCAGTACCTTTTTACATTCACTTGGGAAGGAAAGCAATTTACCCTGGAGCCTCAGGGTTTCACTGACAGCCCTTCCTATTTCTCACACTATCCGAAGACTGATTTGGACGATGTTGTTTCACATAAACGTTCCACCTTGTTGCAATATGTGGATGATTTACTTCTTTGCTCTTCTTTTCAGGTTTCCTCACAGGAAGATAGCATCCATCTGTTGAAACGTTTGGCCTTAAAGGGACATAAGTTCTCTAAAGAAAAATTACAATTTGCCCAAACTCAGGTTTCATATTTGGGACATCAGATATCAGAACAAGGACTACACCTGGATCCAAACAAGCCTCATGGCGTCCTAAGTTTTCCAAGGCCAAAACTAATTGCCAATTGCGAGGTCTTCTTGGGCTAGTTGGCTATTGCTAGAATTAGATCACAAATCTCTCTTATGGCAAAACCTCTATATGTCCTACTAAAGAATGACAGTCCTGACTCAATTTCATGGGAAGAACAGGAAGACAGCCTTTAAAGACTTAAAGGAGAGTTGAATAAACCCACCTTCTCTTGGGCATCCTATCAGATTCCCTATTTCCTTTCTGTGCATAAAAAGGAAGGACATGCCCTCGGGGTGCTCACTGAAAAACATGGGGATCACATAGACCCCCCTAGGAGACTGTAGTCAACAACTGGACCCTATGGCTCAGGGATAACCCCCCTTCACCTTAGAGCCATTGTGGCTACTGCCCTCCTGGTTAAGGCCACAGAGAAGATTGTGTGGGATCCCCTCTAACCATGTTTGTGCCTCATGTGGTAGAAGCTCTCCTGAATTCTCATCACACCAGCATCTTTCTATCCCCTAAATTCCTATGAAATCCTTTTGTTAACCACTTCCCATATAACCCTTTCACTTAATAACCTTAATCCAGCTACTTTTCTTCTTTATGAGACTGAGGAAGCCCCTCATGACTGCCTGACACTGAAGGATTACCTCCTGACTCCTCGTGATGATTTGTAGGAGACTCCTCTAGGTAAAGCTGATTTCTCATTGTATACAGCTGGTCCATACATAAAAAGTGAAATTGGTAAGTACTGTGCTGGTTATGCTGTTGTAACTTTCTGAAGTCATTGAGGCAGCATCCTTGCCTCTGGCCACTTCAGCACAGCAGGCTGAGTTATATGCCCTCACTCGAGCTTGCATTTTAGCAAAGGGCAAAACTGTCAACATTTATACTGACAGCAGATATGCCTTTGGAGTAGTTCATGACTTCAGAATGTTATGGAAGCTACATGGTTTCCTTCCCTCCAATGGCGATAAAATAAACAATGGTCCATATAGTCAGGAATTACTAGATGCTATACTTTTAGCTGATGACTTAGTTATTATTAAGATTCCAGGACCAAGACATTCTAAACTTGATTCCTGGAAGCTAAAGGAAATCATTTTGCTGACATTTCTGCTAAGAATGCTGCCCTTACAGGCATCAGCAGCAGTCAAACCCATCATGGCCAAAAGAGAAGCTTCTCGATAACTTAGAAAACCTAGCCAGAGACGCCCAACAATCAGCTTCTGAGAAAGAAAAACAAGACTGGACATCCAACAATTGCTGGTTTGATAAGGAAAAGAAACTCTTGTTTGGATCAAATAACAACCCAGTCCTACCAGAAACTCTAAAGTTCCCACTCCTAACTACTGTACATATGTTAAACCATTGGTCCACTGACAAAATGGTAGCATTCATGCACCAGTATTGGTGTGGGGATAGCAACAAGGCTGCAAATAGCACCTACTTTAGATGTCCCACCTATCCAAAGTACAACCCAAGGAAGCCTGAACATTTTAAGTTGCCAAACAGACCACTTGAGGCCTGGAAAATAGATTTCATACAGCTTCCCCATCTCACAGATACAAATATATTTTAGTCATGATATGTGTGTGTTCTCACTGGAATGAAACTTTCCCTTGTAGACAAGCGAATGCATCTGCTAGCTAAAGTCCTGTTAGAGAAGATTATCTCTATTTGGGGAACTCCTGTTGAACTCCACAGTGATCAAGGAACCCATTTCACTAGTCAAGGGTTAAAACAAGTCTGTGCTATTTGGCCAGTTCTACATTTTCAATCTTTAGGTTTAGCTGAACCCACTAATGGGATTATTAAGACTCAATTGGCAAAATTTGTAGAAACTCTATAAATACCTTGGCCAAAAGCATTGCCATTAGTCCTTTTAGATCTCAGTTCTACCCCTTTTGAGACTCAAACTTTCACCTATGAGATAATTACAGTACACCCCATGCATTTGGCTCCTGCTTCTCTTGATCCACATTTGGTAAAAGCAGACATACTTCAATATTGTAAAGGCTCAATTGTTTCTATTGACAATGATTATTCTTTAGTAGAACAACATTTTCACAGTGCACTCCAGGGAAATAAAAAAAGCTCAAAATACATACTCTACAACCAGGAGATTTAATTTACTGGAAAAGTCACCTCAAAAAAGACTCCCTTCTTGGGCCAGCCAAATGGCTCAGTTGGTTAAGAGCTTGCCAGGAGTGCGAGCTCTGAGCAATAGCGTTGCCAGTTCAATTTCCACATGGGCTAGTGACGCTGCGCCCTGAGCTGAGCTGCCACTTAGCTGACAACAGGTGGCAGGATGGCTCAGCTGGTGAGAGCACGTGCTCCTAGCAACAAGGCTACCAGTTTGAATGGTGGGCTATACCCACCCACAACTAAAGACTGAACTCGGCACCTTGAGCTGAGCTGCCTCCCAGGTGGCACAGGGGATAGAGCATGCACTCTTAACAACAAGGCTGCCAGTTCGACTCCCATATGGGATGGTGGCTGTGCCCACCTGCAACTAATTGAACACAGCATCTTGAGCTGAGCTGTGCGATTGGACTTGGAGCTGAGCTAACTGCGCCCTCCACAATTAAGATTGAAGGACAACAACTTGGCTGTTCCCCTTTCCCAATTCCCCAACACTGTTCCCCTTCCCCAATTCCCCAACATTGTTCCCCTCCCCTAATTCCCCAATAAAACATTAAAAATAAAAAAAGACTCTCTCTAGCCTCGTTGAAAGGGCCCTTACCAGGTACTGTTGACGAACCCCTGTTCTGCCAAGCTGAAGGGGGTAGACCTTTGGATACACATATCACCTAAAGAAGGCACCAAACCCTGACTGGAACTGCAGACATTCTGGTAACCTAAAACTACAGCTGTCAAAACAGGTGTGCTCTAAGAAGACAAGTTGACAAAATGACTAAATCAGACCTATACAACTCTTTAGTTACTATTGATTTTGTTTCATTCCTAGGTTATTGTGAAAAGCGGGAAACTTTTTTGCTGGCCTTTAGAAAACCTTCCTCATATCTTTCTGGTTGTTGAATCTGATATCAAGAACTTTGATCTATCTAAGATAATAATGGTCTTTGTTTCATTATCTACAAGCTTGAGCTCCTGGTTACACCTACCATATAAACTAGATTGTTATGTTGTTCTAATTCTGTTTTTAATTCTTACTGTTATTAAGCTCTGCGCATGTTGCTTCTTAACACTGGACACCATCTGTTCCTGATCCATGCACCCTCCCCTTGAGGTAAGAGATGACACCCAGAGGAGGTCCCTTCTGACATCGAGGGCCCAAAAGGCTAAAGACTGGAAGACCTGACTGTTGCTCAGTGATGCTTTTGGATAAAAGATGTTGATTTAAAAGGGGGAATGATAAAGATGAACTGGGACTTTAAGACAACTGACCTGGGGTTGGGAGGTTTATAGGCAGAGCTGGGCTTCCTGTTGCTCTCTAGTCCTGATTTCCTGTGAAACTCTATGGTTCTACTTTCCTACAGGAGAGATTATATATCCCTATTAGAGGGGGGAAAGGAATACTGCACATGGGTAGCCAGAGGTACACATTCTCGCATTGCTCCAATGTTTTGTTTTTTTGTTTGTTTGTTGTTTTTTTAAAGATTTTTATTGGGGAATTGGGGGGATGGGAACAGTGCTGGGGAATTGGGGGAAGGGGAACAGACAAGTTGCTGTTGTTTTGTTCTTCAGTCTAGTTGTGGAGGACGTTGCTTCACTGGCCCAAGTTGGCACCATCATTGCGCTCTTCCCGGGCGAGGCAGATCAGTCGCCGGCTTCTGGACGGCCGCTCACTGCGGCTGCTGGCCGCTCACGCTGGCTGCTGGCTACATACGGTAGCCCATGGCAACCCACTGCCACAGGGGCTGCAGCCTATGCCGTAGCTGGCGACTCACGGCAGCCCAGCTCCAGGTTGAGATGTTGTTCAGCATCTTAGCTGTAGAGGGCAGTGTCACTGGCCCTCATATGTGGGATCCGAACCGGGGCCCTCTGGCATCCCAAGTCAGTTCTTAACCATCGCGCCACTCGGCCGGCCCGCTGCAATGTTTTTTTTGTTGTTGGTGGTTTTCCCGAATAAATCTTTTTTTAGCAGACTTCCTAAAATACCATTTGTTCAGTCGAGAAACCTTATGTGTATAAGCCCTGTGGGAAATGGTTTAGTTTTCATTTCTCCCCTCAAATACACATGACAAACACAGTGGGGGAGAAACCCTATAAATGTCAACAAAGTGGCAAAGCTTTCAGTTTTCATTACTCTTTTAACATATAGTGGGGAGAGAATGTATGAATATCGGATGTGTGGGAAAGCTTTAAGTTGTCAGTCCTTCTGTTAGGTCCTTGCTTATTAATAAAGACCTAAGAGACTGAGTTTTTCGTTCCAAAGGCTTTATTTAGCCAAGCCTGGCGTCCGCCTCACTCTGCAAGAGGAGAACGGCCCCGAAGTCTTGGCGGGTGGGGAATTTATAGGGTTTTGGGGTCAGGGATCTAAGCTGAAGCCGGATACAGAAGCTGAAAAAAGCGGTTAGTCTGTTATAACCTATATTCTCAAAACAAAAGCCAGATACGGAAGCTGAAAAAAAGCGGTTAGTCTGTTATAATCTATATTTCAAAACAAGCTGCAAAACAAGCTATTCCTTGCAAAATAAGCTCTTACTGTCAGTTAAAACCACATCCTGTTATTGTAACTGGGTTAGGGTTTTTCTAGTGCAGGTGTTGCTTAGCCAGAGCATGACTCCTTCCTTGAAACAGGTTTTGGGCAGAAACTTTTGTAGTGGGGGTGGAGAGCCCCTGTTCTGGTCCCAGGGACAAAAGGGGGTCTCATTTGGTTCCTGAGACAGCGTTCCTAGTTCCTCATACTTCTATAAAGTACACGTGAGAGCACACAACGGGAAGAAGCCTTATGCATGTAGGCAATGTGGGAAAACCTTCAGTCATTATTTCTCCCTTGAAAAACATGCAAGAATGCATTTTGTGGAGATATTTATGAATGTCAGCAAGGAGGGAAAGCTCTAGGTATTCCACAACATTCACGCTCATATGAGGACATATGCTGGGGTAAAAGTCTGAATACAAGAACTGTGTGAATCCTTCATTCTCCCTTAAAATCTTGTCAGCCTGAGCAGACACTAGAGAGAAACCCATGAATATAAAGAATGTGGAAAATCCTTGAGGTATAGTATTTCACTTGTGTGGTACATGAAAGCTAAGAGCATGTTACAAATATGGTTTTGTTTTGTAATGTCTCATTTTTGTGTAATGTCTCAATAGCAATTGCAGTATACTAATTTCTAGTTCATGTTTTGATATGAACACTTGAGGTAATAAATATCTCTCTATGTTCCCTTCATCCCTACCACACATATATTTTTCATCTGAGACATTAAGTAATTGCACTGTTATATAAAACTTGTCTCATTTACATTACAGTGTCTTTTCAACTCAGAGGTAATAAGTGGGTGTTTTATGTAAAACTTGATATAATTTTGCATAATAAATTTTGTGACTGTTTCTTTTTATTATGTTCTTAGTAAGTGATCATGGTAGAGACCTGAATTGTTGAAGTTTTTCTTCTGGTCCAGTGCTGTACATAGTGGAATTTTCTGACTAGATCTATCTTTTCCTTCAGTCTTTCTTATTGAAAACCGTATCTTTCACATTCATTTGTTTCCAGTGGGTACCACACCAATGTTCCTCATTGAAAATAGTAATTGTGGAAAGATCTTGGAAGAGGACAGTCTCATTTGGTTGTGCTCATAATTTAACCTCTGCTTATTGTCCTTAATTGTGGCTAGAAATTGAACACAATGCATATGTTCAGTTTTTAATATATGGTTACATAGTGTTTAATTTTTCACTTTTCATATGTGATTGAAACACGGCTTTTTAAGTCAAAATAGATTTCTACATTGTTTCTTGAAAATCTATTATTTAGGTTTTGAAATCAGTTGCATACTTACACGTGTTGTTATGTTTTATGTTTCATCAACTGAGGATATGATGACCCACTTCATTCTGGAGGATTAAGTTATTCTTGTAATTGTTTCAATTTTTCTATATGTTACTGGGTAATAATACTAAATATGTATACCACTTAACATTTTTCTTTCTGGTGTGTTTCTGTAACTCCTATGCACCTACCATCTTTTTTTTTCATTAAAATATAATAACTTGTTCACTCCTAATAGTGAACAACTAATAATTGCTTACGTCAATGGTCATTAGTCAGAGATCACCAGGAGTCATGCTCCTGCAGTTCAACAGTGAGGGAGGGGGAAGTGGGCATAGATCTTTTGTACTTGTCTGTGGACAACTGGGACAAATGGTGTTCTAAGTGCGGTGAGCACTTCATCTGTGGTGGAAATTCGTTAGGAGGCAGAGCCCAAGTTTATAGGCATAACTTCCTTGATAAACTACTAATTACTTGAAATACTGCTTCTAAATGTTTGTTTTCCAAATTGTTCTGAGAGATTTAATGGAAAATTGATATTGGAACCAAAATATCAATACGAACTTCTAGCTGCACTCTGGAGATTCTTTCTGCTTTGTAGGTGAGAACTATTAAGATATCCAATCATAAAATCATGTTTACCTTCTGACAGCATTTAATCCACAGTAAAGGAATACAGTGGACCCTTGAACAGTGGGGGAGTAGGGGTTTCATGTGCAGTGAAAATTTGTGTATAACTTTTGACTCCCCAGAAACTTAGGTTGTCCCTCGATATCCCTGGGTGATTGGTTCTAGGATGCCCCACAGATACCAAAATCTGTGGATGCTCAAGGTCCATATAAAAAGTCCCATATATAAAACGATGTAAAGAAATGCATACAGTTGGTCCTTCGTATCCTTTGTCTCCTGAGTGCAGATCAGAAACAGTACAGGTATTTATTGAAAGAAAAAATGCATATGAATGAGCCTGTGCAGTGAAAATTTGTGTAGTACAAGGGTCAACTGTACTTCCTTGGACACTCATTCAACTTTGAATGCTTGACATATGACACGTCAAATGTCATGATTTCATATGTTTTATGTGCCTACTACTGACATGCCCTATAGTCCTGCATGAGGTGTGCACATCCCCAGTGCTCTAAGTGGATATGACCCACTTCCTTAAACTACAGGTGTGATACCGGTGGTCTTCAGCTGGAGAGCATTCACAAAATCTTTATTTTAGTCTTATTATCGGGACTTCAAAATTGAAATCTTTTGTGCATCAGAGAACACTGTAAACAGTGAAATGCCACTCCAGAGTGGGAGAATATATTTTTAAATCATATATGTGTTAGGGTTTGGTTAACCAGACGTTAGAAAGAACCCTCACATCTCAATAACAAAAAGGCAAAACTTCCAATTAAAAAATTGGTAAAGGACTTGAATAGATATTTTCTTAAAGATCACCTACAGGTGGCCAATAGACACATCAAAGGATCCTTACCATCACTAATCAGGAAAATGCAAATCTAGCCAATTCACACCCACTAGGATGGCTAGAATAAAAAAAATCAGAAAGTGGGTGTTGTCTGGATGTGGAGAATTGGAACCCTTGTTCATTGTTAAGGATGTAAAATGGTGCAGCCCTTTTGGAAAACAGTATGGAGGTTCTTAGAAAGCTAATCATAGGTTTCCCATGAGACCCAACTATTGCCCTCCTCCCTTTATTGAAAAAGCTACTTAAATACGTGTATATGAATATTCTGTGCAGCACTCTCCAAAAGGTGGACATATCCCAAATATCCATCAAAGGATGAATGGATAAAGTGTAGCAAATACATAAAATGTGGATGTTCAGCCGTAAGAAGGAGTGAAGTAGAGATACCTGCTGCAACATGGCTGAGCCTTGAAAATGTTAGGCTAAGTGAAAGAAGACAGACATAAAAGGCCACATAGTGAATGATTCCATTCATATCAAATATCCAGAACAGGCAAATCCGTAGAGAAACAAAGTATCTTTGTGGTGGCCAGGAGCTAGTGTTGTGATGGTAATTGTGGCCATAAAACTTGACTTTTTAAATGGAGACACAATTCACATACCATAACATTTACAGTTTTAAGTGTAAAAGTCAGTAATTTTTGTAATCATTAAGCTGTGAAACCATCACTATACAATATGAATACGTAAATACAGCCTTTTACATTTGAAAACTCACAGGGGCAGACTAAAAATCTGATCTGTAAAATGCACACTGAGGATTCTAACATCTCACAGCTGTGGCTGTGCTGAAAGGAGGTCTGAGGCAGGCTGGGGCCTCAAGGTCCCACTTCCCAGGGCAAAATGCCTCAGGCTCTCCATTGGTAACCTCTTGCCCCAACAAGGGGGGTAGAAGCAGAAGGCAGGGCCTCTTGGTGTCAAAGGTCACACATTAAGACCTATCTGGACCCTCCTTAGCACTGGCTCATGTCACTGTTGAGGGTCTTTGTTCTTAAACAAGGGTCAGATTTCCACAGTGACCTTGTCTCCAGGACAACCCCTGACGCTGGAGGTCACCGAGGCTGTCAAGGCTCCGGACAAGTCAGGATTTCTCGATCCAATCAGGTATGCACAGAGGACCGTCCAATCAGAGCGCGGGAACTGGAGAACTGTTCAATCAGGGCTTGGGGGCGGGCGCGCTTGCATCTCGCGTGGACTCCATTCTTTTGGGCACCTGCCTTCCGGGGCTGCAGGTGTCCAGCTGGTTGCTCTCTCCTGACCCGGCCACGGGGCCGCTAGGAGGACGCCCGAGACCCTGAGCTGGCGAAGATGGTGAGTACGCGGGGCCGGGTTAGGCCAGAAGGGGCTGGCTGGAACCGGATGGAAGCATCCGCGGGCCCGGGTCTCCCAGCAATCCCCGGGACCCGAACCGAGACTCGACCCTCGGCCTTGGGGTTAGGTCTTGGGGTCCTGTCCCGTCCCTACGTGTGAGTCCCAGTCTCCCTAACAGAGTCTCCACTCTCGGCAGCAGCGTGAGGGGATTGGCCTTTCGAACCCAGCCCCCATGGGGGTCCCCGGGTCCTGTCCCGAGTGTCTGCCCTCGTTCGGGTGGTGGGCTCTCAGCGTCATGAGTCATCCCTGCGTGGGGGTCCCGGGGTCCTCCCTCCAATTCTCGGCCTGGCGACTTGACGACCGCCGACTGTGGGGGCAGGGGCTCCGTGTTCCCGACTGCTATGTCCCAGAGCAGCACTATGGGTTTGCTTTCACTGGGGTTTCAGGTTTCAGTAAACAGCAGTAAGGATCCGTTGCCTTTTCTTTTACTTAAGTGAGAAGAGTAAGATTCCCAGGTGTATTAACGCACCTCCTGGTGGTGACCGTTGTGAGCGTGTTGTCCTGAGTCTGGTAATGTTACCAGGGAAAGTGCCTGAGGAATGTCCTTTCGGCCACTACTACTGTGGGGGAAATGCAGAAAGCCCCACACCATAAAGTGAGGTGAAGAAATGGATTCAAGGACTCATTATAATAGTAGTGACTCTTGTATACGAGGTGTAGAGTTGGTGACACTGTGATCCTGCTCCACTTCCTGTTAGTACCTAGGACTCAGATTAATGCAAATTTTGTAAATAATGTAAAATGTGACCTGTAAAGATGAGACATGTTCAACTCTCAATTTATTACCAGGATAATCATAATGAACTAATACCTGCTTTCTGAAAGAGATAAGCAGCTTCCTGTTATTTAAACCATAAAAATGCCCTAGAATTACCTCACCCACTTTACCTTGAATACAGGTGGAAACAGTGATTTTGCAGGTCTCATTCACACACGCGACAGGGTCCTTCTCTCATCTAAATGACCCACAGTTCTTGAAGCAGGTGCATCACCTGGGAGGGGACAAGCTGTGCCCACAGCTGGGCCTGTGGTACGTGAGGCAGGTGCAGTGGGGTCTTGGTGGGCACCTCTCCCTGCATGTGACTTCCAGCCTCCAGAACCACCTAGAAGGACCTGGTGGTGCTGGGAAGGGGGACCGACTTGCATGTGGGCTGGGGGGGTTTGTGGTTGCCCTGGGGCTGCTGCTTGCAGGTTGGTTTTGGTATCATTCAGATTTGTTAGAGTTAAATGTGATTTGTGCAAACTGAGTAAGTCTGTGAAGGTTAGACTTAGGGCGTGAACCTTTGGATTTTACTGCTCAGGGAAACTGATGGATTTGAGAATTAATTCTGGTCAGAATTAAACTGATTCTAGCTAAGCGTTTCCTCCTTGGGGAGAATTAAGGTCCTGGAGGAGGGAGTGTTTCCACACTGAGGAGGGAGAGCAGGGTGGGGACACAGAGTTCAGTTTCCTGGGAGTTTGGGGTCAGTCCTCTCACTCCTTCCCTGGGAGGGACCATGCTTTACTACCTGTGAGCAGGAAGAGCCTGTCCCCTTACCTGGAAGGGCTCTGATCTCTGACTTGGGTTTCCTTGTGCGCTGTGGGAAGCTGGCTGAGGGTCTGAACTGGCGCACAGTGGGCTGCTCGTTCCTCTAGTTCCCTGGACAGAATGCTGCTTCCATGTGACTGCAGTGTGGGTCTATATTTAACACCATTATTCCATTATTTAAAGTGTAAGATTTTATTTCTTGGCTGAAAATTGTGATAGGCTCTGAGAAAGCCAAGAGAATTTTAGAAATCAAATATTAATTTGTTTTGTATCAAGTTTTAGTAATAAACCCTGTGGACTCCTTGCCCAGATAGATAACTGGCTTCAGGCTGTGTTTGGCATCTCCCTTCTGCCACCAGAGATGGCCTTCTCCTGGTTATTTCTGTTATTCTTTACAGCTTTACCCTCTAATATTTCTCACCAAGCAGCGATTGGTTTATTTTGCTCATTTTGAGCTTTAATGAAGGGATATTTCTGCTAACGTACCACTAATACTGCACTGAAAAGGTAATATTTTTGTGTCTTAGTCTGTTCACCCAAGTTGGTGTCTGACCCATAAGTCACCTGATTAACTCATCCGTTTGCTTCTGGGGCCTCTGTTGTGTCAAGTTTGTTGTTTTTCCCCCCTGTGGTCCACAGTGTGGTTACAGTCACACTTGTTTGATCCTCACCTGCAAATACATCATAACTTTTGTTTGTGTTGGAGAGATTGCTGGGGTGGATATAATGGACCTACAAATCCCTCATGATTTCACGTGGCAGTTCCCCACCTCAGAAGTGAACATGCACAGGTCTTGACCTTCATGGTAGACCTGCAGTGCTCCTGCTTTGACAATGGGGAACCCGTTTCCTAGATTGACTGACCAGACCGATGTTGACCCTGTCCATGGGTGAGGCAGACTCCCCAAGAGCCCAGTCCCAGTCCCTTCCACCCTTCACCCAATGGCACAGAAACCATTCAGGTCAGAACCACCTCAGCTTTGGAGTAGATGACACAAGGAAAAGGGTATCGCAGGTCTAATTGGAATGAAAATAAGCCTTCGGAAAGGAAGTGAAAAGCCAGTGATGGAGACATACTTCATTTTTGTCCTCCAGATCTTTGTGCAATACTGTTACATGTTTTACATTTGGATATATAGGAGCCCCACAGTATATTGGGATTTAGTTGAAATAACGAAGTATTTCTTCCTTTTATATGACAAAGAAACATATGTATCCACTTGGTCACATACTCAGAGCCCTTCATGTTTTTGTGTAGTTCTCTAGTTCTAGCTGGGATAGTGTCTCTTCTCTGTGATGACTTGACAGTCAGCTGGGGATGAATTGTTTCAGCGTTCGTGTGTCCAACCCAGTCTCCATTTTGATTTTAGTTAAGAAGGTGTTTTCACTGAGTATAGATGTTTAGGTTGGCACATACTTTTGCTGTGAGCATTTTAAATATGTTACTGCACTGTATTTGTGCCAGCATTAGTTCCTATGGGAAATCATGTGTCAACTAGACCTTTCTTCATCTGTGCACTGTGTTGTTTTTCTCTGACAGCTTTGAAGGCATTCTCATTAATTCTCAATTTGAGAAATGTAATTATATTGAGCCTTGGTGACTTGTTTCTTTATGTGGTGTTCATCAGTCTTCTTAGATATTGGGCTTATGTTTTTTATTCATCTTGCAAAGTTTTCAGTGATAATTTTGTCAAATACTTTTCTCTCATTTAGGAATCAAAATACATGTGTATTAGGCCAGTAGATGTTGTTTCACAGATACTCTTACACTTTTTGATACTCTTTACAGGTTTCTATTGTTAAACAACAAATTTCACGACCAAAAACTTTTCTAAAAGAAAGTGTTTATTGAGCCAAATGCTAGCCACAAAAAGATCATGTCCAGGGGGGTGCTGTCTGCAACTCCAGCAGCAGGCCTGGATGGAGAAGACATGTCCAAAATCCTGGAGTTGGCTGGCCCTTGTATCCATTGTGTTTTGGGGAAGAAAAATGAAAATTGTTGTTTTGAAAGAATTTACATTGGCTACATTTAAGGAGGGCAGGAATAGCTGAAGCAGGGGCAGTTCTAAGATAGATGCATGGTTGGTAAGGAAGAAATATTTCCTACTTTTGATTGGTTGTAAGCACCAGTCCTGAATGCTTGTGCCTAAGCAGGATGTGGTGGTGTCTGGTGGTCGGCTGCTCCTTTAGGTCACCTCCTGAAGTTGACTCAGAGTTCAGACAGACATCCAGGAATGTACACAGTCTGTTGTTGGTGGGCCCACAGCTATTAGCTGGTTAAATACTCTTTCTCTCTCATACGCTCTCTCCAGTGGCTTTAATTTAATATTGGACATCTCAGAAATTTTCTCTTGCCACTAATGCCTTGTTCTCATGTTCACCTCTCTTTCTTCTGCAATGTATAATTTGCATTAAATGCCATCCCATACACTTTTCATCCAAGACATTATAGTTTCCTTGTCTCAAAGTTTGATTTGTGCTTTTAAAGAAATACCTCCATTTATCTATATACATTTTTGGTCACATAGAGTACATTTATAAAAATTCCTTTATTTGTGTTCTCTGCTAATTCTAACATCTGTTTCAGTTCTGGGCTGTTTCAATAGATTGATTTTTCTCATCATTCTGAGTCTTGATTTCAGCTTTTTAAAATGCCTAATAATATTGAATCAGATTCCAGCTATTATGAACTTGACCTTGATGTGTGTTTGGTATTGCTATCAATATCTAATCAATTGAATTCATAGAATTCCACTCAGTTACTTGTAAACTCTTTGTTTCTTTTGTATCTTGGGTTTTATGGTGAGTACTTAGAACTTCTATCACCATTTATTTACACAAAAATTGGCAGTTAAGTAAAAAGTAAAAGTTCTTCAAAGGAGAATTCTTATTTCAGAAGGTCAGCCTGTGTTCTCTTAATGACCTAGTGTTCTTCCAGAAAGATGGCCAGCTCAAGATGTGGGTCACCAGTTCTCACTTCCCACAGTTTAGAAGACGCATAGAAGAAAATAACGCCCCTTTCCTCAGTGTTTTCCAAATGCTACCAGCTCTGCTGGTGTGACCCTCACGTTATGTGCAGATAGCTGTATGGGGCAAGAAAAAAGGAGAGGAAATGGTTGTCATAAGAAATGGGTGACTTTCTTGTAGACATGGTTCATTTCTAGAGTACTTCTGTCATCTCCTCAAAGTGCAGCTAGAAAAGAAATGAGCCAGAAGTTGTCAGAACCTACGTGTCAAGAATAAGTTCAAGTTTCACAGGTACTGTTAGATCTACGGGATGTGAAGGGTTTTGAGCAAGAGTGGATGGAGCGGAAGGGTCTGCTGACTGTGGCCATTTGGTGGCGGACCACAGAGCCGTGGGTGAATGTAGGTTGACTGAGTCCAGTTCCTTATGATGTCAGCCTCCCCAGTCTTCCTGTATACACTGGAGGAGGTGGGTTCATTACTCCAAAATAGGTATGATGTTTCAGGATGCTGTAGTTTTTGCATGTGTGGCTGTGACCTCACCTGGGAAGAGGGGGCTTTGCTGAATGGTGCTCAGAGGAAGCTCTACAGAGAAGTGTTGCTGCAGACCTTTAGGAACTTGGCCTCAGTGGGTAAGGATGGGCTCATTCCTTCACTGTCTTTTGTAGAAAATAAACATACCTTGGCCTTGTTCCAGTATTTGCACTGAGAAATGGTTAAACATTAGCAAACAGTAGATGTGGTCAGAGCACTCCAGGATTCTTGAGACTTGTGCATACCTTTACTTTTCAACACAGATCTGTGTAAAGATCTTTTCAGATTTTATTAGGGAATTGGGAGAGGGGAACAGTGTTGGGGAATCGGGGAAGAGGGACACACAAGTTCCTTTTGTTATTCAGTCTAGTTGTGGAGGACTGGGCCATGTTGTTATTATGATCATTGACTCTTCCCAGCTGAGGCAGTCGGTTGCCGGCCATTGAATGGCTGCTTACAGTGGCTGTTGACTGCTCATGTCGGCTGCTGGCCACTCACAGTAGCTCACGGCAGCCCACTGCAGCAGGGGCTGCAGCCTACACTGTCGCTGGCCACTCACGGCAACCCAGCTCCAGGTCGAGCTGTTGTTCACAATCTTAGCTATAGAGGGTGCAGTGTCACTGGCCCATGTGGGAACCGACCTGACAGCCCTGCTGCTCAGAGCTCGCACTCCCAAGCCAACTCTTAACCAACTGAGCCACTTGGCTGGCCCTGAAATTGACTTTTTTTTTTTAGGATTTTATTGGGTAATTGGGGGAGGGGAACAGCGTTGGGGAGTCAGGGAAGGAGAACAGACAAGTTGCTGTCCTTTTGTTCTTCAGTCTAGTTGTGGAGGACGTTGTTTCACTGGCCCATGTTGGTATTATCATTGTGCTCTTCCTGGGTGAAGCAGATTGGTCGCTGGCCTCTGGATGGCTGCTCACAGCAGCTCTTGGCAGCTCATGTTGGCTGCCAGCCGCTCACGCTGGCTGCCGGCCACACACAGTAGCTTACGGCAGCCCACTGCAGCAGGGGCTGCAGCCTGCGTCATCGTTGCCGGTGACTAATGGCAGCCCAGCTCCAGGTTGAGCTGTTGTTCACCATCTTAGCTGTAGAGGACAGTGTCACTGGCCCTCACGTGGGATCTGAACTGGGGCCCTGCTGCTCAGAGCTGATGTCCCAAGCCAGCTCTTAACCAACGCGCCACTCGGCCTACCCTAAAACTGACTTTTGATTTCTCTCTTGAGGGCCTATCAATTTGATAAGTGGGAATAGTTTTCAGATGTCAGTTTGGGGCACACCCTTATCAGAGTAACAATGTGCTAAAACAAATTGGATGTGAACCTTTTGCTGCAGTGAATCCCACCCTAGCCCACCTTACACACCGCAGAAGACCAAATTAATACTTGGCCCTCATCACAGAAGTGTTTGCTGCTCTTTAGTGTCTCCCTTCATCATTGGCCCTGTCTCTCAAGCATTGACCACACACTGCACTAGGTCTGGGAACCTAGACTAGGTTCCCACTAGGAGGAGACTCATATGGGGTTCCTGTGTGTACAGGCACCAGGAGGACAAGGATCTTTGGGAGTAACAGGCTTGGGACAGGGGCATTCCATTTTGAAACATCAGAAAGCAGATCCATATTTTTGTTGGAGAAGGCCAAGTATTGTCATTACAGAAGTTTCCTGTTTTGACTGTTCATCCACCATCTCGCATTTTTTCTTGTCCTCAATACAAGATCTTTGTTACTTCCGCTGTAAGGGTGACACTTGGGTTTGGGTGTTTTATCCAGTTTCTTACTTTGCTTTTCAGATAATACCCTAGTTACAAGGTCTGACAAGTAAGTTCACGAACTCATCCTAGAAAAAAGTGCTACATACCTCATTGCTGAGTATCACCACGGTCACCTTTGAAGTGCTCCCCTTGGGAACTTATGCACTGATGCCAATGCCTAGTGCATTCTTTAAAGCAATTTTGGAACTCTTTTTCTGGAACAGCCATCAGAGCTGTCGTCATATTATCCTTGATGTCCTGAATGTCATCAAAATGTCTTCCTTTCATTATTTCCTTTATCTGTGGGTAAACAGTCACTAGGGGCTAGATCAGGTGAGTAGAGAGGCTGTTCCAATGCAGTTATTTGTTTACTGGCTAAAAACTCCCTCACAGACAGTGCTGTATAAGCTGTTGTGACGTAAGAGCTCCTTTGGGACCAATATTTTCAGTTAAGATTTTTCTTTTTTTTTTCTAAGATTTTATTGGGGAATTGGGGGAAGGGAACAGCCTTGGGGAGTCGGGGAAGGGGAACACACAGTTGCTGTCCATTTGTTCTTCAGTCTAGTTGTGGAGGACGTCGCTCCACTGGCCCATGTTGGTATTGTGATCATTGTACTCTTCCTGGGTCGCTCAGCAGCCATTGGACAGCTGCTCATGGCAGCTCACAGCAACTCACGCTGGCTGCTGGCTGCTCACGCTGGCTGCCAGCCACTTATGGCAGCTCACGGAAGCCCACTGCAGCAGGGGCTGCAGCCTATGCTGTCGACTCATGGCAGCCCAGCTCCAGGTTGAGCTGTTATTCACCATCTTAGCTGTAGAGGGCAGTGTCACTGGCCCATGTGGGATCCGAACCGGGGCCCTGCTGCTCAGAGTTGGAGTCCCAAGCCAACTCTTAATCAACACACCACTTGGCCGGCCCAGTTAAGATATTTCTAACTGTTTCTCTATCGATGTTTACTTGGTCTGCTATGCTTCTCACAGTTAGCCAATGATTTTGATGTGCAGTTCGACAAATGTTTGCAATGTTTTCATCAGTTCTCATTACTAGCCGCTGTGACCTCTCTTCGTTGGTGACGTGCTCTCTCCCCTCAGAAAAATGTTTAATTCATTTGTACACTGCCATTTTCTTCATGGCATTATCCCCATAAACTTGGACTAACGTATCCTTGATTTCAATTCCACTCTTGCCAAGTTTAACAAGAAACTCAGTGTTTATTCATTGCTCTAATTCAAGCTCAGACATTCTTGCGACAGCACAAAGAACACACAACAATAATGAACACCACTCAGCAAGACACCACCACGTGTCAACACAAACACAACTGTGAGACACTGATATCCCAAGATTATGAAACCTTACTGAGCTGTTTATACAGTGCTGCCAGTATAGGTGCACGGTGGCAAGTTCTCATACTTAATTGTCAGACCTCATATATTGCCATCAGTTTCTATCTTTTTTTTTTAAATCTCTCTCTTTCTTGATTTTATTTATTTATTTATTTAATTTTAGTGGGGAATTGGGGGATAGGAACAGTGCTGGGGAATTGGGGGAAGGGGAACAGACAAGTTGCTGTCGTTTTGTTCTTCAGTCTAGTTGTGGAGGACGCTGCTTCACTGGCCCAAGTTGGCACCATCATTGTGCTCTTCCCGGGCGAGGCACATCAGTTGCCGGCTTCTGGACGGCCGCTCATTGCGGCTGCTGGCCACTCACACTGGCTGCTGGCTACACACGGTAGCCCATGGCAACCCACTGCAGCAGGGGCTGCAGCCTATGCTGTCGACTCACGGCAGCCCAGCTCCAGGTTGAGCTGTTGTTCAGCATCTTAGCTGTAGAGGGCAGTGTCACTGGCCCTCATACGTGGGATCCGAACCGGGGCCCTCTGGCGTCCCAAGCCAGTTCTTAACCAACGCGCCACTCAGCCGGCCCATCAGTTTCTATCTTGATGGAAGTATTCACTAGTAAATCAGTTGTCTCTGTTTTTTCAAAATAGATAAAACCCTCAATGTCCTCCTTTGCTCAGAAGCTCATTCCTCCTGATGAAATTTGTTTATATGTTTAGATTAGTTTAATAAAAGATACTCTCATATGGTCTGCCCATATCTTCTTTTCGTTATGCCCTCCCCCCCTCACCCCCACAGAATAATTTTGTTATTGTTTATATCCATTTGTAGCCTCACGATAAAACAGTGGCTTCAATCTGTGCTGAGATACTTTGGGCAATGAAATAGCCATAGAAGAAAAAATACATTTGTAAGGCATGATCCCTGCTCTTCTGTTTTGGTAGAAAACTGGTACGTTCATAGAATTGAAGTCCAGTGCAGGAATCCTGAGGTGCTTTGAGCTGAGTGGACTTGTGCAAGTGGAGGCCGTGTCTCAGCAGAGTGTCAGGACTTATGAAATATAAACAACAAAACTATCGGCCTAGCTCAGGGGTCAGCAAACTGCAGCTTGCGAGCCACATGCAGCTCTTTGGGTATGTTCTGTCTCAAAAGTTTGCTGACCCCTGGAAGAGCCAGTCCTATCCCTCACAACAAATTAAAAATTATTCGAGAGCCATAAATATATTTTTATGTAATCACCATTATGTGAATAATATCCTTTAAAATTTTATAAATGAAACTATGATAGTTTTATTTTCATTTTCAATTTTACTTCAGAGCCACATGTACGTACCCAAAGAGCCACATGTGGCTCCGGAGCCGCAGTTTGCTGACCCCTGGCGGCCCTTCCATCTCAAAAGTTTGCCGACCTCTGGCCTAGCTCAATGGTTATGCATTCAGAAAATATTCACTAGACAGCATCAGTAACAGTTATGCAATAGAGGTACTGGTATCAAGTGTCTGAAACATAATTCCATTGGAACCAATGGTCAGAAAACTCCACAGATTTAAGAAGTGCTGTGAAAGTAATGAGTGACATTCAAGCCCTCAGCTGCAGGTTCAGCTTATTCCCTGTTGAAACAATTCTGTGAAAATATACATAGTCACTGACATCAGTAATCATGAAAAACTCTCAGTCCTTAAATCATTAATAGGAATTTTTAATGTACTTTGTATGTCAAAATAAGCCATTTGGTAGCATGCCTGTGTGAAAGCATGTCAGTGTGGAGACAGCTTGGGCTGACTGCAACTTTTATTGCGAATAAGAGAAAGCCCTCTGGATTCAAATCTTATGAATGTACTATGTGTGGGGCAGCCTTCAGTGAGCACTGCTTCTGTTGGACTCAGTGCACACGTCACACTAGACCCAAGCCATCAGCACGAGGGAGGGGCAGGCCACGGGTCTCTTATCTAAGCACTCATGGGGACACTCACCTTGTACAGAAGTCTTCTACATGCCAGGAGTCAGGGACAGTCTTTCCTTCCCTTCTTATCTTCAGAAACATGTAAAAGGTCTCACTGACAAAATCTAGAATGTGCGTAATGTGGAGAAACTTTTTATTGTCTTCTTTTCCAGGACATATGAGTGGTCATGGTGAGCAGAAAAGCTATGAATGTAAAGAATGTGGAAGGTTCTTATTCATGGCGCCGCCCTTAGAGGACATGTGATTACTCATAGTGGTATGAAGTCTTAGAAATGGGACCAATGTGGGAAAGCCTCTAGTCATCATTGCCACCTTACAGGACATACAGTCACCAAGGAAGGAAGCCTGGGAATGTGAGCTATGTGGGAAAGGCTTTATTTATTCCCCTCACATTGTAAGACGTAACAGTATCCCCCCAGCTATGGGTCAGCGCAAACACAACTGTCATTTGAATAGCGTCAGGTTTACTGACTCTGCAGTGTGTGTCCCCATGCAGTGGGGAACCATGTTATCTTAGGAAGGTGAGGTGACAGGAATGTCAGGAGACATCACCTTTCATCTGCCAGATTTGTGGAGAAATCCAGGAAGCAGGCTTCATGGATAGTGTGTGGTATGGGAAGGAATCTTAGTAATTGTCTACAGAGCTGGGACAATGGACTGGATCTTAACTTGTAATTGGCAAAGCAGAAAAAAGTCCTCCTGTTAGACTGAGGAGCTGGTCTTAGTTTTGGTTTGGTCAGTATTTATGTTTGTAGACATGGTATGTCCTCCATCAGAACCAGAGTGACCTCACCTGATCTCATGTTCTGTGCAATTGTTTGTTTAACAGATCACAATGACCATTCCATGAGTGTCAGTGGTGTGTGCCAGGTGGCTCTGGTCCCTCTGTCAGTCCCTTTCTCTGGTCTACAGGCCGATGAAATCAGGCTTTAAGACTCTATGGTAGTCAATCTTTATTACAGATTTTGTTTCCAGAGAATGTCTGTATTAGAAATGTGGATAGTCTGTTCTGCATTTTTTGATGCAAAATGAACTAATGAATCCTCTGATGTGTCAATGGCTGTGCAGTGGCATTTTAACCTCTTAAGCAGAAAAGGGCAACTGGAACACACTTCTTGGAAATAAAAATGATTATTCCCTGAAGTAGGGTATCCTAGATTACCTAACACAATCAGTGAAAATGTCCCCAAATCTAGATGATCTTTTGTAGAGAGATCTACAGGGCTTTGTAAGAAAATTGAGGTGAAGCTCACATAGCATATATTTAACCACTGAGCAAAGTACGTTGAGTCACATTGTTGTGCAGCCACCACCTCTATAATTTGAAACTTTCTTCAGCACCTCAGAACACCCCATCCCTTTAAGTAATTCCTCCCTATGCCCCCGTCTTCTGGCAACCACATATCTGCTGTCTCCATGGGTGTGCCTTTTTTGGATATTTCTGTGGAAGCAATCACACAGTATGTAATCTTTTTGTCTAGCTCAGGGGTCAGCAAACTGTGGCTCGCGAGCTACATGTGGCTCTTCGGGTACGTACATGTGGCTCTGAAGTAAAATTGAAAATGAAAATAAAACTATCATAGTTTCATTTACAAAATTGTTAAAGGATATTATTCACATAATGGTGATTTCATTTGTTTTATGGCTCTCAAATACTTTTTAAATTGTTGTGAGGGACAGGATTGGCTCTTCCGTCTCAAAAGCTTGCCGACCTCTGGTCTAGCGTCACTTGGCACAGTATTTTTTGTGGCTCATCCACCTGGTAAGAATTTGCCTTACAGCTTCATCCTCGACTGCCCCCCACCACCAACCCCTGACCTAATGAGGTCATGAGGGAGTGTCTCAGAATGCTGAGACCTGGTGGAAAGATATCGGTAAAGCTTCCTCAAGGGAGTGTCTTGGAACGCTGAGACCCCACGGAATGATGTTGGTTATCTCCCGTATTTTCATGGTTGCAGTACAGCTGCACCATCCTGGGGGTTGTGTGTGGGGGGGGGGGGGGGCAGGGGCGGGGCATGAAGGCACAGCAATGTTGGAATACAATGGGGCTGGTTGATGGAAAACAGCCATAAGGCACTTATCACACGGACTTTAGAAAAAACAAGTTTCACTTCTTTGAAGTTTCTCAATAAAAGCTATGGTTGGCCCGATTTGGGGCTCAGTCCCAGAGAGGCTGCAGCCCCTGGCCCCGCCTTAAGTCTATCCTTGACTCTTGTGTTTCTTTAACCCTGAGCCGCCCCTCTCACTCCCCACCGCCCTTGCTGTGCTGGACGTGGCAGTAGGATGTGTCAGTGCTTCATCCCCTTTATGGCTGAATAATTTTCTGTCATGGGTATGCATACCATATTTTTGTCTCTCCGTTTCATCTGTCTGCAGACGTTTGGGTTGTTCCCACCTAATTGTTATTGTAAACAGTGCTGATAAATGTCCATGGACAAGTTTCTGTGAGGGCATACATTTTTATTTCTGTTAGGTATGTACCTGTGAGTGGGGTTGCCAGGTCAAATGGTAATTCTATCTTTTAATTTCTTGAGGAACCACCAAACAGTCTTCCACAGAGGCTGCACCATTTTCAGTTTTCACCTACAGTGTACAAGGGTTCACAATTCTCCACAACTTTGCCAAAACCTATTTTTTAAAATTAGTTTCAGGTGTACAAAGCAACATAATAGTTAGACATTTACACCACTCACGAAGTGATAACGCTTCCCCCCAATCTACTACCTCTCTGACATTGTATATAGCTGTTACAATACCATTTACTATATTCCCTATGTTGTACTTTAACATCCCATAATGAATATATATGTATGTATTTGACATTCAATATTATTCTACTTGAGCTTCAGGTGTATAGCACAGTGCTCAGGCATCTGCACAGTCTATGAAGTCATCCCCCTGATAAGTCCAGTACCCATCTGGCTCCCTACATAACCTTTACAACATTATTGATTTTATTCCCCATACTGTATTTTATATCCCCGTGACTATATTGTGACTACTAATTTGTAATTTCTAATCCCTTCACCTTCTCCCCTTTCCCCACCCTCTCCCATGTAGCAACCATCAGTTTTTTTCCTATACCTCTGAATCTATTTCTGTTTTGTTTGCTCACTTATTCTGTTCTTTAGATTCCACATATAAGTGGTATCATAAGTCAATCTGACTTATTTTACTTAGCATAATATTCTCTAGGTCCATCCATGTTGTTGCAAATGGTAAGATTTCATTATTTTTTATCGCCAAGTAATGCTCCATTATATAAGTGCACCACAGGTTCTTTATGCAGTCATCTATCAATGGGCATTTCAGTGGTTTCCATATCTTGGTTATTGTGAATAGCACTGCAATAAACATAAGGGTGCATATATTTTTTTGAATTAGTGTTTTGGATTTCTTTGGATAGATACCCAGGTGTGGAATTGCTGGGTCATAAGATAGTTCCATTTTCAATTTTTTGAGGAATCTCCATACTGTTTTCCATAGTGGCTGCACCAATCTGCAGTCCCACCAACAGTGCACAAGGGTTCCCTTTTCTCTACATCATTAACAACACTTGCTGTTTGTTGATTTATTGATAGCAACTCACACAGCTCAACACCAAAAAAACAATTAAAACATGGGCAGAGGGCATGAAGAGACATTTCTCTGAAGAGAAATTGCTAACAGACATATGAAAAAAATGCTCAACATCACTAATCATTAGAGAAATGCAAATAAAAACCACAATGAGATGCCTTCTTACTCCTGTCAGAATGGCTATCAACAAAACCTATTTTTATTTGTGCAAAAATTATAGCCATCATAATTGCTGTGAACTGCTATCTCACTGCGGTTTTGGTTTGCATTTTCTAAATGACCAACTATATTGAATGTCTTTGTTGGCTATATGTCTTCCTTAGAGAAAAGCTTACTCAAGTTTATTGCCCTTCTTTTTAAAACTTGGCTTTATTATTTCTGAGTGGAAAAAATTGTTCATATATTCTGACTACGAAATCCTTCTCAGGTAAAGAAGATGTTCATAAAATGAAATGTATAGATATTATATGTCTGTGGAGATGATTAGGGAAATTAACTGTTGCCCATATGTTTATCCAAACATATAAAAGGCAAAGTGTTTATGTGTAGCTTTGATAATGGTCTTTGGATTACATTGAAAATATATATATTCCAAAATATTCATGGATTAATGGTATGAGAGTTTCTTCAGTTATCTAGAGTGAAATGAGTGGGGTAGAGATAAACATTGATTGAAAAGTGTTATAGGAAGGTAAGGGATATATAGTTTTCTGGTGCATTTTGATCTAAAATTTTTTATTGTGGTAAGATACAATAAGAAAATTTGCCATCTTAACCATTTTAACTGTACAATTCAGTGATATGAAAATCACATTGTTGTGCAACTATCACATCAATCCAACCCCATAACTCTTTTCATTCTTTAAAACTGAAACTTTATACCCATTGAACAATAACTCCTCTTACTCCCTTCCCCAGTTCCTGGTAACCACCATTCTACTGTGACTTTATGAGTTTGACTAAACACCTCATATAAATGAAAACATATGGTATTTGTCTTTTTTGTAATTGGCTCATTTCCCTGAGCATGATGTCTCAGGTTCATACATGTTGTAGCGTATTATAGAATTTCCTTTTTTTAAAGAAATGTTGTTGGGGAACAGTGTGTTTTTCCAGGACCCAACAGCTCCAAGTCAAGTAGTTGTCTTCAATCTAGTTGTGGAGGGTGCAGCTCTGTGGCCCATGTGGGAATCGAACTGGCAACCTTGGTGTTATGAGCACTGCGTTTTAACCACCTGAGCTAACTGGCCACTGCAGAATCTCCTTTTTTTAAGGCTGAATAACATTCCAGTGTATGGACAGACCATGTTTTGTCTATGCATTCATCCTTCAATGGACAGTTGGGTTGCTTACATGTTTTAACTATAGTAAATAATTGTGAATAATGCCCCTATCAACAGGGACTTATAAACATCCCTTTGAGGCCCTACTTTCAATTCTTTTGCATCTATACACAGAGGTGGAATTGCTGGGTCATACGGTAATTCTTTTAATTTTTTGTGTAGCCATCATATTGTTTTCCACAACAGCTGTACTATTTTTGATTCCTACCAACAGTGCACAAGGGTTCACATTTCTTCAAATCCTTGTCAATACTTGTTTTCTGTTTTTGGTTGTTGTTGTTTATGTAGGGTTAGAGTTATTTTTCAGGTTAGGGTTTCGGTTTAAATTAGGGTTGGATTTAGCGTTAGGGTAAGGGCTAGAGTTAGGATTAGGTTTAATGTTAATGCTAGATTTTGAGTTAGGCTTAGTATTCGGGTCAGGTTTAGAGTTATGGTTGGGGTGAGGGTTGTGGTTAGGATTAGGGTGGAGCTTATTATTAGGGTTAATCGTAGTGTTAGGGTTAGATTTAGCTTTGAGGTAGGGTTTGGGTTTAAATTAGGATTGGGTTAGAGTAAGGGCTTGAGTTAGGGTTAGGTTTTGGCTTAGGGTTTGATTTTGAGTTAGTGTTAGGGTTGTTTATGATTAGGGATAGGGCTAGTGTACAGGTCAGTTTTAGGGTTAGTGTTAGGATTATGGTTAGAGTTATGGTTGAGTTTATGATTAAAGTTAGCATGTTTAGGGTTAGAGTTAGCTTTGAAGTTAGGGTTTGTGTTTATGGTTTTCTGTTTTTGTTTTTGTTTTCTAACAGCTCTCCTAATCTGTGTGAGGTTGTATCTCGTAGTTTTGATTTGTGTTTCTCTAATGATTAGTGATATTAAGCATCTTTTTAAGTGCTTACTGGCTATTCAGATATCGTCTCTGGAAGAAATGTCCATTCAAGTTCTTTGCCTATTTTTGAATCAGGTTGTTGGTAGTTTGTTGCTGAGTTGTAGTTCTCCATACATTCCAAATATTAATCTCTTATCAGACATGTGATATGCAAAATTTTCTCCATTCTCTGGGTTACCTTTTTACTGTGTTGATAGTACCTTTTGATGCACACATTTAATTTTCATGCAGTGCAATCTTTTCTCTTGTTACCTGTGCCTTTGGTGTCATAACTAGGAAATCATTGCAAAATTGAATGTTGTGAAACTTCTGTTTTCTTGTAGGAGTTTTATTGTTTTAGGTTTTACCTTTAGATCCTTGATCCATTTTGAGTTAACTTTTGTGTATGGTGTTAGGTAAGGGTCCAATTTCATTCTTGTCCATGTAGATACCCAGTTTTTCCAGCACCACAGGTTGAAAATACTGTTCGCATTCCAATGAATAGTCTTTTCTCTCTTTGTCAAAAATTATTTGGCCATGTATGCATGGCTTATTTCTGTGCTGTCTATTCTATTCCATTGGTCTATAGGTCTGTCTTTATGCCTGGACCATGCTGTTTTGATTACTGTAACTTTGTAGTCAGTTTTGAAATCAAGAAGTGGGAGTTGTCCAGTTTTAATATTTTTCCAGGTTGTTTTGACTATTTGGGGTCCCTTGAGATTTCATATAAATTGTAGGGTGGGTTTCTGAACATCACTGAGTTTTGCAGTTACTGTATTGGACTTGTAGATTGTTTTGGGTAATAGTGACACTTTGACAATATTAAATATTCCAATTCATGAACATGGAATGTTTCCATTTATATATGAGGTGTGATCAAACAATATGGTGAATGTTTAAATAAAAAATTTATTACAATAAAAGATACATTGCCATTAATCCTCTTGAAAATACTCCGCCAATTCCCCAACGCTCTTTGCCTCCCCCAATTTCCCAATTTAAAAAAAGTACAGATATGGATGATGTTATAAGAAATGGCAGAGTGTTGCCATGATGAAGGATGAAACCATTTGCCCATTTCATATTAATGCATTGTACGTGATCTGTGATTTACAGCACATTTTTTTAATTTGGGGAATTGGGGGAGGGAAACAGTGTTGGGGAATTGGGGAGGGGGACCAGCCAAGTTGTTGTTCTTCAGTCTTAGTTGTGGAGGGCGCCAGTCACCATCTGGCTGCCCATCGGCAGCTCGTGGCCTCTAAGCTCAAGGTGCTGTGTTACCATCTTAGTTGCGGGTGAGCGTAGCCACCATCCCATGCGGGAGTCGAACTAACAGCCTTGTTGTTAAGAGCACACGCTCTATTCACTGAGCCATCTGGATCACAACTGAACTCAAGGTGCTGAGTTCAGTCTTAGTTGCGGGTGGGCATAGCCCACCATCAAACAGGCAGCCTTGTTAGGAGCACATGCTCTCACCAGCTGAGCCATCCTGCAACCTGTTGGCAGCTCAGCTCGGAGTGCAGCGTCACTGGCCCATGTGGGAATCGAATCGTTGGCCCTGTTGCTCAGAGCTCGCGCTCTTAAGCTAATTCTTAACC
Organism: Hipposideros armiger; assembly: GCF_001890085.2. Classification (NCBI taxonomy): domain Eukaryota; kingdom Metazoa; phylum Chordata; class Mammalia; order Chiroptera; family Hipposideridae; genus Hipposideros; species Hipposideros armiger. Next base: position 2,171,027 of record NW_017731625.1, on the reverse strand, counting down.
AACTGAGCCACTCGGCTGGCCACTACAGCACATTTTAAAACACACCTTCTGTCAACCATAGCTCACACCTGACTGACTGCACCAAACAAGTTGAAACTTGTCACACACTGTTACTAAGGTTCGACGCGCTGCTTTCCTTTTATAGATCCCTGCCTTTCCGTTGGATTGCACTTGCCAGCAGCATTCACCATATTCTTTGATCACACCTCATTATGTCTTTTTTAAAAAAAATTTTTATTGGGTAACAGTTTGTTTTTCCCAGGACCTATCAGCTCCAAGTCAAGTGGTTATCCTTCAATCTAGTGGAGGGCACAGCTCAGCTCCAAGTCCAGTCACCGTTTTCAGTCTAGTTGCGGGCAGGGGGTGGGGGTGGGCACAGCCCACCATCCCATGCAGGAATCGAACTAGCAACCTTGTTAAGAGCACATACTCTAACCAACTGAGCCATCCGGCTGCCCCTCGTATGTCTTCTTTAATTTCTTTCCAAAATATTTTATAGTTCTCATTGTATATGTCTTTCAAATCCTTGGTTAATTCTTAAGTATTTTATTCTTTTTCATGCTATTGTAAATGAAATTGTTTTTATAAATGCCTTTCTGGTGGTACCTTTTTTGTGTATAGAAATGCAACTGATTTTTGAGTATTGACTTTGTGTCCTGCTACTTGGATGAATTATTCTTTAGTTCTAAGAGTATTTTTTGTTGGGTCTTTAGGATCGTTAGATATAAGATTCTATCATCTGCAAACAGACAGTTTTATTTCTGCCTCTCTAATTTTTATGCCTTTTATTTTTTTCTCTTGTCTACTACCTCTGGCTAGAACTTCCAGTATTATGCTGAATAGAAGTGTGAAAGCAGTCATTCTTATCTTGTTCCTGATCTTAAAGGATAGATTTCAATCTCTCACATTTCAGTATGATGTTTGCTGTAGGTTTTTCAAGTGTGGACTTTATTATGTTGAGGTAGTTTCCTTCTATTCTTAGTGTTTTAGTGTGTTGAATAATGAAAGGATGTTGAATTTTGTCAAATGCTTTTTTTTTGCTGTAATATACTCGCTCTTTCTAAAAAAATTTTTTTTAAAGATTTTATTGGAGAATTGGGGGAGAGAAACAGCGTTGGGGAATCAGGAAAGGGGAACAGACAAGTTGCTGTCCTTTTGTTATTCAGTCTAGTTGTGGAGGACGTCACTTCACTGGCCCATGTTCGTATTATCATTGTGCTCTTCCTGGGTGAGGCAGTCGCTCACTGGCCATTGGACGGCCGCTCATGGCAGCTCACAGCAGCTTATGCTGGCTGCTGGCCACTCACGCTGGCTGCCAGCCACTCCGGTAGCTCACGTCAGCCCACTGCAGCAGGGACTGCAGCCTACGCCATCACCAGCAACTCACAGCAGCCCAGCTCCAGGTCGAGCTGTTGTTCACCATCTTAGCTGTAGAGGGCACAGCGTCACTGGCCCTCATGTGGGACCCAAACCAGGGCCCTGCGCTCAGAACCGGCGTTCCAAGCCAACTCTTAACCAATGTGCCACTTGGCCAGCCATTTCTAAAATTTTTGAAATTAAATTTACTGGGATAACACTGGTTAATAACAGCACATAAATTTAATGTGTACAGCTTTATACTATGCCTTCTGAATACTCTCTTGTGTGCTCACCACCCAAATCCTGGTCTCCTTGCATCACCTTGTATTAGACCCCCTTTACCCTCTTTGTCCTCCCCCATCTCTTCCCCTCTGATAACCACCATTCTCTTGTCTATGAGTTTTTATTTTTGTTTATTTTGATTGCTTGTTTTATATCACACATAAGAATGAAATTACACAGTTTTTGTCCTTTTCTGTCTGACTTATTACACTTAGCGTAACACTCTCAAGATCTACCCATGTTGTTGTAAGTGGCAACATTGCATCAGTTTTTATGGCTGAGTAGTATTCCATCATATATATGTACCACATCTTCTTTATACAATTATCGGTTGAAGTTTGTTTCCATGTCTTGCCCACCATGAATAATGCTGCAATGAACGTAGGAGTACATATACCTTTACTGATAAGAGTTTTTAAATTTTTCAGGTAGATACCCAGAGGAGGGATAACTGGATCATATGGTAGCTCTATTCTTAATTTTTTCAGGAACCTCTGTACTGTTTTCCATAGTGGCTGTACCAGTTTACATTCACACTAGCAGTGTATGAGGGTTCCTTTTTCTCCACATGTTCTCCAACATCTATTTCTTGTCTTGTTGGTAACAACCATTGTAGCAGGTGTGAAGTGGTATTTCATTATGGTTTTCAGTAGCATTTCCTTGAGAGCTAGTGGTGTTGAGCATCTTTTCACATATCTGTTGGCCATCTGGTGTCTTCCTTGTCAGGTCCTCTGCCCATTTTTAATTGGATTGTTTGTTTTGTTGTTGTTATGTGAGTTCTTTCTATATTTGGGGTATTATCCCCTTGTCAGAAGTATAGTTTGCAAATATCTTGTCCAATTCTGTTGGTTGCCTTTTTCTTTTGTTGATGGTTTCTTTAGCTGTGCAGAAGCTTTTTAGTTTGATATAGTCCCATTCATTTATTTCTTCTTTTACTTCCCTAGCCTTTGGGATCAAGTATACAAAGTCCCCTCTGAGACTGAGATCTATAAGTTTAGTTGCTAAGTTTCCTTCCATGTATTTTATTGTTTCAGGTGTTATATTCAAGACTTTAATCCAATTTGAGTTAACTTTTGTTTATGGTGTCAGCAGTCATTTCACTCCTTTTCATGAGGCTTTATTTACAGTTTTCCCAACACCATTTATTGAAGAGACTTTCCATTCTCTGTTGTATGATTTTGGCTCCTATTTCAAAAATTACTTGGCCATATATGTGTGGGTTTATTTCACGGCTCTCAATTCTGTTCCATTGGTCTGTGTGTCTGTTTTTCTGCCTATACCATACTGTAGCTTTATAGTATAGTTTGAAATCAGGGAATGTGGTATCTCCAGCTTTGTTCTTTTGTCTTAGGATTGCTTTGGCTACTTGGGGCTTCTGTGGTTTCATACAAATCTGAGGATTCTTTTGTTCTATTTCTGTAGAAAATACCTTTGGGATTTTGATAGGGATTGCATAAATCTGTATATTGCTTTCAGTAATGTGGCCACTTTAACAATGTTAATTCTTCTAATCCATGAACATGCAATATCATTACATTGCTTTGTGCCTTCATCAGTTTCTTTCAACAATATCTTGTATTTTTCAATGTATAGGCCCTTCACTTCCTTAGTTAACTTTATTCCTAGGTATTTACCCTTTTTGTTGCAATTGTGAATGGGATTGTTTTATTCATTTCTCTTTTTAAATTAAAGTTTATTGGGGTGATGAATGTTAGCAAAGTTACATAGATTTCAGGTGTACAATTCTGTAATATGTCATCTATATATCACATTGTGAGTTCACCACCCAGAGTCAGTTCTCCTTCCATCACCATATATTTGATCCCCTTTACCCTCATCTACCACCCCTCTCCCCCCTTACCCTCTGGTAACCACTAAACTATTGTCTGTGTCTATGAGTTTTGTTTCTTCATTTGTTTTTCTTGTTCTTTTGTTGTTTTCAGTTTTATATACCACATAACAGTGAAATCATATGGTTCTCTATTTTTCCTTCTGATTTATTTCACTTAGCATTATAATCTCAAGATCCATCCATGTTGTCTGTCACAAATGGCACTATTTCATCTTTTCTGATGGCAGAATAGTATTCCATTGTGTATATATACCACAACTTTTTTATCCAATCATCTATCGAAGGACACTTTGGTTTCCATGTCTTGGCCATAGTAAGTAAAGCTGCAGTGAACATCAGAGCACATATATCTTTATAGATAAATGTTTTCAGATTTTTTGTGTAGATACCCAAGAGAGGGATTGCTGGGTCATATGGTACTTCAGTTTTTAATTTTTTGAGGAATCTCCACACTGCCTTCCATAGTGGCCACACTAATCTGCATTCCCACCAACAGCTTATGAGGGTTCCCTTTTCTCCACAGTATCTCCAACACTTGTTATTATTTGTCTTGTTGATGATAGCCATTCTAACTGGTGTGAGGTGATATCTCATTGTGGTTTTTATTTGCATTTCTTTGATGATTAGTGATGTTGACCATTTTTTCATATGTCTATGAGCCATTTGTATGTCCTCTTTGGAGAAATGTTTATTCAGGTCTTCTGCACATTTTTTAATTGAATTGTGTTTTTTTCTTGTTGAGTTGTATGAGTTCCTTATGTATATTAGATATTAGCCCCTTATCAGAGGCGTTGTTTGTAAAAATCTCCCATTCGTTTGGTTGCCTCTTTATTTTGTCAATGGTTTCTTTTGCAGTGCAGAAGCTTTTTAGTTTGATATAGTCCCATTCATTTATTGTAGCTTTTACTTCCCTTGGTTTTGAAATCAAATTAATTAAATCCTCTTTGAACCCAAGGTTCATAAGTTTAGTACTAATGTTTTGTTCTATGCAGTTTATTGCTTCAGGTCTTATGTTTAGGTCTTTGATCCATTTTGAGTTAATTTTAGTACATGGTGACAGATAACAGTCTAGTTTTATTCTTTTGCTCATGGCTTTCCAATTCTCCCAGCACCATTTACTGAAGGGGCTGTCTTTTCTCCATTGTATGTTTTTGGCTTCTTTGTCAAAAATTATCTGTCCATATTTATGTGGGTTTATTTCTGGGTTCCCAAATCTATTCCATTGGTCTGTCTGTCTGCTTTTCTGCTAATACCATACTGTTTTGATTATTGTTGGCATGTAGTACAAGCTGAAGTCAGAGAGTGATACCTCTATCTAGCATTGTTCTTTTTTCTTAGGATTGTTTTGGCTATTTGGGATCTTGTGGTTCCATACAAATCTGATTTTTTTTTGTCATACTTCTTTTAAAAATGCCATTGGGATTTTGATGAGGATTGCATTAAATCTGTATATTGCTTTGGGTAATATGGCCATTTTAACTATGTTAATTCAATCCATGAATGTAGAATGCCTTTCCATTTCTTTGTGTCTTCTTTAATTTCTTTTAAAAATGTCTTATAATTTTCAGTGTATAGGTCTTTCACATCCTTGGTTAAGTTTATTGCTAGGTGTTTTATTTTTTTTGTTGTAATTGCAAAAGGAATGTTTTTTTTATTTGTTTTTCTGAGGTTTCATTGTTAGTATATAGGAATGCAGTGGACTTTTGTACATTTATTTTGTAGCTGGCAACTTTACTGTATTCGTTTATTATTTCTAATACCTTTTTGGTGGAGTCTTTAGTGTTTTCTATATATAGCATCATGTCATCTGCAAAAAGTGATAATTTAACTTCTTCATTCCCTATTTGGATGCCTTTTATTCCTTTCTCTTGCCTGATTGTTCTGGCTAAGACTTCCAATACTACATTGAAAAACAGAGGTGATAGGGGACAGCCCTGTCTTGTTCCTGAACATAGAGCAAAAGGCTTCAGTGTTTCACTGTTAATGATGATATTAGCTGAGGGTTTGACATGTATGGCCTTTATTATGTTAAGGTATTTTCATTCTATACCCATTTTATTTAGTGCTTTAATCATAAATGGATGTTGTATCTTGTAAAACGCTTTTACCCCATACATTTATTGATATAATCATATGATTTTAGTCCTTTATTTTGTTTATGTGGTGTATCATGTTGATCAATTAGCATATGTTGAACCACCCTTGTACCCCTGGGATGAACCCTACGTGGCCGTGATGTATACTTATTTAAATGCATTGTTGCATTCGATTTGCTAGAATTTTTTTAGGATTTTTGCATCTGTATTCCTCACAGATATTGGTATGTAATTTCCTTTTTTTGTGTTATCCTTACCAGGTTTTTGTATCAGGGTAATTTTAGCCTCATAAAATGAGTTAGGGAGTATTCTCTTCTTCAATTTTTTGGAAGAGTTTGAGGAGGACAGGTATTAGATCCTCTTTGAATGTTTGGTAGAATTCACTAGTGAAGCCATCTGGTCCTGGACTTTTGCTTTTGGGGAGATTTTGGATGACTGATTCAATTTCCTTACTGTTAATCGATCTATTTATTGCGTTTTCGGAAAACTCATGACACATTTTTGCAACGAAAAACAGAAAAAATACGTCATGAGTTTTCCGACAACCCAATAGATTTTCCAATTCTTTGTGATTCAGCCTAGGAAGGCTATATGTTTCTAAGAACATGACCATTTCTTCTAGGTTATTGAATTTAGTGGCATATAGCCCTTCATGGTATTCTTGGATAATCTTTTGTATTTCTGTGGCATTTGTGGTAACTTCCCCTCTTTCATTTCTGATTTTGTTTGTGTCTTTTCTCTTTTTATCTTAGTGAGTCTAGCCAAGGGCTTGCCAATTTTAATCTTTTCAAAGAACCAGTTCTTTGTTGCATTCATTTCTTCTATTGTATTTTTCTTCTGTTTCATTTAGTTCTGCTCTGATTTTTGTTATTGCCTTCCTTCTGCTGACTTTGGGTTTGACTTGTTCTTTTTTTTTTTTCTAGTTCTTTAAGGTGTAACGTTAGGTTGTTTATCTGGGATTTTTCTTGTTTCTTGAGATAGGCCTATAATGATATAAAACTGCTTTCACTGCATCCCCAAAATTTTGGTAGGATATGTTTTCATTCTCATTCGTTTCTATGTATCTTTTGAGCTCTCTTATTTCTTCTTTGACCTGGTAGTTCTTTAAAAGTATGTTGTTTAATCTCCACATCTTCGTGGTTTTTCCTGCCTTTTTTTTTTTTTGCAATTGATATCCAATTTCAAAGCGTTGTGATCAGAGAATATGCTTGGTATGATTTCAGTCTTAAATTTGCTGAGACTAGTTTTCTGTCCCAACATATGGTCCTTGAGAATGTTCCATGTACACTAGAAAAGAATGTGTAGTCTGATGTTCTAGGATGAAGTGCTCTATAAATGACAATTATGTCCATTTCATCTAATGTGCCATTTAGGGCTGATATTTGTTTATTTATTTTCTGATCTATCCATAACTGTCAATGATGTATTTAGGTACCCTACTATAATTATGGTTTGGTCAATTTCGCCCATCTCTTCTGTTAGTAGATGCTTTGTATATTTCAGTGCTCCCTGATTGGTGGCATAAATATTGATGACTGTTATGACTTCTTGTTATATAGTCCTCTTTATCATTATGAAATGTCCATCTTTGTCTCTTGTTACCTTTTTATTCTGAAGTCTGTTTCACCTGATATCAGTATGGTTACACCTGCTTTTCTCTGAATACTATTTGCTTGGAGTGTCAATTTCCACCATTTCACTTTGAGTCTGTATTTGTCCTTGTAGCTGAGATGTGTCTCTTGTAGGCATCATATGGTTGGGTTTAGTTTTTTGATCCAATTTGCTGTTCTGTGCCTTTTTATTGGTGAGCTCAGTCCCTTTACATTTAGGATGATTATTGATATATGAGGATTTCCTATCATTCTATCTTTGGTTTTCTGATAGGACTGTGTCCTCATTGTTTCTTTGCCTTTTTCTTGCTGTCTATTATTTCAGTGTGGTGGTATTCTATGATTTTCCCCTCTGTTTCTTCTTTTTTTTGTTATATATTTCAGTTCTGGATTTTTTTGTGTGTGGTTACCATTAAGTTCATGTAAAAGAAAGTCTCATATTTAGAGTATTCCATTTTCTTCAGCATGCTTACTTTCTCCATTCCCATGTGCTGATTCAGACCTTTAATTTCTCCTTTTTTATGTTTTTTGTTGTCTCAAATGATCCCTATTTATGCTGTGAGTTGATTTCTGCATGGCAGTAACAAGTTGTTTTTCCTCTCTTTTTTTTAATGTTTTTTTTTCTTCTTTATCCTGTATGTTATGTTTAAGTGTATAGTGTCTTATTTGGTGTAGGGGTCATCATTTCCTGCTTCTGTCTGTCTGTTCATAATACTACTCATTATGAGTAGTTTTGTATTCTTTTGCCTTTTTGATTCAGGTCAAATAGTCTCCTTCAGTATTTCTTGTAGTGTAGGTCATGTGTTAGAAAATTCCCTCAGCTTCTGTATGTCTGGAAAGGTTGTTATTCCTCCTTCATAGCTAAAGGATATGTTTGCTGGATATACTATTCTTGGTTTATACTATTTCTCACTTTCAATAGTTTGAATATTTGATTCTTCTCCCTTCTGGCTTATAGAGTTTCTGCTGGAAAATCTGATGATAATCAAATGGGCTTTCCTTTGTAAGTTACCTTCTTCTTTTCCCTGGCTGCCTTGAGGATTCTTTCTGTCATTAGTTTTTGACAGCTTCAATACAATGTGCCTTGGAGAAGTCCTGTTGGGATTGAGGTAATTTGTGTTCCTTTTGCTTCTTGGATTCGAGGATCCATTTCTCTCCACAAGTTTGGTAAGTTCTTGTCAACTATTTGTTTGAATATACTCTCTGTTCCCTTCTCCCTTTCTTCTGCTTCTGGTATGCCCAATGTTCTTATATTGCTCTTTCTGATAGAGTCAGAAACCCTACAGGGTTCTTTCATTTCTTTTAACTCTCAGGTCTCTCTCTTCTTTCATCTTTGTCCTTCCCAGATTTCTATCTTCGATGTCACTGATTCGTTTCTTCATCTGGTCAGCTCTATTACATAAGCTGGCTATTTCATTCTTCATTTCTTTTATTGAGTTCTTAATCTCCAGAAATTCTATTTGGTTCTCTTTTAAAATTTCAATCTCTTTACTAAAATGTTCATTTTGTTCTTTGACTGTGTTTCTGAGTTCATTAAACTGCCTGTCTGTGTTTTCTTGCAGCTCGTTGAGTTTTTTCAGAACTGCAATCTTTTTTCTTTTTTTTTAAGATTTTTATTGGGGAATTGGGGGAAAGGAAACAGACAAGTTGCTGTCATTTTGTTCTTCAGTCTAGTTGTGGAGGATGTTGCTTCACTGACCCAAGTTGGCACCATCATTGCGCTCTTCCCAGGCGAGGCAGATCAGTTGCTGGTTTCTAGATGGCTGCTCACTGCGGCTGCTGGCCGCTCATGCTGGCTGCTGGCTACACACAGTAGCCCATGGCAACCCACTGCAGTAGGGGCTTCAGCCTATGCCATCGCTGGCGACTCATGGCAACCCAGCTCCAGGTTGAGCTGTTGTTCAGCATCTTAGCTATAGAGGGCAGTGTCACTGGCCCTCATATGTGGGATCCGAACTGGGGCCCTCTGGCATCCCAAGCCAGCTCTTAACCAACGCGCCACTCGGCCAGCCCCAGAACTGCAATCTTGAATTCTCTGTCATTTAAGTCACATGTTTCCATGTCTTTAAGTTCACTTTCTTGACACTTTTCATGTTCTTTTTGAGCTGCCTTGTTACCTTGGTTATTCATGACATTTCATGAATTGTTATTTCTATTCCTAGGCATCTAAAGGAGTGGGTTCTACAACAGGTTGTTGGGAAAAAGTCCTTCTTTTTCTTCCCAGTAGGTGTTGGTGGAATGTTTTATTCTCTCTCCCACTGCAGCCTTTTATTCCCTCTCATGCTATAGTGTTATATTTTCTCTGCACTGTTCTCACTTCTCACACAGTGGCGGTGGGGTGGGGTTGGGTGGGGTGGCGTTGTTCCCTTGAGGGTGTGCTTCTTTTCTGTGAGCCGTTCACCTGGATCTCAGGGCACTGCCTCTGTGGGGGGATGTGGAGCGCTTCTGAAGTTCCAAATCTCTTCCTGCTCCAGGTTCAGAGCTCGTGTGTTTCTTCATCTGTTCTGTTTACCTCTGCAGGGATCCACACAGATAGGTGGGTGCAGAGGCGGGGTGGGTTGTGAAATGTGGCTCTGAGCAATGGTGGCAACCACCTACACAGCCAGTCCTGCACCCAAGGCTCCCTCCCCTTCACTGTAACTAGTTGAGCCACGAGTCTGTGGCTTCTGGGCCGCAGTCCTCAGAACTGCAAATATTCTGTTCTTTTAATCTGACATGGCTACTGTTCAACTTCTATCACTGGGAAGGTGGGGGTGGGGTGAGCTCAGAGGATGAGAGGGGATAGCTAAGCATTGTGCCTATATCTTCCATCCCCTGCTTGGCAGTGGGGGCTTAATCCACTGTTCAAACCCTTCTTCTCTCATTCTTTGCTCCGAGGTCTCTGCCATGAGTATTGGGTTCAGCGATGTTATATGCTGATCCTTCAGGTGGGACTGTGAGCCTTAAGAAGAGCACTAGCAGTCAGAATTCTTCCCTCTCCTGTGACTGCTGTAGCTCCCGAATGCAGCGAGGTTGGAGCTCTAGGCTCCAGTCTGTGTCCCTCCTGCAGACCACACGCAGCCTGCATCTCTGCACTTTCCACTTCTTTCCTCCCCTGCTAACCAAATTTGTCTACCTTTAGATAACTTCAACTGTGCGTCCCTTACCCTTGCCTGTCTGCTGTGCAAGAAGTCCTTTGTATAATTATAGCTGTACAATTTGTTGTAAATTCCAGGGGCATTTCAAGAGGCTCACCTCACGCCTCCATTTCTAACATAATAAAGGGCCCATTTTAGAAAGAAATCTGGTGGTGGATTTTGTCTGAGTAGATTATAGTTTTATAGAGAGACCACAAACTTTGGTAAGGAATTTTAACAGATTTCATTCAACTTGAATTGAAAGGTGCAGAGACAGTACAAATTGGAAAGAGGTCTCTAGACCCCAAACTTGTCTGGGCCTACTCAGTTCAAGCATGGACCTTTTCTTGTTGAATGGAAGGATTGGTCTAAGGGCAGAGCCAGGAGCTGCAGTCTTTTCCAGGGAGCATGAAGGGGCTATGCTGAAGGACCTTCAGTCTGGACTAGGTGGAATGCAGATTGTTGTGGGCCTGCTGTGCTTCTCCCATTCTCTCCCCTTTTGAATTTAGTGTTTCCTGCTGCAATCTTGTTTCCTCTGTTACATTTTGGGCATGTGGGTGTGTGTTTCTTTAATTCTCAGATTGTCATATGTGGATAACCATTCCCAGTTTTCACTCTTTTGGGAGAGGGTCTGTATAATTTGCACAATGAAATACAATTTATGGCCACAGAATGTATTGTGGCAGCAAAACCTTTGATATAATACCTCTCCCTTTAAGCGGTGGCAATGAGAATCTTCCCTTCCGCACTGGACAGTCTGTTTGACAGGAAGAATAAGTAGATTGATAGAATAAGTTGTGTCAGCTTTGGGGTCAAGACTGAAAGAAAGTGACACTTCCTTTTCCTAACACTTGGTACAATATTGAATTACTGGTGTTTACTGCAGAAAGTCCAGCCCTCTGAAATCTCCATGCTTTGAGGAAATGCATATGGATATCTAGTTGGCAATCCCACTGAGCCCAGTCTGCTCATCAGACTTGGCAGAAGGCCAGACATATGAGCAACCTGTCTCTCTGTCCACCAATATCCCCATAACATTACTCAGTATATGTGCATTAACTGACCAGATTTCTGATCCCCCCTCAAATTGGTGAGGTATAATAAGTGGGTATTGTTTTAAGTCACCAATACAGACTACAGGCCCCCTTCAGCTTGGCTCCCAGTGCTCACTATCATCCCTGCACCCTCTTGGACACAGCATCTCTCAGACAGCGTGTTTTGCACATTGCTTCTCTTCCAACTCGCGAGGTGACCCAAGGCAAGTTGTTGTCCTGGGCCTCAAGCTCATCTCCATAGAATGAGGCATCTGGTTCTAGAGAGCACAGAGTATGGCGAAGATGGAGGCCAAAACTGAATGGGGAAGGTCTGTCATGGGATATGTCTTGGGAACAGGAAGTGTGATGAGGCACTTCTGTGGATGCAGCCACCTTGAGATGGGGCTGGTGATGTCACAGATATCCAACTGTGACACATGTGGAGACTCACCTGAGATTGGCCAGATGGGCACTGGGCGAGGATTAAACCCCTGGCTGGGCAGACACCAGATGGTGAGACTGTGTGGAGAATGAGCACTGTGGATCTGCTCAGTCTGGGCCTTTCTTCTGATGCCCTCAACGGCAGGCCCCTCTTACCTGACCCTCATTAGAAATCAACTCTGATGACACCTTCATCTTGGAGTTCCTGAACTGTAGAGAAATACATTTCTCTTATTTAAGCCACCCAGTCTATATCATTTTGTTATGAAAGTCTGAATAGACTAACACATTAATAGTCAGAGAAATGCAAATCAAAACCACAGTGAGATACTACGTCTCACACACACAAGGATGACTATGATAAACACAAAATATCAAGAATTGATGAGAATGTGATTTGGAGGAACTGAAACACTCATACAATGCTGTTGGAAATATAAAATGGTAAAGCTACTGTTGAAAATGTTTTGGCAATTCTTCAGTAAGTTGAACATAGAAATAACATATGACCATAGATATATACCCAAAAGAACTGAAAACAGGTGTTGAAAAACTTGTACGCAAAAGTTCATAGCGTTATTCACATGCAGAAATCAAAATCACAACAATTAATTAAAACAAAATTAATTTTGAAAATTACCATATTTGTAAAATATGGTATATGAGTAAAATGAAATAATATTCAGTCATAAAAATGAATCAAGTACTGATATGGCTACCACATGAATCTTGAAAACATGGTGACAGAAGCTAGCCACAAAAGGTCCCATATTGTGTGACTGCATTTACATGACACATCTGGAATAGGCAAATCCATATAGACAGAAGGCAGGTTAGTGTTTGCCAGAGCCTAGAGGAGGGGGAATATGGAAATTGATTGCTCAGTGGTATGGGGTTTCCTTTTGATTGGTTGGAATTAGATAGAGGGTATTAGATAGAGGTGATTGATGATTGCACAACACTGTATACTAAATGTCATTGAATTATACTTTATTATGGTTCAAATGACAAATATGGTAATGTGCATTTTATCAAAAGAATGTTAGAATTGTTCCTAGTACACCCTCTCTGATAGACAATAAGTCCTCTAATAATCTGATGGCATTGCCTCATAGACCTTTCAACTACAAGAGAAAGCTTCTTCCATTTTAAAGGCATTAACCACTGCAAGCTCAAGATTTGTTCCAAAGGGGAGAAGGGACTGTCTTAGAAAAAAACGTGGTGGTGGTTTTTGTCTTATTGAGTAGAGTATAGTTTCATAGAAACCACAATCTTTGGAAAGGAATTTTAACAGATTTCATTTAATTTCAATTAAGAAGGACAGAGACATTACAAATGGGAAAGAGGTCTCAAGACCCCAAACTTGTCTGGACCTATTCAGTTGCAAGCATGGACCTTTTCTTGTGGAAGGGAAGGATTGGTCAGAGGGCAGAACCAAGAGCTGCAGTCTTTTCCAGGGAGCAGGACTGGGCTACTGAAGGACACTCAGTCTATACCAGGAGTCGGCAAACTTTTGAGATGGAAGAGCTGCCAGGGGTCGGCAAACTGCGGCTCACGAGCCACATGCAGCTCTTTAGGTACGTACATGTGGTACTGAAGTAAAATTGAAAGTGAAAATAAAAGTATCATAGTTTCATTTATAATATTACTTTAAATTTTCCTTATTTGTAAAAACATATTTATGGCTCTCGAATAATTTTTAGATTGTTGTGAGGGACAGGATTGGCTCTTCCAGGGGTCGGCAAACTTTTGAGATGGAACATACCCAAAGAGCAGCACGTGGCTCGCGAGCTGCTGTTTGCCGACCCCTGGTTTGGACTAGGCTGGAACTCAGATTGCTGTGGGCTGGCCATGCTTCTCCCATTCTCTCCCTTTCAGAATTTAGTGTCTCCTGCAGAAATCCTGTTTCTTCTGTTACATTTTGGGCATTTCGAGGTGTGTTTCTTAAATTCTCAGATTGTCAGATTTCAAGAACCAATCAAAATTTTCACTCTTTTGGGAGACGGTCTGTATATTTTGCATTTGGGAATATAATTTGTGGTCACAGAATGTATTGTGGCCATAAATCCTTTGATACATCTGCCATTAAAAGGCGGCAGTGAGAGTGTTCTTGTAACCACTAGGCAGTCTGTTTTGATTATTAGACCCATAGAATAAACTGTGCCAGCCTCTGAGCAAAGACTTAGGAAAGAGACACTTCCCTTTCCTAACTCTTGGTACAGTCTGGAATCCCTGACTTATACTGTAGAAAGTCCAGCTCTGAAATCACTGCTGAGAGGAAATATATAGGGTTATCTGTTTGGTAGTCCCACTGAGCCAAGCCTGCCCTTCAGCCCTGGAAGACAGCCAGACATATGAGCAACCTTCCACTCTGTCCAATGGTACTTCCATGTCCTTACTCAGTACATATGTATTAACTGACCAGATACCTGACGCCCAAATTTGTGAGGTATAATAAGTGGGTAATGTTTTATATCAACAACAAAGACTCAAAGCCCCCTTCTGCTTGGATTCCATTGCTTGAGATCATCTCTGCACCCTCTTGTACACAGCACATCTTGGATACAGTAGCTCCTGTGGACAGTGGGTTTGAGGCATTCATTCTCTTCCAGCTGGCAAGGTGACTCTAAGGAAGTCATTGTCCCTCATCCCCAAGTGTGCCTCTGTAGAGTGGAGCATTTAGTTTTATAGAGCACAGAGTATGCTGCAGATAGAGTTTAGAGCTGGAAGGGGAGTACTGCTGTGGTATATTGCTCTGGAGCAAGAAGTGGACCTGGCACTTCTGTGGATGCAACCACATGGAAAGGGGATTGACAATGTCACAGGTGTCCCATTGTGACACACGCAAAGCCTCAGCTGGGATTGGCTAGGTGGTCGCTGGGCGAGGATAAAAGCCCCAGTGCTGGGCAGACATCAGATGGTGAGTCTGTGTGGAGAGTGGGCTCTGTGGTTCTGCTCAAGCTGGACCATCCTACTGAAGCCCTCAGTGGCAAACCCTGCTGAGCAGGTCCATCTGACCTGACCTTAATAAGAAATCAATTCTGATGGCACCTTCCTCTTGGACTTCCAAAACTGTGAAGAAATTCCTTTATGTTATTTAAGCCACCTTTTGTTATGATGTTTTGAATAGAATAACACATTAGTGCTCAGGGAAATGCAAATCAAAACCACAATGAGATACTTTGTTACACCCACAATGATTGCTGTGATCAAAAAACACAGAAAATATGAAGTGTTGAAGAGGATGTGATGTGGAGAAACTGGAACACTCATACATCGCTGATGGAAATGTAAAATGATATAGCTACTGTGGAAAATAGTTTGGTGTTTCTCTAGTAAGTCGAACATTGAAATATCATATGACCATAGATATGTACCCAAAAGAACTGAAAACAGTTGTTCAAAACTTATACGCAGTAGTTCATAGCAGCAATATTCACAATTGCCAAAATGTAGAAACTCAAATTTCCATCAACTGATGAGTGAATAAACAAATGTGTTATATCCCTAAAACAAAATTTTATTCAGTCATGAAAATGAATGAAGTACTGGAGAGTGAAGTTGTAGAAATGGCAGTGTGAGGTGGACTTCTTGAGTTCTCCCCTGGAAGTTAGACCACAGCTTGTACATCTGTAATTCATCATGGGTTCTGTGCTCATTACACAGAACATCTAAGAGACATGCACTAGGTTACCTGAAGGTGGGCAAACCAGGCAAGTGGTGGGAGAGAGAAAGTGGAAGTGTGGAAATACAGCCTGCAGTCACAGACATTGGGCCTGTAGCCTCAGGGCCCCAGGAGATGGTAACAGTCAGGCTTTGGACCCTCTCCTGGTGCCCCACAGTTCTGCCAAGGGATCAGCATATAAGACAGTGGTGCACAATGTTTGAGGCAGAGACCTCAGCAAAGAACTGAGGCTGGGCTGTCAAGGTAAGGCAGAAAGAGGGGAAAGCAGGGTTCCTGGAACCCCCTTCCCCCTCTCCCACAGCTCTCCTATCCCTGCCCTTTCAGAGTTTTAAGCCGGTCTCAGAACAGAAAGGAGTAGTATCAGATTACAGAGGGACCGCAGCCCTCAAGAATTGGAAAAAGCTGGTTTGACAGCTTTGCCTAGGGAAGAGCCTGGGACAAGTGTAATACTGGCCTGATCAGGGAGACAAAGGCACCTGCCTACCCAGCACCCACCTTTTCTGGGCAGCTCCTGGCAGGGCAATTAGAGCTGCTGAGACACACACAGGTGTTAGCAGTGGGTTGCAGAGGAAGTTCTGGACTTTTAGAAGCTCAGAAATCTCATGACCTCCACACCCCTCAACAGAAGTGCCCTAAGACCCAGGAGACCTGGGCAGAGAGAAGAAGTCCACCACCTGGTGGCTGGCTGTGCTGTTCTCAGCTCGGGTTTGTGCAGGTGAGAACAGAAACTGTATTGACTTTTTAAGAACTACCAACCACACAGTATAGCCCTGCCCACCTAGAACTGCATTTCCAGGGTCACACTGGGTACCAGGTGGCCGGCTCCGCCTCCACAAGTCACAGAGAAGATTTTTTACAGCAGAGGACAATCTAGAGATGACTTGGTGGACTTAAGCCAAGATGTGGCACTGTTGGGCTGGCCGAGTGGCGTGATGGTTAAGAACTGCCTTGGGATGCCAGAGGGCCCCAGTTCGGATCCCACATATGAGGGCCAGTGACACTGCCCT
>NW_017731625.1:2149364-2153230 GCF_001890085.2 Hipposideros armiger | reverse complement strand
TTCCCAGAAAAGAATAAGCTAAAGAAATTCATTACAACCAAGCCAGCATTGCAAGAAATGTTAAAAGGGCTTCTTTAAGCAGAAGAGAAAAAAAATCTAATAAAGACCAGAAACACAAATAACAAAATGGCAATGACTATGTACCTATCAATAATCACTTTAAATGTAAATGGATTAAATGCTCCAATCAAAAGACATAGGGTGGCTGAGTGCATAAGAAAAGAAGACCCATGCATATGCTGTATACAAGAGACTCACCTCAGATCAAAAGACACACACAGGCTGAAAAAAATGGATGGAGTAAGATATTTCATGGAAATGGAAATGAGAAAAAAGCTGGAGTAGCAATACTTATATCAGACAAAGTAGACTTTAAAATGAATGATATAATAAAATACAAGGGCACTACATAATAATAAAGGGATCGATCCAACAAGAAGACATAACCCTAGTAAACATCTATGCACCTAACATAGGAGCTCCTAACTATATAAAAGAGATTTTGACAGACATAAAGACAGATCAACAGTAACACTGTCATAGTAGAGGACTTCAACACACTACTGACACCAAGGGACAGATCCTCCACACAGAAAATTAATATGGAAACAGCAGCCTTAAATGATACAGACGAATTGGATTGAATCGATATTTTTAGAGCATTTCAACCAAAGCTGCAGAATATACATTCTTCTTGAGTGCACATGGAATTTTTTGCAAAATAGACCACATGTTAGGCCACAAAACAAGTCTCAATAAATTTGAGAAAACTGAAATCATATCAAGCGTCTTCTCTGATCACAGTGCTATGAAATTAGAAATCAATTACAGGAAAAAAATCTGGAAAACACACAAATACATGGAGGCTGACTAACATGTTTCTAAATAGCGAGTGGGTAAAAAATGAGATCAAGGAGGAAATCAAAAGATACCTCGAGACAAACGAAAATGAAAACACCACAACCCAAAATCTCTGGGATACAGCGAAAGCAGTCCTAAGTGGGAAGTTCATAGCAGTGCAGACCTACCTAAAGAAGCCAGAAAAAAACTCAAATCAACAGGTTGTCCTTACATCTCAGGGATCTGGTAAAAGAACAGCAAAATAAGCCCAAAGGGAGCACGAGGAAGGAGATAATAAAGACCAGAGCAGAAATAAATGAAATAGAGACCAGGAAAACAATACAAAAGATCAATGAGACCAAGAGCTGGTTTTTTGGGAAGATAAAATTGACTAACCTCTAGCCTCATTAAAAAAAAAAAGGACTCAAATTAATAAAATCAGGAATGAAAGAGGGGAAGTAACGAGACACCACAGAAATACAAAAAAATTTTAAGAGAATACTATGAGCAACTATATGCCAACAAATTTGACAATCTGGAAGAAATGGATAATTTTCTAGAAGCATTCAACTTTCCAAAGCTAACTCAAAAAGAAACAGGAAATCTGAATAGACTGATTATTACCAAGGAAATTTAACCAGTAATCAACAAGCTCCCAAAAAATAAAAGCCCTGGACTTGATGGCTTCACAAGTGAATTTTACCAAACATTCAAAAAAGGATTATCACCTATTCTACTCAAACTATTCCAAAAAATCCAGAAGGATGGAAGGCTCCCAAACTCCTTTTATGAGGCCACTACCACCTTGATCCCAAAACCAGACAAAGACATTACAAAATAGAAAACTACAGGCCGCTATCCCTGATGAACATAGATGCAAAAATCCTCAACAAAATATTAGGAAACAGAATTCAGCAATACATTAAGAAGATCATACACTACAATCAAGTGGGCTTCATTCCTGTTATGCAAGGCTGGTTCAATATCCGCAAATCAATTAATGTGATACACCACATCGACAAAATGAAAAATAAAAATCATATGGTCATATCAATAGATGCAGAAAAAGCATTGGACAAAATCCAGCAGCCCTTTATAATAAAAACTCTTACCAAAGTAGGAATAGAGGGAATTTATCTGAACACAATAAAGGCCACATACGATAAACCCATAGCTAACATCATACTCAATGGAGAAAGCTAAAAGCACTCCCCTTAAAATCAGGAATAAGACAGGAGGCCCACTTTCACCACTTTTATTCAATATACTATAGTACTGGAGCTCTACACAGCAATCAGACATGAAAAAGAAACAAAAGACATCCAAATTGGAAAGGAGGGAGTAAAATTGTCATCATTTGTAGATGACATGATACTATAGGGAGAGAATCCCAAAGATTCCACCAAAAAACTATTAGAACTGATAAATGAATTTAGTAAAGTAGCAGGATACTAAATAAAAATTCAGAAATTGGTTTCAGTTTTATACACCAATAACAACATATCAGAAAGAGAAATTAAGAAAACAATCCCATTTACAATTGCTTCAAAAACAATAGTATACTTAGGAATAAATTTAACCAAGGAAGTAAAAGACCTGCACTGACAAAATTATAAGACATTAAACAGAGAAATTAAAGAAGATACAAATAAATGGAAACATATACCATGCTCATGGATAGTAAGAATTAGTATAGTTAAAATGTCTATACTACCCAAAGCAATATATAGATTCAATGCAATCACTATCAGAATATCAATGAAATTTTTCACAGAACTAGGACAAATAGCCCTAAAATTTGTATGAAACCATAAAAACCTTAAATAGCCATGACAATCCTGACAAGAACAAAGCGGAGGCTATCATGCTACCTGATAATCAAAATATACTACAAGGCTATAATAATCAGAACAGCATGGTATTGGCATAAAAACAGAAACATAGATCAATTAAACAGAAAAGAGAGCCCAGAAAGAAATTCATGCCTATATGGTCATTTAGTCTATGACAAAGGAAGCAAGAATTTACATTGGGGTAAAGACAGTCTATTGAATAAATGGTGCTGGGGAAAATGGACAGATACGTGCAAAAAAGTGAAACTGGACCACCTTCTTACACCATATACAAGAATAAAGTCAAAGTGGATTAAAGACTTAAATGTAAGACCCCAAATCATAAAGCTCTAGAAAAAATAAAGGAAATATACTCACAGACATTACCCTTAGTAATATTTTTACTGATATATTCCTTTGGGTAAGGGAAGCAAAAGAAAAATGAACGCATGGTACTGCATCAAACTAAAAAGTTTTCCACAGCAAAGGAAACCATCAATAAAACAAAAAGTCATCCTACTGGATGGGGAGAAGATATTTGCCAATGATACATCTGATAAGGGGTTAATATCCAAAATATATTTTTAAAAAACCAAACCCCTCATACAACTGAACACCAGAAAAACAGCCCAATTAAAAATGTGCAGAGGAGGCATAAAAACAGACACATAGATCAATGGAACAGAATAGAGAGCCCAGAAATAAACCCATCCATACACGGTCATTTAATCTATGACATTGGAAGCAAGAATTTACATTGGAGTAAAGATAGTCTATTTAATAAATGGTGCTGCGAAAATTGGACTGACATGTGCAAAACAATGAAAATGGACCACCTACTTACACCATATACAAGAACAAATTCTAAGTGGATTAAAGACTTAAATGTAAGACCTGAAACCATAAAACTCCTAGAAGAAAAAATAGGGAGTAAACTTGCAGACATTACCCTCAGTAATATTTTTACTGAGATATCCCCTTGCTCAAGGGAAATAAAAGAACAAATTAACATATGGGATTACATCAAACTTAAAAGTTTTTTCACAGCAAAGGAAATCATCAAGAAAACAAAAAGGCAGCCTACTGAATGGGAGAAGGTATTTGCCAATGATATATCTGATAAGGGGTTAATATCCACAATTTATAAAACACTCATTCAACTCAACACCAAAAAAACAAACAACCCAATTAAAA
>NW_017731625.1:2142393-2148149 GCF_001890085.2 Hipposideros armiger | reverse complement strand
ACTGACCATAGAGAAATGCAAATAAAAACCACAATGAGATACCACCTCACTCCGGTCAGAATGGCTATCATCAATAAATCAACAAACAACAAGTGTTGGCGAGGCTGTGGAGAAAAGGGAACCCTGGTGCACTGTTGGTGGGATTGTAGATTGGTGCAGCCACTATAGAAAACAGTAAGGAGTTTCCTCAAAAAAACAAGAAATAGAACTACCTTATGATTCAGCAGTTGGATTCCTGGGTATTTATCCAAAGAAATCCAAAACACTTATTTTAAACAATATGTGCATCCCTGTATTTATTGTACTATTCACAATAGCAAAGATATGGAAACAAATGCCCATCAATAGAGGATTGATGGTACAAAAGAAATTGTGGTACACTTATACAATGGAGTATTACTCTGCCATTAAAAAGAATGAAATCTGATCATTTGCAACAACATGGATGAACCTAGAGAATATTATGCTACATGAAATGTCAGACTGAGAAAGACCAATACCATGTGACCTCACTTATATGTGGAATCTGGAGAACAGAACAAACAAGGAAACAAAAATAGACACAGAAAAAACTGATGGTAGCTAGATGGGAGGGTGGTTGGGGGATAGGGGAGAAGGTGAGGAGATTAGAAAATACAAATTGGTAGTCACAAAATAGTCATGCCGATGTGAAATACAGTATGGGGGAATATAATCATTAATGTATAAATTATGTAGGGTGCCAGATGGGTACTGGGTTTATTGGGGGGATCACTTCATAGATTGTGTAGATGCCTGACTACTGCACCGTACACCTGAAGCTGATATAGAATAATATTAAATGTCAACTGTAATTAAATATATAGTCATGGGATGTAAAGTACGGCATAGGGAATATAGTCAAGGGCATTATAACAGCGATATACAATGATAGAGAGGTAGTTGGCTTGGAGTGGGGTTGCCACTTTGTGAGGGGTAAAAATATCTAATCATTATGTTGTTTTGTACACCTGCAACTAATATAAAAAATAAATTATTTAAAATATTCTCTGTATCTATGAGTTTGTTTCATTTATCTTGTTCTTTAGATTCCACTTATAAGTGAAATAATACGACATTTGTCTTTTACTGTGATTTACTACACTCAGCACAATACCCTCTAGGTCCATCCATGTTGTTGCAGATGGCAAGATTTCATTCTTTTTTATGGCTGACTAATATTCCATTGTATATATGTATCACCTACTAATCCATTTAGGGACACCAAGGTTGCCTTTATATCTTGGGAATTGTAAATGATGCTGCAATGAACATTCGGATGAGCACATCCCCTCAGAGTAGCATTTTGGGTTTCTTAAGAAAAAATACCCAGAAGTGGGATTACTAGGCCCTTCTTTGTCTCTTGTTATAGTCTTCGTTTTAAAGTCTGTTTTGTCTGGTATAAGTATTGCTACCTTAGCTTTTTTAATGTTTTTTTTGTTTTCATTTTAATGAATTATCTTTTTCCATCTCTTTAACTTTCAGTCTATATGTGCCTTTCGATCTGAAGTGAGTCTCTTGTAGGCAGCATATGTAAGGGTTTTGTTTTCTTATCCATTCAGCCCCCTATCTTTTGATTAGAGCAATTAATCCATTTACATTGAAAGTAATTGTTGAGGGGTACGTAATTATCGTCATTTTATTACTCATATGTTTGACTTTTTTTTTCTTCTCCATTTTAAAGAAGTCCCTCTAAGATTCCTTGTAATACTGGTTTGGTGGTGACAAACTCCTTTAGCTTTTTCTTGTCTGGGAAGTTCTTTATCTGTCTTTTAATTCTATATGATAGCTGTAATCTTGATTGTAGGTCCTTACTTTTCATCACTTTGAATATTTCATGCCAATCCCTTCTGAGTTGCCAAGTTTCTGTTGAGATATCAGCAGATTGTCTTATGGGAGCTCCCTTGTAGGTAACTAACTGCTTTTTTCTTCCTGCTTTTAAGATTCTTTGTTTTTAACCTTTGCATTTTAATTATGATGTGTTTCGGGTGAGCCTCTTTGGGTTCACCTTGTTTGGGACTCTCTATGCTTCCTGGGCTTGTATATCTCTTTCCTTCGCCAGGTTAGGGAAGTTTTCCATCATTATTTCTTCAAATAGTTTTTCAGTTCTTTCCTGTCTCTCTCTTCTACTTCTGGTACCCCCATAAAGAGAATGCTTGGTATGTTTGATCTTGTCCCAGAGGCCCCTTAGAGTCAGTTTTTTGGGTTCTTTTTACTTTTAGCTGTTTTGATGGAGTGTTTTCTACTACCTTATCTTCTAAATCACTGATTCAGTCCTCTGCTTCATCTAATCAACTGTTGACTTCCTGTAATGTAGTCTTTATTTCTGTTATTGTATTCTTTATTTCTGACAGGTTCTGTTTTATGTTTCGTATCTCTATTTTTATATTTCCTATCTCTTTGTATAAAGGAGCTCTCAGTGAGATCATTGAACATCCTTATAACCAGGGATTGGAACTCTGCATTGGGTAGATTACTTCTTTCCATTTTGTTTAGTTGACATTCAATACTGTTCAGCTTCAGCTTCACGTGTACAGCTCAGTGGTCAGGCATCTACAGTCTATACAGTAGTCTCCCTAATAAGACAATTGCCCATCTGACACCTTAGAAAATATTTACAACAATATTGGTCATATTTCCCAACCTGTCTTTCATATGCGTGGCAAGGGCAAATGGGACACGAGAGGGGCGACGCAGATTGAATAAGAACAAGAGACAAAAGTCAGATAAGAGCGAGACCAAGGGACTCAGCCAGAGAAGACTGAGCCTCGAATCGGGTCAACGCATGGCTTTTATTGAAAATGTTCAGGGAAGTAAAAACTGCTGTGAGTTAGTAACCGTGTGTTATTGTGTGCCTTAAGGCTGCTTTCCATTAACCTATCCCCATTGTATTCCAACAAATGCTATGCTTTCATACATCACTACACAGCCCCAAGACACTGACGTTACTGTGTCCTCCCATGATGGGGAGATAACTGATATCATTCCATCAGGTCCCAGTCATACTGAGACACCCCCCCCCCTGAGAGAGCTTTACCAATATCATTCCACCGGGCCTCAGTCATACTGAGACACTCTCTCATGACTAATAGGGTCAGGACTAATGCAGCGGGGGTGGTCTTGGAATCGGCTGTAAGGCAACAATATCCCATGACAGTATTGTGGACACTAATTTGTACTTTCTAATCCCGTCACCTTGTCCCCCATCCCCACCCCTCTCCCATTAAGCAACCATCAGTTTTTTCTCTATATCTCTGAAACTATTTCTGTTTAGTTTGCTGATTTACTCTGTTGTTTAGATTTCACATGTAAGTGAGATCATATGGTATTTTTCTTTCTCCATCTGACATATTTCACTTAACATAATATTCTCTAGGTCCATCCATATCGTTGCAAATGGTAAGATTTCATTCTTCTATATGGCCAAGTTAATACTCCATTGTATAAATGTACCACAGTTTCTTAATAGAGTTGTCTACCAATGGACATTTTGGTTGTTTCCATGTCTTGGCTATTATGAATAACGCTGCAGTGACATAGAGGTGAATATATTTTTTCAAATCAACGTTTTGGGTTTCTCTGGATAGAAACCCAAGAGTGGAATTGCTGCATCATAAGGTAGTTCCATTTTCAATTTTTTGAGATACCTCCATACTGATTTCCATAGTGGCTACACCAATCTGCAGTCCCACCGACAGTGCACAAGGGTTCCCTTTTTTCCACATCCTCGCCAGCACTTGTTGTTTGTTGGTTTATTGATGATAGCCATTCTGACCGGAGTGAGGTGGTATCTTATTGTGGTTTTTATTTGCACTTCTGTAAGATTAGTGAGGGTCAACATTTTTCATATGTCTGTTGGACATCTGTATGTCCTTTTTAGAGACATGTTCTTCATGTCCTCTGCCCATTTTTAAATTGGGTTTCTTTGTTTTGGTGTAGAGTTGAATGAGCTGTTTATAAATTTTAGATATTAACCTTTTATCAGATGTATCTTTGGCAAACATCTTCTCCCAGTCAGTACGATGTCTTTTTGTGTCATCGATGTTTTCCTTTGCTGTGAAAAAATAGTTTATTTTTATATAATTCCATGTTTATTTTTAATTTTGCTTCTCTTGCCTGAGGGGATATATCAGTAAAAATATGACTAAGGGTAATGTCTGCAAATTTACTTTCTATATTTTCTTCTAGGACTTTTATGCTTTCAGATCTTACATTTAAGTTTATAATCCATTTTCAATTTATTCTCATATATGGTGTAAGAAGATGGTCCAGTTTTTTGTTTTTTTATGTGTCTGTCCAGTTTTCCTAGAACCATTTCTTTCTTTCTTTTTAAAAAGATTTTATTGGGGAATTGGGAGAGGGGAACAGTGTTTGGGAATTGAGGAAGGGGAACAGACAAGTTGTTGTCCTTCAGTCTTAGTTGTGAAGGGCGCAGCTAGCTCAGCTCCAAGTCCAGTCGTGCCGCTCAGCACAAGGTGCTGTGTTCAATTAGTTGCCAGTGGGCATAGCCACATGTGGGAGTCAAACCAGCAGCCTCGTTATTAAGAGTGCACGCTCTATCCACTGAGCAACCTGAACAGCAGCTCAGCTCAAGGTGCTGAGTTCAGTCTTAGTTGTGGGTGGGCGTAGCCCACCATTCAAACCGGCAGCCTTGTTGTTAGGAGCACATGCTCTCACCAGCTAAGCCATCATGCTACCTGTTGGCAGCTCATCAGCAACTTGGCTCGGGGCGCAGCATCACTGGCCCATGCAGAAATTGAACCGGTGACCCTGTTGCTCAGAGCTCGCACTCTTGGGCAAGCTCTAAACCAACTGAGCCACTTGGTTGCCCCCCCAGAACCATTTCTTGAATAGACTGTCTTTACCCCAATGTAAATTCTTGCTTCTGTTGTCAGAGATCAAATGACCATACAGGTATGGATTTATTTCTGGGCTCTCTATTCTGTTCCATTGATCTATGTGCCTGTTTTTATACCAGTACCATGCTGTTTTGATTACTATAACCTTGTAGTATGATTTGATGTCAGGTAACATGATACCTCCCACTTTGCTCTTATTTCTCAAGATTGTCATGGCTATTCAGGATCTTTTTGGTTCCATATACATTTTAGGATTATATGTTCTAGTTCTGTGAAAATAGCCATTGGTTGTTTGATAGGAATTGCATTGAATTTATATATTGCCTTAGGTAGTATGGACATCTTAACTATATATATATATATATATATATATATACACACACATATATAATATTTAATATAAATTATATGTATATTTTTTTAGCTGAGCCATCCTGCCACCTGTTGGCAGCTCAGTGGCAGCTCAGCTCAGGCCGGGACTAGAACCACTGGTGCTCAGAGCTCGCACTCTTGAGCGAGCTCTTAACTAACTGAGCCACTTGGCCGACCCCGATATCTTAATTATATTCTTTGTGTCATTGAGCATCGTATGTGTTTCCATTTATTTGAAACTTCTTTAATTTCTCTCTTCAGTATCTTATAATTTTCTTTTTTTATATATACATTTTATTTTTTAAATTAGTTTCAGGTGTACAACACAGTGCAATAGTTATACTTTTTACCCCTCAAAGTGACAACCCACCTCCCCCAATCCACTGCTCCACTTACCCCTCCCCTGATATCATACATATCTATTACAATTCCATTGACTCCACTCCCATACTATACTCCACATCCCATGACATATACATATACATATACATATATATATATATATAT
>NW_017731625.1:2131422-2141818 GCF_001890085.2 Hipposideros armiger | reverse complement strand
CAGTTTTTTGAGATACCTCCATACTGATTTCCATAATGGCTGCACCAATCTGCAGTCCCACCAACAGTGCACCAGGGTTCCCTTTTCTCCACAACCTCGCCAGCACTTGTTTGTTGATTTATTGATGATAGCCATTCTGACCGGAGTGAGGTGATACCTCATTGTGGTTTTTATTTGCATTTCTCTAATGATTAGTGAGGTTGAACATTTTTTTCTTATGCCTATTGGCCATCTGTATGTCCTATCTTATAATTTTCTGAGCACAGGTCTTTTACTTCTTTGGTTAAATTTATTCCTAAGTATTTTATTGCTTTTGAAGCAATTGTAAATGGGATTGTTTTCTTAATTTCTCCTTCTGATTGTTTGCTATTGGTGTATACAAATGTAAATGACTTCTGAATATTAATTTTGTATCCTGCTACTTTACTAAATTCATTTATCAGATCTAATAGTTTCTTGGTGGAGTCTTTGGGTTACTCTATGCATAGTATCAAGTCATCTGCATATAATGACAATTGTACTTCGTCCTTTCTGATTTGGGTAGCTTTTATTTCTTTTTCTTGTCTGCTGTGGCTAGAACTTCCGAAATTATGTTGAATACAAGTGGTGAAAGTGGGTTACCTTGTCTTTTGCTTGATCTTAAGGGGAATGGTTTTAGCTTTTCCCCATTGAGTATGATGTTAGCTGTGGATTTATCACATATGGCCTTTATTATGTTGAGATATGATCCCTCTATTTCCACATTGCTAGGAGTTTTTATCATATATGACACTGTATTTTGTCAAATGCTTTTTCTGCATCTATTGATATTACCATATGATTTTTATTTTTCATTTTGTTAATGTAGTGTATCACGTCAATTGATTTGCAGATATTGAACCAACCTTGCATACCAGGATTGAATTCTGCTTAATCATGGTGTGTGGCCTTTTTAATGTATTGCTGAATTTGGTTGGCTAATATTTTGTTGAGGATTTTTGCATCTATGTTCATTAGGGATATTGGCCTATAGATTTCTTTTTTGTAATGGCTTTGACTGATTTAGGATCAGGGTGATAGTGGCCTTGTAAAAACATTTTATGAGCTCTCCCTTCTGAATTTTTTTGAATAGTTTGAGGAGAATTGATAATTCTTTATTGAATGTTAGGTAAATTCACCTGCAAGCCATCTGGTCTAGGGCTT
Source organism: Hipposideros armiger (assembly GCF_001890085.2). NCBI lineage: Eukaryota > Metazoa > Chordata > Mammalia > Chiroptera > Hipposideridae > Hipposideros > Hipposideros armiger. The sequence continues at coordinate 2,140,636 of NW_017731625.1, read as the reverse complement.
TGTTTGTTGGGAGCTTGTTGATTACTGATTCAATTTCACCGGTAGTAATCAGTCTATTCAGATTTTCCTTTTCTTCTTGATTCAGTCATGGAGGTTGTATGCTTCTAGAAAATTATCCATTTCTTCCATATTTTGTAATTTGTTGGTGTCTTAAATTTTTTTGTATTTCTGTGGTATCTGTTGTCACTTCTCTTTCATTTCTGATTTTGTTAATTTGGGTCCTCGCTCTCTTTTTCTTGATGAGCCTGGTTAAAGGTTTGTCAATTTTGTTTCTCTTTTCAAAAAACCAGCTCTTGGTTCAATTGATCTTTTTGTTGTTGTTGTTGTTCTTTTTGTCTCTATTTCATTTATTTGCATTCTGTTCTTTACTGTTTCCTTTCTTGTACTCCCTTTGGGCTTATTTTGTTGTTCTTTTTCCAATTCCCTTAGATGTAAAGATAGACTTGATTTGAGATTATTTTTCTGGTTTCTTTAGGTAGGCATGCATTGCTATGAATTTCCCTCTTAGGACTTCTTTTGCTGCATAGCATAGATTGTGTTTTCATTTTTGTTTGTCTCGAGGTATGTTTTGTTCTTCCTTGATCTCCTTGACTGACTCACTATTTAGTAACATGTTATTCAGCCTCCACATATTTGTGTTTTCCAGTTTTCTTCTTGTAATTGATTTCTAGTTTCATAGCACTGTAGTCAGAGAAGACGCTTGATATGATGTCAATCTTATTAAATTTATTGAGACTTGTTTGTGGTCTAACATGTGGTCTATCTTGGAAAATGTTCCATGTGTGCTTGAGAATAATGTATATTCTGCAGCTTTGGGGTGAAATGCTCTAAAAATATCGATTAATTCCAACTGGTCTAATGTGTCATTTAAGGTCACTGTTTCTGTGTTGATTTTCTGTCCATTGGTGTCAGTAGGGTGTTGAAGTCTTCTACTATGATTGTATTACTGTAGGTCTCTGTCCTTATGTCAGTAAATATCTGTTGTATATATTTAGGTGCTCCTATGCTGGGTGCATAAATGCTTGCTAGGATTATGTCCTCTTTTGGGATCGACCTCTATATTATTATGCAGTGCTCTTCTTTCTTTTATTATAGTCTTAGTTTTAAAGTCTATTTTGTCTGGGATAAATATTGCTACCTCAGCTTTTTATTCGTTGCCATTTGCATGAAATTTGTTATTCCATCCCTTACTTTGTCTGTGTGTGTCATTTGATCTGAGGTGAGTCTCTTGCATATGCATGGGTCTTGTTTTCTTATCCACTCATCCACCCTGTGTCTTTTGATTGGAGCATTTAATCCATTTACTCTTAAAGTGATTATTGATAGGCACATATTATCATTTTGTTATTCATGTTCCTGGTCTTCCCTTGTTAGTTTGTTTTCACCTTTCTTCTGCTTAATGTACCACTTTTAACATTTACTGCAGTATTATGTTGGTGGCAATGAATTCCTTTAGCTTCTGGGAAGCTCTTTATCGCTCCTTCAATTTTAAATGATAACCTTGCTGGGTAGAACAATCTAGATTGTAGGCCTTTGTTTTTCATCACTTTGATTATTTGCTGCCACTCCCTTCTGACCTGCAAACTTTCTGTAGAAAAGTCAGCTGATAGTCTTATGGGAGCTCCCTTGTAAGCAATATCTCTTGCTGCTTTTAGGATTCTTTGTTGTTAACCTTTGCCATTTTAACTATGATGTGTCTTGGTGTGGGCCTGTTTGGGTTTGTCATGTTGGGACTCTCTGCATCCCTGGGCTTGTATGTCAATTCCCTTCACCAGGTTATGGAAGTTTTCAGTCATTATTTCTTCAAATATGTTCTCAATCTGCTGCTCCCTCTCTTCTCCTCCTGGTATTCCTATGATGTGAATGTTATTGTGCTTGAGTTGTCCCACAGGTCTCTTAAACTACTTTCATTGTTTTTTAATCTTTTTTCTTTTTGTTGTTCCAATTGGGTGAATTCTGATCCTTTGTCTTCTAAATCCGTGATTCACTCCTCTCCTTTATCTAATCTGCTGGTGATTCCTTCTAGTGTATTCTTCACTGCAGTTATTGTATTCCTTATTTTTGACTGGTTATTTTTCATGGTTTTATATTCTTCTTTATGTTTGCTATCTCTTTGTTGACATTCTCACTAAGTCCCCTCTGTCATTCTCATTATCATTTAAACTCTGTTTCTGGTAGGTTGACTGCTTCCATTTCATTTAGTCCCATTTCTGGAGGTTTCTTCTGTTCTTTTATTTGGGATGTGTTTCTTTGTTTCCTCATTCTGGCTGTTGCCTTGTTTTTGTTTCTCTGTATTAGGTAGATCACCTATGTCTCTGAGTCTTTGTTGGGTGACCTTATGTAATATGTGACCTTTGTAGTCAACTTGCTCAGTGTCCCTAATCTCCTGTGCGTGGGTTCTAGAGGTGATCCTTGTGTTGTCATTGTTCTCCTGTTGTAATTGCTTTTGGCTTGTCAGTGCATGGGATTGGCTCCCAGGCTAAGTACCTATATGGTAATGCCAACAGTGTGTGAGCTGCTGTGGGAGGGCTGATCCCTCAGCGGAGGCTTCACCCCTGCATGCTCTTGTGCCGGTTGAGAATTCCCTTTGGGCGTGTCACCTGTACATCAAAACAGATAGTGCTGTGGTTTGGTCTGAAGCTGGCCTCTGTGTGCATTGATTCTTGTGCCTCTTGGGCAGGGCTCTCGTGTAGGGCGATTTCAGAACAAACAACAAAGCACGGCAAGAAAAAAACAGACCCAAAATACACTCACACGTTGGAACAACCAACACTCACCCCAAACAAAAATACCAAAAATACAAAAAATAATACAGAAAAAGAAGGAAGTATAGATCAAGAAAAGAAAAAGGAGAAAAGAGAAAGGGAAAAGAAGGAAAAAAAGATATCTAAAAATGAAAATGACATAACAAAAAACAGCCCTGGTCTTGGCTTAAGCTCAAAGTTATCTGTGGGTTGTCCTCTGCTTTAGAAAATCCTCTCTGTGTCTTGTAGAGGCAAGGCCAGTCACCTGGCACCCAGAGGGCCCCTAGCAATGCCATTCTAGGCAGGTGGGACTATGGGATGTTGTCAGTAGTTTTTACAAATTCAGTGCAGTTTCTGCTCTTGCCTACACAAATGCACGATAAGAACACCATGGCCAGCCACCAGGAGGTGGGCTTCTTCTCTGTGAGCAGGTCACCTGGGTCTTAGGACACTTTCTTCCATGGGGTGATGTGGAGGGCATGAGATTTCTGAGCTTCTGACAGGCCAGAGCTGCCTCTGCAACCCGCTGCTAACACCTGTATGTGTCTCAGCAGCTCTAATTGCCCTGCTGGGAGCCTCCCATAAAAGCTGGGGACTGAGTAGGCAGATGCCTTTTTCTCCCGGACAGCCCAGCAGTATCACACTTGTCCCTGCTGTTTCCCTTGGCAGCAGTTGTTAAACCAGTTTTGCCAGTTCTTGAAGGTCTCAGTTCTTCTGTAATCCTACACTGCTTTTTCCACTTCTGGGACCTGCTTATAACTCTGGAAGGGCGGGGGTTGTGAGAGCTCTGGGAGGGTAGGAGGAAGCATCCAGGCACCATGCTTTTTCTGTTTTCTGCCTGACCATGGTGGTTTAAGCCACAGTTCTCAGCTGCGGTCTCTGCCTTGGACGCTGGGCACTGCTGTCCTTTATGCTGATCCCTCGGCAGGACTGTGGGGGCACAGGGAGAGAGCTCGTAGCCTGGCTGTTGTGATCTCTGGTAAGCATGCATCCTGGGGCCCTGTGGCTGTGCACCACGTCTCTGCGTCTGCGGGCCGTGTCTCTTCACTTTCCCTTTTCCTCTTCTCCCACTTGCCTAGTTTGCCCACCTTTGGGTAATCCTTGTGCATGCCTCTTAGCTGTTCCTGTGTGATAAGCAGAGAATCCTTTGATTAATTATAGGTGTTCAATATGTGGTAACTTCCAGAGGAAATTCCAGGAAGCGCCCCTCATGCCACCATTTCTCTCTTGGAAGTTTTTTCATGAATATCTTTAGTTGCACTGTTGTGGCTGCCTCAATATCCTAAATCCATTCAAAATGTTTACCTTTCATGGTCATTTTGACTTTGGGTAAGAACCAGAAGTCACATGGTGCCAGATCCTGTGAATAAGGTGGATGAGGACACACCCTAATGTTTTTACTTGACAGAAACTGCCATACCAGAAACAATGTGTGACACAGAGCCTCAGAGCCTTTCCACTGTGATCAAAACATGGAGTGAATGCTGCTGCTGAGTGCAATCCAATGGAAAGGCATGGATCTTCAATACAAGATCAGCGCATCGAGCCTTAGTAACAGTGTGTGACAAGTTTCAACTTGTTTGGTGCAGTCAGTCGGGTGTGAGCTACAGTTGAAAGATGTGTTTTAAAGTGTGCCATAAATCATCCTCCATCATGACAACACTCCGTGTCACATATTGATTCTGGTACATGGCAATTTTTGTCAAATAAAAACATTACAGTATGTCCTCATCCACCTTATTCAGCAGATATGGTACCCTGTGATTTCTGGCTCTTCTCCAAAGTCAAAATCGTTCAAGATATCAAGGTACTCATGACAGAAGAATGAAAGGCACTCACAAAAGAAGACTTCCAGAACTGCTTCAGAAAGTGACAAGAATGATGTTCTGTAAGTATATTTGAAGCCAGAGGGAGTCTTTTGAGGAGGATTAATGGCAATGTGTATTTTACTGTAATACTTTTAAAAAATTTATACATTCACCATATTGTTTGATCACACCTCATACATAAACATTTTTTATGAAAGAATTGCAAATTTATCACCTAGTGATCCATTATAAAACTGAGATATTGACAAAGACAATGCTGTATTTATAATATTTCTTTCCTGGTGTGAATTTCCTGGAACATTTTATAATAAGTAGAATGAGGTTTTCCAATATGACTGCAGGTTATGAGTCCTCTCTAGAAAGAATGACTTAAGCAAAAACTTTCGAGTATTGCATGCATTCATGGACTTGCTATCCAAGTGTGCACTTTCACATGGTTTCTAAAGGATGAGGGCCACATGAAGACTTTTCCACAGTGTTGACATTTGTGGGGGTTCTTTCCAGTGTGTATCCTCATGCGTTTTTGTAAGGATGACGACCAACCGAAGGCATTCCCACATTGTGTGCATTCATACGGCTTCTCTCCGGTGTGTGTAGGTTCTCACGTGACCTTGGAAGGATCTGGAAGAAGTGAAAGCTTTCCCACATTTTTTACATTTATACACTTTCTCTTCAGTGTAAATTCTCAAATGTTTTCAAAATGTTGAGGACCACCTGAAGGCTTTTCCACACTGTTGACCTTTACAAGGTTTCTCTCCAGTGTGAGTTTTCATGTGATCTTGAATGGACTTGGGAGAATTGAAAGCTTTCCCACAGGTCACAGGTACAGAGTTTCTTTCCAGTGGTTGTCCTCACATATGCTCGAAAGTTTTCAGGCAAACTAAATGCTTTCCCACATTCCTTACATTTATATTGCTTGTCTCCACTGTGAGTTTACACACGTCCAGTGAGACAGGAGACCTCGCGGAAGGCTTGCCCACACTTCCTACATTCGTAGGTTTTCTCTGCAGTGTAAATATTTACATGTTGAGCCAGGCAATAGGGATGACAAAAAGTTTCCCACACACTTCACATTCTTAGGGCTTCTCCCTAGTGTGTATTATCATGTGCTTTGGAAAGACTGAGGGATAAATACTTTCCCACATTCCTTACATTTATACGGCTTCTCTCCATTGTGAGTTTGTACATGTCTGGTAAAACTAGAGAACTGCCTGAAGGCTTGCCTGCATTGCTTGCATTCATAGGTTTTCTCTGTAGTGTGGATCTTCATAAATTGCCTGAGGGAGAATGAATGCTGAAAGGTTTTCCCACATATTTACATTCATAGGGTTTCTCCCCCATCTGTGTTATTGTGTGTCTTTGAAAGATTCAGGGATAAATGAAGGCTTTCCCACACTCCTTACTACATTTATATGGCTTCTTTCCTGTGAGTTCCCACAATCTAGTGAGACTGCAGAGCTTACTGAAGGTTTCTGCACACCACTGGCATTCATAATTTTTCTCTGCAGCATACATCCTGATGTGTTGAGTGAGGCAATAGAAATAAGGATAGGTCCTCCCACATAATTTACAACCATAGAATTTCTCCCCAGTATGAATGCCCAGCTTGAATTCCTGACACTGATGTGGTTTATGTCCACGGTGACATCTAACGTGCATCTTGAGGGAAGAAAGATGTGTGAAGCCTTTTCCACACTTGGTACATTCAGATGGTTTCGCTCCCACAGAAATGGGTTTGTGCAGATTAATTCGAGGAATGAGACTGAAGGTTTCTCCACATTGGGTTCCTTTATTCTGTTCACAGAGTCTGTGCATGACATGATTTCTGTTAAAAGTGAGAATCACTTTATTAATGGTATGTTTACTAATTATTTGTTATTAACAATAAATATTAGAACTACATGTCTAACTGCGTTTCAGTATTTCAGGGTACAAGAAGCTTTCTGACCTGTTCTGAATTGTCTTGAAGTTAAATAAACTGAGTGCTCTGGGAAAGAGCCCAGGTATAGTCTCTATTCATACACTCTGTTATATGTGGGATTTTCCCATAATTGTTTGTAGCTGAATTGTTTCAAACACTCAATGTCTAATTTAAATTAAAATTTTTATTGTTAAATCCACATGAATAAACAAATGTAGAGCTGAGATAATTTTTATTTTTTATTTTTTATTTTATTTTTATTTATTTATTTATTTATTTTATTTTTTTTTTTTTTTAGCTGAGCCATCCTGCCACCTGTTGGCAGCTCACCGGCTGCTCAGTTCGGGCTGACTCGAACCACTGTTGCTCAGAGCTCAAACTCTTGAGCGAGCTCTTAACCAACTGAGCCACTCAGCCGGCCCCTAATTTTTATTTTTTACTACTTTATGATGTACTAAGATTCTCTCCTGGGACACTACCACTTTCTATTGTGAATGCAACTCACTTCTGAGGTCTCCTGTGGTTTTTTGCTCATTTCCATGCTATGGTTTTCCTCATTTTTTACTAAAATGCAGGCACAAGAATCACTTCTTGTGAATTTCGCTATCTTCTGGTTTTTAGATATTTTTTCCTCATACATACCCTGCTGAGTAATGAACCCTCTCTGGCTGTATACGGTGTCTCATATCTGAAACCAAAAAAGTGAATAAATATATTAAGGAACAAGGTACTGTGAGCAAAGATTTTGAGGAGTTTGGTGCTTTCAAGACTTCATCAGTGACAGGCACAAGGGGTCCAAATAATGGGTAATTCCCTAAAAACCATCACAAGGTGGTAAACAAGAAAACTCTCTATGAATCAGAATGATCCATGAAGACTATACCCACATTACTGACATTAACAAAGCCTCAGGTCTTTTAAACCAAAACAAAAACAGTCTCAGTTTAATACTCAAATTTCCACGGTCATAAAAACATTAGACTCGTGGTTTGTGGTGACTGTGACCATCTCTCCCTCGTTTACCAATTAGTCCTTTTCTGCATGTCAGATCTTGGAACAGCACTGATGAAAAATACTTGTTCACTAAATGACTAAGTACAATGATGAAGCCATCCTTGCCCACTGAAGACAGGTTCCAGCAGGTCTCTAACATCACTTCTCTGTAGAGCTTCCTCTGAACGAGTCCCACAAAGCCCACCCCTCCCAGGTGAAGTTCATAGCCACACCTGCAAAGACCACTGCATCCTGAAACACCCAAGTGTGTGCAGGAAGGTGGGTGAGTCTGAAAGCACTGGGGATCTCCCCGGACTGCTCACACTCACTTCCTAGTAGAGTGAACAGCTCCACTAACACTATGAACTTGACTCTGTAGTTTACTGTGACTACTCTTGTCTTACTCCTCTCTCTCAGCAGGGTCCAGAGAGATGGCATAGAAATGAAATAAAGACTTCCATTTGAAATTGTGCAGGAAAAGGCCACCTCAGCAGGCCTCAGTTGTCCAAACACTGAACACTGTTTAGGACTAATTGTTGACCGACTCCTGGGAGAAAGTGTGTGGGCCCTTGGAATGTGCAGTCTGATGAGAGTGTCTGTGTATAGCTGGGGTCTTGGACCATGGCAGAATTTATGCTGACAAGGTGACTTATGATTAATGTCTGTCTCAGCCACCTGGGACACAAGTACCCTGTGCTTACGTGACCAACCTTCAATAAAAACCCCAGACTCTAAGGCTCCAGAGAGGTTCCCTAGTCAGCAATATTTCAAACATGTTGTCACACATTAAGCTCTGTCCATGTGTCTCCGTTGAGAGGGGCCACTGAAATTTTAGCCTGGTTTCTACTGGTTTTCCCATATGTACCTTTTTTTTCCCACTGATTTTAATATGTGTCATTCCCTGTACTAAATGCCAAACTGTGTATAACCATGTTTCAGAAATAAATCCTCCTGTGAGCCCTTAGAGAGCACCCTAAGACTCGAGGGTGTGCTTGTGGACCCGTGACATGGAATATATCCTTGTGATAAACCCCAAACTGCCCATCCAGGCCCTCAGTGGTCTCCAAAGTTGAAAATTGCCTCCACAAACAGATACATCACAGTGGAAATGGTGAAAGTCAAAAACAAGGAGAAAACCTTGAGAGCGGCAAGAGAAAAACGTGTCACTTAAAAGGAAATCACAGTGATACCAAGAGGTGACGTTTCAGCAGACACAGTGGAGCTCGAAGGTGATGGGATGACACATTCAAAGTGCTGAAAGACCAAAACACTGTCACTAGGGATCTGGGCCCAGAAAGCCATCTTTCAGAAAGGAAGGTGGGATGAACACATTCCAAGATGAAAACAAACAAACAAAACTACAAGAATGTTTCTTTGACCAGGAAAAACACCTCATAAAAAGTACTAAGGAAATCTGATAGCAATTGTCCCCAACAGGAACTCGAATCCATGTGAAAAAACACACTGGCAAAGGTAATTATATAAATGCATATTTTTGTCCCTTATTTTCTTAAATGATTTAGAAAGTGATTGTGTAGAATAAGGTGTTTATTGTTGGGTGTATGACACAGGAGGTGTAATAGTGTGTCATCTTTCCAGAAGTGGTAGAGTACTCATGAAAACGTGCTGTTGGGGCTGGCCAAGTGGCGCGATGGTTAAGAACTGGCTTGGGATGCCAGAGGGCCCCGGTTTGGATCCCACATATGAGGGCCAGTGACACTGCCCTC
>NW_017731625.1:2122650-2129937 GCF_001890085.2 Hipposideros armiger | reverse complement strand
GACAGCAACTTGTCTGTCCCCCTTCCCCCAATTCCCCAGCACTGTTCCCATCCCCCCAATTCACCAATAAAAATCTTTTAAAAAAACAAAAAACAAAACAAAACAAAAAACCTTACACACATCAGTTCTACAGTAAAGGCTCTCATCCCAGTGTTATACAGATGACAGATAACAGTACAGATGCAGGGCCCCTGCTTTGCTGTTCCAGGTGTGGTGAACACCTTTCACCTGGTCCTCATAACTGAAGCCTCACAACCTCAATTTTTTTCATGTTCAAGCACCCCAGCATACTAAACAGCCTCCCAGTGCGTGGAACCTGTGCAGACCAGATCTGGAGTCACTCCACTCGCCCCCAGCACCTTCACCACTGGACAGATGGCATACTGCTCTAGGGCCAGAGGGTGCCTCCGGAAAGACGGACACTCCGTAACACAGCAAGCACAGCAGAGGAGGCGGGCCACGGCACCAGTGAGATCTGAGTACCAGCTGCTTCCATCCAGGCCCTTGGCACAGTGTGGTCACCTGGGGGCCATAAGACTACCCTCGCTGTAAACGTACACCGTCACCACACAGGTGTGGCTCATGGTGGGCTCCATGCCTTTGTAGAAAGCACACTGCACAGGTACCTGTGCTCCTTAGGCCGATTCGTGCTGACACACACAGCTTGGCTTCTTCATTCCTGTTGTGGAGAGAACCTCCCCACACTGCCCAGCAGTCTGCCCAGCAGCCACACAACAGGCCCTGCCCTTAGTCCCTGGGGGCTCAGGCCTTCGAGCTGAGTTCGGGGACACTGAGTGCAGCGTGGCTCTACCTGAGTGCCGGCGGCTTTTGGACCAAACATCTACCTCAAGAGCAGCTTGCTCCATGACAGTTGAGCTCCAGAGTTGGGAGCACACTAGGCCGTGTGGAGAAAGAGGATTTCATGGCTCACAGCCATGACTGCTTCACACACTAGTCCCCATCCTGCCATGGGTCAGGGGTTCGCCCTGCAGAGGCTTGGCCCAGCAGCTGAGGCCTGAGGGCTAAATGAAAAAGTGACCTCCAGGAAGGGGCTAAAGGTGATGTCAAGTACAGGAGGGGGTGGCTGCCCTTCAGGCTCAGCCCCACACCCTCTGACAGGGAGGTGCAGCTAGTAGTCCCCCACACATACACACAGCCCCTCTTACAGTTCGGAAACCCTTGGGCCCAACTGTCTAACATGGAAGGAAGTCGGTGTTCTTCTCCCAGGGCAGCACCCCGACTGAACACAGTGCAGCTGCTGGAAGGACACAGCTTATCCCCCAGCTAGGGGCACGTCCCAAAGCCAGGAGGCCTCCTGGGCTGGTCCTGAAGCAACAGTGGTGGCAGCATGCCTGGCCCTAAATAGGCCAGAAGTCTGAGACTCCCAAGGCCACACATTTTAGTTGGCTCCTGAGAAGGAGCCAATGGGCTGGCAGTCTGGCCTGGACAGTGGCTTCCCTGGGACACCTCTATTTGGAGAGAGAGTTGACTCGCATCTGCTGACATTGTTCATTGGATCTGGGCACACACACAGCAACAAATAGCAGAAGCACTTTGGAGTAACTTCACACAGTCTTTATCCAAGTTACATGCCAACTCCAAGGCCCCACAGGAGCCAACTCCCAGACGTCCAGATACAGCTTGGACACACAAGAATTCCTCCAGAGATGCTGAGTGGGCCCAAGTCCCTACAATCAGTCCATCAGTGTGCCCAAGCTCCACACGTGTTGTGACCGGGGTGGAATCTGTTCGTTACTGGTCACCTTGCTACATATACATTAACAACTCAGGGCAGGGACAGGCCAACCCCCAGAAAATGTCTCTAAATCTGCATGTCATGCAGAGTATTACTGACCTGTTTCAATAAGCCGCACACTCCCCGAGGTCCCTGATTTGTCCTCATGGCTCTCGCCACTCACCTGAGGGCAGTGGGGTGTCAAACCACACTTCTTCATGATTGCCTCGGTTAAATGTGCTTTTCAGTGACTCAGAAACTGTAGTGCATTCTTTAACATTTCACTGCACAAGTGACTGTTAGTCTTGGTACCAGATTTCGCTCAGCTGCTCCATGGTGTTGCTGCTTTATGGTCCATTTTGTTTGGCCACCAAGCAGCCTGCGGTGGTCTTGAGCTGACATGATCCCTATTGCAGGATGTGCCCTAGACAGCACCTTGCAGAGTCATACATCAGTGGAAGTCTCTTATACGACTTCCCCAAAGGGAACTGAGATCTACAGTCTCCCTGCCTCCCCTTGTGTGCCCCTTACATAAGACCCCAACAAACTTACCAAACTCCGTTCTTTGTATTTGAATTGACCCATCAGTCTTAGCTCACCATCTGACAACCTGGGGGCTCGACCTCACAAATGCTGATTTAACACAATCACAGCATAAGGTCAGACACCAAACCCCAGAGCCCAGAGGAGTCCAGCTAGGATGAATGTCACAGAGACCACACCTGGGCATGCCACAAACTGCAGGATGTCACAGGTAAACAAACCAAGAAACAAAAATCCTGAAAGAAACCAAAGGGGGAAAGCCTCACCTACAGAGGAAGACAGGTAAGCATTACATCCAGTGTCACCGCAGGAACCATAATATTTATAGTCTGGAGAGAGGGGAAAATACCACCAACATAGAATCCTGCATTCTATGGAATTATCATTCAAAATTAAGGAGGAATAAAGATTTTCTCAGACAAACAAAAATTGAGGTAATCTGTAACCAGTTGACCAGCCTTCCCCAAAATGTTAAAGGAATGGTTTCAGGAACATGGAAAATGATGTAAGTCAGAAACTCCGACTATAGCACATGTGTCAGCAAAAGGACATTGGGGGGGGGGCATCTGGAACCCTCTGTTACTCAAACGTGTTGGCACAATTAGGGAAGCATGCCATGTCACGGGAAAGTGGACCTGGATTAGTCGTAACTGTATATCACAAACTAGGGCGACTACAAATCAATTTCTAAAAGAAGTGTCATTATAACACTGTATGTCAACTATAATTATATATACATATAACCTCGGGACACGGAGTAGAGTGCGGGAACGGATTCAATGGAATTGTAATAGATAAGCATGATATGGGGGTGGGAGGGCAGTGGATGGGGGGTGGGGGGTTGTTACTTTGTGAGGGTGAAAAGGGTAACTATTGCATTGTTCTGTACACCTGAAACTAACAATAAATAAATAAATTAAAAAAAAAAAGAAGTGTCATTGACATGTCAAGAAAAGAGGAAAGCATGGAATCATGTTGACACGGAGAAAGTTCTGAGAAGTCACACATTAAATCACAGCGAACCGGAGTGGGGAAGGAAGAGAGGAGACTGGTTAATGAGATAGCAGCTGCTGCCAAAACCAGCCATGGACTGACAACATTCCTGATGAACGCTGAAACGTGTAAGGTACTTCCAGGTGGCCACTTCCATGATTGTCTAGAGATAATCTCCAAATAGCCGGCCACCAGGTGCAAACATATGTTTATGCATGAACTTCCTGGGCGACAGCCCACAACCAACCCAAAAAGCAAAACACTTCTCTCTGTGGACCCTACAGACGGTGCACCTGTCCCAGAACCAGCCTCGCTTCACTCCTCCCACCCCTTTATCTGTAGCCAATGCAAATTCCTCAGAACAACTTATGCCTTCCTACCACAGACTCATTCTATAAAAGAGCCTGTCAGCCCCAGGAAGGCAGACAGGCTGACTTCTCCATCCAGGCCAGCTGCTGGTGGTGCAGACAGCACACCTCACGCCTGGCCCTTTTCTGCCTCGCATGTGACCCAACAAACACTTTCTTTCAGAAAAGCTTTAGGCCATGAAAGTTGTTGTTTAACAATGTAAAATTTTAAAAGGCAGGAAAAGAGGGGAAGACAAAAATAAGAACAAAGAACAAGGGCAGTGAATGGAAACAGTAACATATGGCAACTACTATAGTAATCCAACTACATCAGTAATCACTCTAAAGGGTATTGGTTTAAATGCCCAATAAAGACGCATTGTTAGATGGATCAAAGAAAACACTACTCAACTACATGTTGTTTGTAAGAACCCACTTTCAATATAAAGATGCAAATAACTTAAAAGGGATGGAGAAGGAGAGACCACACTAACACTAATCAAAAGAAAGTGAGCAGAGGGCCAGCCGAGTGGCTCAGTTGGTTAAGAGCTAGCACAAGAGTGTTAGCTCTGAGTGACAGCAGTTCAATGCCCGGCCTGAGCTGAGTTGCCACTGAGCTGCCAACAGGTGGCAGGATGGCTCAGCTAAAAAAAAATGAGTAGCTATATTAATGTCACACAGAGCAGACTTCAGAAGAAATATTCTCAGGGATAAAGGGGCCATAGTGATGAAGAGATCAGTTTTCTAAGTAGACAGAACAATCCTTAATGTGTATGCACCTGACAGAACCATCAAAACACAAAGCACAAAAACTGACAGAATTGCCAGGATAAATAGGTGAATTCACCTCAACACATCTCTATCAGAAATGGACACAGGTAAACTAAACAGCACCATCCAATACCTCAATATAATCAACAACTAGAGACTACAACATCAAACAACAGCAGACTACACAGTCTTCTCCAGCGCACAGGGAACATCCACCCACAGAGACCACATTCTGGGCCATAAAAAATACCATAACAAAATTTAAATTAGACATCAAATGAGCTATGACACCAGACCACAATGGAGTTATATTGGAAATCAGAAACAGAAAGATAGCTGGAAAATCACCCAAATGCTTGGAGATTAAGCTGCAAATTTCAAAGTAATACATGGGTGAAATAAGAAATCTCAGAATAAATTTTAAAATCTTGAAATAAATTAAAATATAAACAACAAAACTTGTGGGATGCAGCAAAAGCAGTGCTTAGAGGGACACACAACCCTGGATGCACACATTAGAAAAGAAGTAAGATCTAAAATCAATAACCTTCCACCTTATTACAAAAATAGAAAAGGAGCAAATTAAATCCAAAGTAAGCAGAGAAAATAATAGTAAAACCAACAGCAGAAATCCATGAAATGAAAAACGGGAATCCAAAAGAGAAAATCAAGTCAGGTACATGAAAAGTGGGGTTTTGTAAAGATCAACAAAATTTATTATCTTCTACCCAAGCTAAGAAATAAAAATGAGAGAGAGATGGCCAGCCGAGTGGCGCGTTGGTTAAGAGTTGGCTTGGGACGCCAACTCTGAGCAGCAGGGCCCCGGTTCGAATCCCACATGGGCCAGTGATGCTGTGTCCTCTACAGCTAAGATGGTCAACAACAGTTCCACCTGGAGCTGGGCTACTGTGAGTCGCCAGCGATGGCCTAGGCTGCAGTGGGACTACAGTGCACTGCCGTAAGCTACCATGAGTGGCCGACAGCCAGCATGAGCAGCCGGCAGCTGGCGTGAGCTGCCATGAGCCAATGTGAGTGGCCATTGGACGGCCAGCGGCCTGCCTCAGCCAGGAAGAGCACAACGATCACAATACCAACATGGGCCGGTGAAGCGACATCCTCCACAACTAGATTAAAGAACGAAAGGACAGCAACTTGTCTGTTCCCCTTCCCCGATTCCCCAATAAAATCTTTAAAAGAAAGAAAGAAAGGAAGAAAGAAAGAAAGAAAGAAAGAAAGAAAGAAAGAAAGAAAAGAAAAGAAAACTCATATGACCATAATCAGTAGAAGCAGAAAAAGCATCTAGAAGGCAATGCCAATAAAAGACAAAGACAAAACGTAAAGACAATAAAAATATCCGTCGGTGCCAGGGGTTGGGGGAGGTATGAACAGGCTAATCAGGGAGGAATCGGAGGGCAGTGAAAAAGCTCTGTATGTTACTGTAACGATGGACACGTGTCATTACACATTTGTCCAAACCCACAAAATGTACAAAACCACAAGAAAACCCCAGTGTCAACTATAGGCTTTGGGTGAATATGACATGTCAATGGAGGCTCATCCTTGTACCAAATGTACCACTCTGGTGAGAAACGTTGATAATGTGGGAGGCAATACATCCATGGGGGCAGGAATATATGGGAAATCTCTGTGCCTTCCACTCAATTTTGCTCTGAACCAAAAACAGCTGTAAAAAAGTAGTCTTAAAAATAAATGTCGGGGCCGGCCGAGTGGCGCGATGGTTAAGAACTCGCTTGGGATGCCAGAGGNGTAGCCAGCAGCCAGCGTGAGCAGCCAGCAGCCGCAGTGAGTAGCCGTCCAGAAGCCGGCGACTGATCTGCCTCGCCTGGGTAGAGTGCAATGATGGTGCCAACTTGGGCTAGTGAAGCAACGTCCTCCACAACTAGACTGAAGAACAAGAAGGATAGCAACTTGTCTGTTCCCATACCCCCAAATTCCCCAATAAAAATCTTTAAAAACAAACAAACAAACAAAAAAACACGTGCTGTTGGTTTTGTGGCATCGATCGAGGGAATATGTGTAAGAGAAGGGCCACAAAAATGGGAGGAAACAGAGCTTCAGGGAGCACCATTTCTGCATGTAACTGGATTCAGCAGTTACACATCTTGGCTGAGCTGATTTGATGTATACGATCTATGACCAACCAACTTTTAAAAAACAAGAAATACTGAAAAAAACCATTAAGCCAATCAAAATGCTTCACTTGGGAATATTCACTTACTGGAAAGCAAGGTAGAAAAGGAGGAATATAGAAACGAGGAAAGACGACACACAAAACGAGGGATGGGAGGGTTCAGGCTCGACAGCAACAAGGAGGGTGACCAGTCACAGCTCCACTCAAAAGCAGAAGCTGTCAGAGTCACAGTGGAACCATGTCCTCTCACTGGCCCTGACTGCCTGGGGGTCTGCAGAGTGCAGTGTCCCTTTTCCATGACATGAGAGGAATGAACTTGTCTCAGTCCCTTGTGAACCATGACCCCCATTGGACTGCACTGACAAATGATTCACCGAAATCACAGCTGGCATCAGGACAGGCTGATGGATCGTGCTTGCCCTTGACCATGGGGAAGGCCACACAGGAGCCTGACCACCCGCCTCTGAAGCACAAACAGTAAATGCACCCATGTCGGCTGGAGCAGCCTGCACTGTGACTCTACCTATCATTAGAGACATGCTCTCACCAGGGTCATTAGCCCACCATCTCACCCCGTAACAGCCCTGTGTGCCCGTGTTCGAACCAGCCACCAATGAATGCAGAGTAACAATCGACAATCAAACCTTACACACATCAGGGCCGGCCGAGTGGCGCGATGGTTAAGAACTCGCTTGGGATGCCAGAGGGCCCCGGTTCGGATCCCACATATGAGGGCCAGTGACACT
>NW_017731625.1:2114685-2115825 GCF_001890085.2 Hipposideros armiger | reverse complement strand
CCCGGGAAGAGCACAATGATGGTGCCAACTTGGGCCAGTGAAGCAATGTCCTCCACAACTAGACTGAAGAACAAAAACGACAGCAACTTGTCTGTCCCCCTTCCCCCAACTCCCCAGCAATGTTCCCATCCCCCCAATTCACCAATAAAAAAAAATCTTTAAAAAAATAAAAAATAAAAAATAAAATAAAATAAATGTCGGTAAAAAAAAATGTAGGTAAGTCTCAAAAAATAAAATAAAATAAAATAAAATAAAAAATAAATGTCGGGCCAGCCAAGTGGCTCAGTTGGTTAAGAGCGCAAGCTCTGAGCAACAGTGTTGCCGGTTCGATTCCCACATGGGCCAGTGAGCTGCACCCAAGCTGAGCTGCTGCTGAGCTGCTCAGTGGCAGGATGGCTTAGCTGGTGAGAGCACGCACTCCTAACAACAAGGTTGCCAGTTAGACTCCGGCATGGGATGGTGGGCTATGCCCACCCGCAACTAAGATTGAACATGGCACATTGAGTTGAGCAGTGGCGAGCTGCTGACGGGCGGCCACATGGCAACTGGACTTGGAGCTGAGCTAGCTGTGCCCTCCACAACAAAGACTGAAGGACAAGTTGGCTGTTCCCCTTCCCCAATTCATCAACACTGTTCCCCTTCCCCAATTCCCCAATAAAATAAAATAAAAAGTACATGTCAAAATCCAACACCGATTCTTTATAAAAACTCTTAAAGCAAGGAATAGACGGGAACTTCAACTTCATGAGAAACATTTATAAAAATTCTACTAACAATATATTTAATGGGGTAAAACTAAAAAGCTTTTCTGCTAAGATCAGAAAAGGCAAGGATGTCCCTTCTCACCACTCCTTGGACATCGTACTAGTTAAGTTCTAGCTAATGCAATAACACGAGAAAGGAAAAGGCATGCTGATTGGCAAGGAAGAAGTAAAACCTGTCACTGAAGACGTGGTTGTTTATGTTGAAAATCTGAAAACATTCAGGGGGAAAGAAACAACTCCTGGAATTAGTAAGTGGTCACAGCAAGGTTGCAGGATACAAGCTTAACATTAAAAAGTCTATTGCTTATTCAACATAGTTCTGGAAGTTTTGGCTACAGCAGTCAGACAAGAAATTGAAATAAAAGGCATCCAAATT
>NW_017731625.1:2102803-2112105 GCF_001890085.2 Hipposideros armiger | reverse complement strand
AACTTGGGCCAGTGAAGCAACGTCTTCCACAACTAGACTGAAGAACAAAACGACAGCAAATTGTCTGTTCCCCTTCCCCCAATTCCCCAGCACTGTTCCCATCCCCCGAATTCCCCAATAAAAATCTTTTAAAAAAAAGAAAACAATACCATTTACAGTAGCAAACCCCTCAAAATGAAACACTTAGGTATAAATCTAACAAGATTTGTACAGTCTTTATAAGCAAAACTACAAAAATCTGATGAAAGAAATCAAAGAACTAAATAAACGGGTAGTCTGGTCATGGATTTTCAAGATATCAATTCTTCCCAACTTGATGTATAGATGCAACACGGTCCCAACTGAAACCCCATCAAGTTATTTTGTGCATTACTGAGAAATTGATTTCAAAGCTTCTGCACAAAAGAAACAAGCCTAATCAGCCAACACAGTATCGGAGAAGACAAAATCAGACGACTGACACTAGATGACTTGAAGATTTACTGTTAAGGTACAGTGATCAAGAGTGTGGTGCTGATGAAAGAACAGGCAAACAGATGAATGCAACAGGGCAGAGCACCGAGAAACAGACCCACACAAATACAGTCTCAAATACACTGATCTCTGACAAAACAGCAGAGATGGTCTTGTCAACAAATGGTGTTGTAACAGCTGGATGTCACATGGCAAAGTGGATCTAGACACCTTAACACCGTAACTGAAAGTAACTCAAATGGATGAGAGACCTAAATGTAAAATGCAAGACGTTTACTCCTAGACGATAACTTAGGCGACAATCTAGGTGACCTTGGGTTTGGGGATGACTTTTTAGATAAAACAGCACAAGCACAATCTGTGAAGGAAATCACTGATATGTTGGACATCATTAGAATTAAAAACTGCTCTGCAAAAGGCACTGTCAAGAGAATTGAGAAGCCACAGACTGAAGGAAAGATTTGCAAAAGACATACCTGAAAAAGGACTGTTTGCAAAATATACAAACACCCCTTAACATTCAACAATAAGAAAATCAATGACCCCATTACGAAATGGGGAAGAGATTGGAATAGACACCTTACCAAAAACGATAGGCGACAAGTGAGCATGTAAAAAGATGCTCAACAGCACATTGTTAAGGATAGTAAAATGTGATTGCGACCACGTGCCTATGAGAACGGCCCACACCCAGGACACCAACACCAGCGAGTGCTGGCGAGCACATAGAGCAGCAGGAACTTGCTGTCAGTGCTGCTGGGGATGGTCGTGGTCAGCCACTTTAGAAAGAGTTCGGCGGTTCTGTACACACACACACTCTGGCCACACAACTTGGCTATCTTGCTCCTTGCTTTTACCCAGAGTTGTTCACTTATGTTCTCACAAGACCTGCATGCACATGCACATATTTATAGCAGCTTATTCATAACTGCCAAAACTTGGAAGCCACCAAGATGTCCTTCAGTGTGTAACTAGATAAACTGTGCTACCTTCCAATGGTGGGATATTACTCAGTGCTAAGAACTGCGCTAACAAGCCACAAAAAGACATGACTGAACTTGAAATGCACATTACTAAGAGAAAGATGCCAAGTGAAAAGACTGTGCTGTATGAATCCAGCGCTATGAGATTCTAGAAAAGGCAGAACAATGGGGACCCATGGTTGCTGTTAGGGCAGAGGGAGGGATGTATGAGTGCAGCCCAGGCGACTTCCAGGGCACTGAAAGTGTTCTGCATGACACTGTAATGGTGGGTGCATGTCCTGATGTATTTGTAGATGCACACCGAATGGACAACCGCAAGAGTGAACCCTGACGTCGTTTACCTTGATGTGTCCATGGAGGTTCGCTTGTAGTAAAGCCACCACTCCAGTGTGGGTGTAGATGGTGGGGAGGCTGTGCACATGTGCAGCCAGGGGCTCTGCGGAAAATCTGGACCTTCCTCTCAATTTTGCTGCCAACCTAACTGCTCTTTCAAACCCCCCAAAGAAATGTTACACATAGTATTCTGAAGGGAGCAGAGTACAGATCGGCAAGGAGTTACCTGTACACAAATGTTCACAGAGGTACTATTCACAACAGCCAAAAGGTGGAAGCAGATCAAATGCCCATCAACTCATCAAAGGATAAACAAAGTTTGATATTCCACACAATAGGTATTAGGCAGCCATTAAAAGAAGTGAAGTACTGGGCCGACTGAGTGGCGCGTTGGTTAAGAGCTGGCTTGGGATGCCAGAGGGCCCCGGTTTGGATCCCATATATGAGGGCCAGTGACACTGCCCTCTACAGCTAAGATGCTGAACAACAGCTCAGCCTGGAGCTGGGCTGCCGTGAGTCGCTGGCGACGGTGTAGACTGCAGCCTCTGCTGTAGTGGGTTGCCATGGTCTACAGTGTGTAGCCAGCAGCCAGCGTGAGCAGCCAGTAGCCGCCGTGAGTGGCCGTCCAGAAGCCTGCGACTGATATGCCTCACCTGGGAAGAGCGCAATGATGGTGCCAACTTGGGCCAGCAAAGCAACATCCTCCCCAACTAGACTGAAGAACAAAAGGACAGCAACTTGTCTGTTCCCCTTCCCCCAATTCCCCATCTCCCAATTCCCCAATTAAAAAAAAAAGAAGTGAAGTACTGATGCCTGCTACAATGTAAGTGGTCTCTGAGACATCCTGCTACATGAAAGAGGCCAGTCAAAGAAGCCACACGTTATGATGTCATCCATAGGAAATGTCCATAACAGGGAAATCTGTAGAGACATAGAGCTGGGGTAAGGAGCTGTGGGGAAATTGGAGAGTGATAGCTAAATGCTTTGGGATTTCCTTGTGAAATAATGAAAAGGTCCTAAAATTGCTTGGGATGTTGTTTGCACATTTCTGTGAATACACCAAAAACCACTGAAATGTACAATTTGGATGAGTGAGTTGCATGTTAGGTACGTTGTCAATCGAGCTGCTTAAAAAATATAAATATCAGGATGTTCACTGTCTTACTGGGAAAAAAATGTTGGTACAAAACAAGAATGCCCATTACCTCACCTCCATTCAATATTCTACCAGGTCCTGGGCCACCAGAAAACAAATTTACAAGAACTATAAAAGGAAAACCTGTCTTCATGCATACCTCTGAGGACTGTGCATAGAAATCTCCAACATAATAAAAAGGATATCCTACGATAAGATGTTTAGTAAGATGCCAAGATCAAATCTCAATATAAATAGTCCTGCTGTATGTTAACTACTTAATAGCAACATTGAGTTGAAAACTCAAGTTAAAATATCTAATACATGTGATGCTAAAATCCATAGGTATATAAATACTTAGTCTAGTGAAGGATATAAAAAAGATCTCAGTGATGAAATTCAGACTTCATTGAGTAATATCAAAGAATGAAAGAAGTGGAAAGATGGCACATTCTTAGGATAATTCTGCCAGCAAAAGGTCACATCTCTCAAGGCTGACTTACAGTCTTTGCAAAATCCCATTATATCTCCAAATGAGACTTTTTAGGACTTAACAAAAACTGTTTTCCAAACCTACTAAGAATAACAAATATCTAAAAACAGCCCAAATTTTCAGCAGAACAAGGTGAAGGCATGCGTTATGAGAGGGCAAAGACGTAAACATCATGGTATTAGTCCAGACATTGGGTATGAGCAAGAGGGTGAACTTATAAGCCAGTGGGGAGCAATGGGTGTCTCTGTGCAGAAACCAGAAATCATTAAAACACAGCAGTTTCTGGATGCTGCACAGGGGAGAGTTAACTGATGACATTGTAAGTGGAGGAGGGACCTTGGCTTTGTGAGGGAGAGAGGAACCTAGGATTTTCAGGATTGAACTCCAGACCTAGGAAGAGCTAGACTGTGGGCAGGGCCCTGGCCTGTCACAGAGCTTTCCATTCAGCATGGAGCCACTGCATCCCATGAACCGCAAGGTCCCACCACTTTATTAAAATCTCTGGTAATTATTTCATGAACCAGCTGAGGGAAGGACCACACCTTATCTTAGCAGCTCCCACTGCTTTAAAGCAGGCCTACCACTCACTGGGTTTGTTTGGTTCTGGAGCCAACATGCTGTACCTACCCATCACCCACTATGAATGGGGCAACAGAAGATTCTAGAATATTCCCCACGCGGTAAGCACAGGCAAACAGTGGCCCTCCCCAGCCTCCTCCTCAACGGGGTGGACCCTCATGCCTCCAGGAGTCCAGGAGCCAGGATGAGGGCCGTAAGGTGTCCCTGAGCACCTGTAGGGAACTGTCCTCCCAGCACTTCATGCCATCAGGGTGTCATACTGGCCACTCCTAGGGCGCTGCTGGAGTCCAGGCTCTCCCAGTCCTTCAGCAGCCGTGATCCTGGGGTCCTGCAGGTCACACCCCACAGCTCACTACCCAGAGGCCTCCTCCCTGAGAACTGGCACAGACAGGACAGAGACGACACTCGTTTTCGGGCACTTTCCACCTGAGGAAGCTCTTATGCATCCTGGACACAGATGACACTCAGGATATGCCTGGAATGTGCGACTCCATGCAGATGCAGTGTGTGAAGGTCCCGTCTCCTGGGAGCTGTGAGGCTGATGAGCACTTGGCTGTGGACTATGTATGCATTGGGCAGCCAGGGAGGGGATGTCTCCCAGAGAGGTTATTGTGTGTCAGTATAGAGTACCTTAAAGCCACCATCAAGGTCACTAGCAGTGGAACCAAGAAATGGAAATGGTACAGTCCCATCATAGGACACTCGGGAACAACAAAAGTGAGTGGGCCATCATTCTATGGGAAGGTACAGAACTGTGAACAATAGACACTGACACACAATCAGACATCTGGTGTGATGTGACATGCACTCAAAAGAAAATGTGCAGAAATGAATCCACTGACTTTGGGGTGCACACACATGTAATCCACCCGGAGAGGAGGCCTGTCTGGGGAGTCACTTCAAGTGGGATTTGTGGTGTGAGGCCTGGTCCAGGTCTGGCCTGGCTGTTCGTACAGGACTGTCACTTCAGGTTGTGTAGGTGGCTGCACAGTTGCTTGTGCACTGTCTACATACACTGTACTGTACAGTTAAACACGATGAAACCAGGTATAATTTATCATAATACCATCCTAAAGGAACTGAATAGATGAAAAACAAGATGTGTCCTAGTCCAGGGGTGTTCCCACCACGACCCTGAGCAGGTGAGGATGGGCGGGACCCTGTAGAGTCTGAGGAAGAACACGTGGGGAAGACATGTTCACTGGAGAACATCCAATAATGAAACGAAAGACCCTTTCCCAACAGTAGGTAAAACACGGAGTCTCATTACCTCTCCTCGTAGAGATCCCACCCAGCATCACCAGAAAAGAACCACATAAGAATTATGGAAAAAAACAAATTGCCCATATTCACAACTCAAAGTATAAATATAGAAGATCCATGAAGAACAAGAATAGGCAGAAAATACCTCTAGTGAGTTTTCAGAATACTAAGGTGATATAAAAGCAAATCACAGTTCACTTGGAATCACTAGCAACAGCAGTTAAAAGACACTTTTGAAAATAACCTAGCTGATTAAAACTAATTTTATTGATAAATTTTTATTTATTACAAATTACCTTAGAGTCCTAAAATTTGTCTGTGATACAACACACACACACACACACACACACTCAGAAACACACAGTGCTCTCTGCACCCCGGTTCCTGACAAGAGGTTCCTAAAACCCCTGTGATTTCCTAACTCATAAGAGCACTAAGAGCATCTTTTGTTCTAATGAGGTGACTCTGGGTGGCCACCAGAAGGACCCAGCCAACATTAGAAGGGTGGACAGTTCAGGTGTAATCACATCCATCAGGGAGGGCAGACGGTTGGGAAATGGAGGTAATAACTGATCATACCTATGTGAAGAAGATGGAAGAAGATGCAGAAAACCCCAGTAGAACAAGGATCAGGGCTTCCAGGTGGTTGGACAAATCCACACAAGGAGGGTGACACACCCCAGTGCCACAGGGACAGAGGTGTGTACACTCAGGTTCCCCCACCCACCCACTTGTCCCCAACCTCAGGCAGGCTCTGTATCTTTTCATCTGGATGTTCCCTGCATCCTTGTTCTTCTCCTTTAATGAACTGGTGAACATGAGTCAATGTTTCCTGAGTTTTGTGAACTGCTCTAGTAATGAATCCAAGAGGGAGTCATGGGAACCTCGAGTTGTAGCCAAGTCCCACAGAAGCTGTGGGTACCTGGGGACATGGTACCTGTGACTGGCATCTGAACTGAAGGACAGTCCTTTGGGACTGAGTCCTTTGCCTGTGGGGTCTGACACTACCTCCAGGTAGGTGATGTCAGAATTGAGTTAGACTGTAGGACCCCTGGCTGGTGTCACAGCACTGCTTGTGGGGGAAAGGCATGTGTATCTGGTGACCAAAAGGGTCAGAAGGTAAAGGAAGTAAAGGAGAAAGACACCGGAGGAGAACTGCAGGTTTCTCCAATAGGAAGTCTAATGAAAGATATAAAATGATCTTAATGAAAAATTATGAAAATCTGAATGACGTCACAGTACAAAGAAACAAATAGAAAGATGGCACATGTTCTCTGAAAGGAAACTCGTGCCACCATGAACTCTCCCAAATACATGTAGAATTTTAATAAAACAACATTACATCCAAAACCAGGTTGGGTTTTTTTTTGTTCATTTCTGAATTTATAAAACTACTTCTAAAAACTAAAAGGAAAGCAAATGTCTAAGAATAGCCATGTTCTCTACAGAACCAGATGGAAGAACTTCCTCGTATCACACCAAGACATGAAGTCACAACAGTGACTCGGACAACTCAGCACAGCAGGAGGGACCCATGGATAAGAATGGGAGTCTGTGACAGGACCATCTGTGGGGCATGAATCTCTCCCAGACCAGGCACTGCCCTGGGGTGGGGACGACGGACATATGGGGGATGAGGAATGGTTAGCCACAGGAAACAGTGAATGTCCTTGTCATCAATTTCATGTAAAACAACCAACCTGACGCTGATTTAAATGTAGAACACTTTAAGAACCAGTTAGAGTCAAGTGTCTATGACTTCCTAGTACAGAGTTTTCTTATATAAGGAAAAAAGAATAAGCTACAAAGGACAAAATGGATAAATTAAACTATAAACATTAAGAGTCCATTCACCAGCACAGAGTAAAGAGAGTGAAAAGATAACCACACTCCAGAGAAAATGTGCACAGTGTCTGCACATGAAAAGGGATTCCTGCCCCAAGTACCTCAGAAAACACCAGAAATCAGTGAACATGCAAGTGACTCAAAGGGAACCAAAGTAAGAAAATATTTCACAGAAGATGAAACACCACATGGTCTGGCTCAGTGGTGGTCAGTAACAACCATGTGACCACAAGGAGATCCTGGCTCACATACTATGTGGACAAATACTAAGGTAGGTGATTCTAACTGCTGGAAACCATGTTGAAGATGTGAACACATAGAAATGACAGGTGTGTGTGTGGGGGGGGGGAGAGGGGGGTGAATTCACACCCTCCACCATCATTTTCTAGTAAATGTAAATTTGTCCATAATCTGCAACCCACAATTTGTCTGTTTCGTGTATAAACTTTTTTTTTTTTTGGTGAACAGTGTTTTTTTTCCAGGACCCATCAGCTCCAAGTCAAGTAGTTGTTTCAATCTAGTTGTGGAAGATGCAGCTCAGTGGCCCATGTGGGGATCAAACCGGCAACTTTGGCGTTATGAGCACTGCACTCTAAGTAATTGAGCTAACTGGCCACCCCTTTAGTGTATAAACTTAAGATGCAATTTGCACTTGGAGATAAACCCCAGAATACCTGTAGTAGCCTTGCTGACTAATCAAAAATACACTTGACAGGATGCAGGCCACACAGCACTGTAATGGATGAGTAAATAGGGGGACCGAGCCTCAGACACCAGCATGTGCTACACAGACGGGGGTTGAGAATCACAGAGAGGCCTCTATGTGACATTATTGGTGTACTGCTGTAATAGTAATTTATGGGAAATGTATGAGACAAAATCCACACACTGGTGGGTGATGAATAAGAAGTGACAAAGGTATGAAAAATAACAGGACAGACATCACCCTGGCCATGGCAGAGAAATGAGACCTGGCAGAAGCACCCAGAAGATGGGGGTGCTAACAACTGCCCAGGACCTACCTGTTCACTTAGGCAGTAAGGCCACAGGTGTTTGTATTATTATTATTATTATTATTATTATTATTATTAAAGTTTGAATGTAAAAATCAAACCAATGGGTTAGAAACAGCCCAAGGCAACCACAGTACAGCTCAGAGTACAAACCCCTCAGCCCACGTGCAGGTGGGTCCCTCTTCCCAGGCTCTGTGGCTTCTCTCAGCACCACCAGCTCCTTCTGGGTGGCTCTGGGGATTGGAGGCCACCTACAGGAGGAGGTGCCCAAGACCCCACTGCACTTGCCTCACGTCCCACACAGGACCTACTTTGGGCGCAGCTTGTCCTCTCTCAGGTGATGCACCTGCTTCAAGGACTGTGGGTCATTTAGATGAGACAGTGACTGTCCCAGTGTGTGAACGAAACCCCACAAAATCACTGCTTTCACATGTGTTTAAGTTAAAGTGGAGGAGGATATTCTAGAGCACTTTTATGGTTGAAATAACTGGAAACTGCTTATCATTTTCAGAAAACAGCTGTCAGTTCATTATTATCATCATGATACCAAATTGTAAATCAAACAATCAGAAATTAACATGTGTCAGTTTCACTGGTCACATTCGATCTAAGAAGTTGAATTAATCTTCGATGACCAGCTATTAACAGGCAGTGGGACAGGCTTAGACAGTGTCACAAACGCTGCACCCTGAATGGAAGAATCACAACCATTTTTATGAATATTGTAATCCATCTCTTCACCCACCTCACATCAAGTTGTGGAACTGCGTGCATCTATCTTGCAATTGTACTGGAAGAGAAAACATTTTCTGTAATTGTGTCACTTTTCCTCAGCAGGATCTCTGGTTCAGCCCCGTATTATAACAGGGTTGAGCAGGACAGACAAAGACCTAAGACCCTTACCGCTCTCACTAAGGAGAAGAAAGGTGACAAAAGGAATTCAGTCCTTTTACATCAGCCGAAACCGGAGGCTGGAATGAGGGAAAGCTCTCAGTGCAGAGCTGGACACATAGGAGGCTGCTCTCAGTGTCAGGAGACAATGTTGAATCCTCTGAGCCCTGGGCTCCTGGAATCCTTGATGGAGTTGAAAGGAATCCTCCCTCCCATATCCATTTGTTCTGGAAAAGGGAACTCTGCAAGAACCTCCTTCCCCTTGTTTATCCAGGACAAGGCTGGACACCCCC
>NW_017731625.1:2092792-2102743 GCF_001890085.2 Hipposideros armiger | reverse complement strand
CAGGGAGGGCAGAAGTCAGGGATTAAGGTCCGGGCTGAGGTGAACTGCTCGTCTGCAGTAACCAAGCAGAGCAAATTCTTGTTGACAGACTGGCCCAGCTTCTCTCCTCCCAGATCCATGAAGTTTGGCCTGTCCTCTGGCCTGAGCCCCCAGACAGCCCTCCTGAGGACAGGCTAGGCTAGGGACCTGCCATCCTAACCACACCTGGTCCTTCCTACTTTTGTTGACTCCTCCCTATAAAAGCAACACTCAGAAAGCCCAACTTTTGAGTAGCTTGCAGATGGTATGATCAGACAGCTCTCCCTACTGCACAGCCCCTGCCTGGAATGCAGTCCCTTCTCATCACACCATACAGTAATTCTTTTAAAGTCTCTCCTTACGAAGTTTGGATTTTTCATATTCCACAAGCTGGACCAAGTGTTCGCAATTGCGCGCTTCCTATCCAAACTTTGCTCCTGTCCTCCCCACAGGCATTGTCCCCACGACGATGTCTGTACAAGCACTGAGATGCAGGCGAGGTCCTGCTGACAGGAGCCCAAAGTGTGCTGACCCTCTCTGTCACACCGCCCTCCTGTTCCCCCTCCTCCCATGGAAAAGAAAAGCCCTTTCCTGTCTTATTTGAGAGGCGGGCACAGCTCTGAGATCCGAGCCTTGTCCCTACTGCACCAGACTCTGGAATACAGTCTCCTTAATCAAGTCCGGATTTGACGTGATCTGGCAGGTCAAGGGCGGGTCCCCCCACCCCGCCCCCAGCCCCTGACTACCCGACGGTGGTCGTCTCTGGTCGTCTCGTCCTCCTTCGGTTCCCTGCCCGACCTCGGACTCCAGTCGGGAACCCCGGGAACCCCCTCCGGGGCCGGGACAGAACACCGGGCCCCCACACCGCAGAGACTTGGGTTAAGACCCGGGGGCGCGGGTAGCTCAGGCCAGCGACTGCTTCCAGGCGTCTCTGACCGGTTCTAAAAAGCCGCCGCTACCCCACCGTACCGCCCGGCCCCCCACACTCATCATCCATGCGGGGCTCCAGGGCCGGCGACCCCGGCAGGTGAAAGCAACCGACACCCGAGACCCCGCGGGGTGGGTGCACGGAGCACCACAACCGCCAGGGAGCGCTATTCACGCAGGCTGCGAACCCGCCCACTCCCGGCCGAGATTGGACAGTTATCACCAGGTGACTCGCTCTGATTAGACAGTGGTCCAGACACACCTCCATCAGGTAAGGCTGATTGGACTATACTAGTGTCTCTGAGGTAAACAAGTCGCCGGTCCCGTTCCCCTCACCCCTCAGTGAACAGGTACAGACCTCGAGCGTGAGTAATGTGCGGAGAGACGCTCACGTGACCCAGCCGGGCGGAAACGCGGGTTCTCTGCTTCAGATTTTACCTTCCCGACCTCCTTCCGCCCTAGATGTGGGCTCGCTTAGCAACCCCGCCCATCTGGGCGCCCCGTCTGTATCCTACACCTACAACGAAAACTTTTGACTCAGTTTTGGTGCAAAGCGTCCCTTGTCCAGACCCAGGGCAGGACAGGACAACAGATCTGGTGACTTCCTGGACCAGGGATTAGCCTGGGAGCGAGGTCACTGTAACTCTGTGCCCCTTGTTTAAGAACAAAGCCACTCAATAGTGATGTCATAGCGTGCAAATAGGGCAGGACTTGGTTTTGACCTTTGACACCGGAGGCCCCGCCCTCCTTCCCACCTTAGGTTAGGGCTTGAGGTCAGGCACCCTTAGGCCCTGCTTTCTTTGCCCCGTTGGGATGCCAGACCCCAGCCTGTGTGCAGGACTCCAGCCACAAGTGTGAGATGTTAGAATTCTGAGATGTGTGCATTACACTCCCAAGAAATGTCTTTTAGATCCGTTTTTGAGTGTACCTCTAGAGAATTTTGTAATAACTGTGTAATAGGCTATGACCTCCCTAAGTCAGTCGTATTCCTATTTTAACTCATTTAAGAAAAAGCCATCAAAGCTTAAACAAAGTAGGGCTGGACCTGGAAACTCTTAATACAATGATTAAATTGGGCCCAAACACCTGGAGCATTTCCTAAGCGTGCATATTTCAAAAATACCCTCCAGCTGTGGAAAGAGCAGCAATATAAACTCAGATATCATGAACATTGTACTGATGAACATAATTATAAAAATGCATTTTCTAAGGTTTTCAACGATTCCTGAATGGAGAGCATCCCATGTGGCTCCAAGTAGCTGTAGAAAATGAGACTTATACAGACAGAAGAAGGCGGTGCGATGAAGTTCTACTAGGAAAGAACAAACTGCATGGCAAAGTCACCTTCCTTTAGGGGATGGCAGGAGTCTATGAGGCAGACGACTTTGCTAGTGCTGACCAGGTAACTGTAGACTGACTGGTTGAAGATTCATTCTTGGGAGAGGCTGAAATGCTAAGTTAGGCACCAAGTCTCAGTATGGTGACCTGGAGCTTAGCACAAGTAACTCCATTTGGGGCTGTTTCCTTTTAACACTTTCTTAAAGTTAGTGTTTAGGGGAACAAGTTTTAGAATGGTTCCCTAGGTAGAAAAGACTTCCAATGAACAATAAATTACTTTTTTTTAAAGATTTTTTTAAATTGGGGAATTGGGGGATGGGAACAGCACTGGGGAATTGGGGGAAGGGGAGCAGACAAGTTGCTGTCCTCTTGTTCTTCAGTCTAGTTGTGGAGGACGTTGCTTCACTGGCCCAAGTTGGCACCATCATTGCACTCTTCCCGGGCGAGGCAGATCAGTCGCCGGCTTCTGGACGGCCGCTCACTGCGGCTGCTAGCCGCTCACGCTGGCTGCTGGCCACACACAGTAGCCCATGGCAACCCACTGCAGCAGGGGACTGCAGCCTACACCGTCGCCAGCGACTCATGGCAGCCCAACTCCAGGTTGAGCTGTTGTTCAGCATCTTAGCTGTGGAGGGCAGTGTCACTGGCCCTCATATGTGGGATCCAAACCGGGGCCCTCTGGCATCCCAAGCCAGTTCTTAACCATTGCGCCACTCAGCCGGCCCAATAAATTACTTTTGTTTAGAAAGTATTTAAAATATGGTTAATTTTTTTGCTCTTTATGAAATGATACGGAATGCTGCATTTCCAGAAGTCCAGCCTGAGATTAGAGGTTGAAGACATGTCCATTGCAGGACCCTCAGCACTCGTGTCCACTTCTCTGACTCCCTACTCAACAATCCCATTAGTTTCCTGTACACCTACTCAGCATTTATGTATTATAAAAAAGGGTCAATTTCACCTACAGATTTTATTGGGTTGTCGGAAAAGTCATGACATATTTTTTTCTATGTTTTTTATTGCAAAAATGTGTCATGACTTTTCTGACAACCCAATACTTTCTTCCCTTTGATATAAAAAATAACATGGTGCACATACAGCAATACAATTTGCTTCTTTGGTTCAATTGAAAACAAATCCTACTGCTCTTTCATCTCAACAAGTGACTTCCTGTTGGGGAGGTCTTCAAGAAGAGTTTACCACCAGTTTGACCAGAGGGCTGGACAGGAGCAACTGGAGTCTCCTCATGCCTCTGCTGTCCTTGAAATGTGCTTTCTACCTGCCTTCCTGGCTCCCAGAAGCTGCCCCAAGGATGCAGCCTGCAACTA
Organism: Hipposideros armiger; assembly: GCF_001890085.2. Taxonomy (NCBI): domain Eukaryota; kingdom Metazoa; phylum Chordata; class Mammalia; order Chiroptera; family Hipposideridae; genus Hipposideros; species Hipposideros armiger. Next base: position 2,099,132 of record NW_017731625.1, on the reverse strand, counting down.
GAAATGTGACCAACTATCTGGGTAGGTGACTGAACCCAGTTATAGCCTCTGTATAAACTTTTAAGATGCTGGCAGGATGTGTGTGGAAACCTACTGGTCTAGTGGAACAGAAAACAAGGCTTGTAAGAAAGTTAGTTCCCTTGCTTATTACACCTACCACCTGCCAATCTGGAGTGGTCAGCCTCTTTCTTAGGTCTCTCCCTGCTCTTCCCATAAAGAGGCTGGTTTCATATTACACCCGAAAAGCCCCAGAGTAGGTTGCCATATAACAACTGGGGGACAGCACAGATCAAGGAACTGGGGTTTGGGAAAGGGGCATCCTCAGGGCAAATCCTGTGTTGGGCCTGAGCTCTATGTGGGGAAGTGTGGCCCATAAGTTAGAGTGGGAAAACTTAGCCTGCTGTTGTGAAAGCAGGGAGGGCAGAAGTCAGGGATTAAGGTCCGGGCACTATGACAAAGCCTGATTGGGGAACTAAGCAGTGGAATCTCTGGGAAAGTGGTGAGAATGAAGAGGGATGTTATGCTAATTGAAGAGGAAATGAATGAAACCCCCAAGCCATGGACCCCTAATAGAAAGGAAAAATTTAAATAGCAATTAGCCCAAACTGCCTAGGAGAAAAGTTAAAGTTACATTCTTTCTCTGCCCCTCCAGGCTGTGCCTTAAGGTGCTTTGAAATGTAAACACCTCAGCAGATAACCAAAACATTGTCCAAAGGGACTGAAGGTTAAAAGCAAGGGGGGTGTGTGTCTTTTTTTTTAATTGGGGAATTGGGGAGGGGGACTAGCCAAGTTGTTGTTCTTCAGTCTTTGTTGCAGAGGGCGCCAGTCGCCATCTGGCTTCCCATCAGTGGATCGTGGCCTCTAAGCTCAAGGTGCTGTGTTCAATCTTAATTGCTGGTGGGCGTAGCCACCATCCCATGTGGGAGTCGAACCAGCAGCCTTGTTGTTAATATGGCACACTGTATCCACTGAGCCATCCAGGCAGCAGCTCAGCTCAATGTGCTGAGTTAAGTCTTAGATGTGGGCAGGCGTAGCAGGCAGGCAGTCTTGTCAGGAGCACATGCTCTCACCAGCTGAGCCATCCTGCCAACCTGTTGGCAGCTCAGCTCGGGCTTAGCGTCAATGGCCCATGTGGGAATCGAACCAGCGACCCTATGGCTCAGAGCTCATACTCTTAAGCTAACTCTTAACCAACTGAGCCACTCGGCAGGCCGGGGGTCGGGGGGGTGTGCTTTTTAAATACAGAATGCTATAGAAGACCTCTTGCTCAAAAACCTGGCCTCCATTAAGATCAAAATGAAAAAAAAGAAAGTAATTTTATCCTAAAGTAAAATGATTGTTCCAGGATTTAAAAAAAAGAAAATACAAAAGCTGAATGGATATAGAAAGTTGTAGGTTTGTGAAAATAAAGTATTGAGAGAAAATTTTTTATGTAGATAAGGTAAGACTGGAATGGATTTAAGTTAAAAAGAAAAAAGAATTTGAATATCAAAAGTACACTGGTTTAAAATTAGAATTTAGTTTTCTCTTTAAAGATTTTTTATTGGGGAATTGGGGGAGGGGAACAGCGCTGGGGAATCAGGGAAGGGGAACAGACAAGTTGCTGTCCTTTTGTTCTTCAGTCTAGTTGTGGAGGATGTCGCTTCACTGGCCCATGTTGTATTATCATTGCGCTCTTCCCAGATGAGGCAGATCGGTCGCCGGCCTCTGGGCGGCTGTTCACAGTGGCTCTTGGCAGCTCACACCGGCTGCCGGCCTGTCACGCTGGCTGCCAGCCACTCATGGTAGATTATGGCAGCCCATTGCAGCCTCACTGCAGCCTACGACATCACCGGTGACTCATGGCAGCTCAGCTCCAGGCTGAGCTGTTGTTCACCATCTTAGCTGTAGAGGGCAATGTCACTGGCCCTCATGTGGTATCCAAACCTGGGCTCTGCTGCTCAGAGCTGGCGTCCCAAGCCAACTCTTAACCAATGTGCCACTCCGCCGTCCTTCTGTTAAGTTTTCTTAAATTGTTGGTCTGCTCCTAAGAAATTGTAAACAAGGGTCTTAATTTACCTTCCATGTAATCTGCCTAGAAAATAAAGATTCTATGTTTTATCTTTATTAAGCCTTTGATGACTTAAGAAGACTGAATCTTCTCTAGTAAAAGAGCTATGTTTTCTTTTTCTTAAAACTATGTAATCTTTGTACATGCTAAAGTTCATGGGAAATACTATCAAATAAGAAGTGATGCTAAACTTCCTTTAGGGTATATGTACAAAATATCTAAAACTCTGATATGTCCTGGTATGTTATCATTCATAATTTGAAAAGGCATGTTACAGAAATAACCAAATTTCCTTGTTAATTGCATTATAATTACTTGTCATCATATCTTTAGCCATGGCCATTTTTAAGTCCTTCATCATTTGCAGACAGGTATTGTTTTACTTTGAGGCTTAGACAAGAGATCTTCCTGCAAAAGTGCTTCATCTTTAAGGAGATTCGTGGAGACATTGACAAGTACAGATTTCTGATAACTGAGAGCTTCACCTGGTGGGGACAATAATAACCCTTTCAGGTGCTTCCACGAGGCTCCCTGCACAGCTCCACACTGGGCCTCGGGTGCTAGCCCCACACCTGTCTTGATCTTGCTGACATCAGTAAAATGGGCCCATTGCCTTGATGATGTCATCTTCACACGTGAAAACGATTCTACTGAAAGACACGGCAGGCTTCACTGGAACACACAGGAGGGAGAAGATGGGCTGTGAACCCACAGAAAATTCAAGGCCCAGGCACTGCCGTGAGGTTTGGAAATCCTTGGTCAGCTGAGATGAGTGCTGCCCCAGAGGCTGTTTGATCAGGTGCAAACCTATCCAGCCCCTGAAAACATGAAAGGGTTGCAAGCCTCAAGACTTGGGGGTTTGGAAGATTTTCATTCCCCACCTGGTGCAGTACCTCTATCTCTGATGCCACCCAACAAAGAAAGTTCACACGTAGGACAGGATCAGAGCAGCGAGCCACCTTTGAGAAGAAAAGCAAAACTGGAGAAGCTGATTAAAGCTCTGGGCATCTCCCAGGCAGGGCTGCCATTTGGGTTCTGTGTGTGAGACTCCAGGAGGTATGTGCCAGGCACGGTGGCAGAGACAACAGAAGACGGAGCCCTAGGAGGGATCCCAGCTCTGGAGGGAACAGGAACCTGGTATATGCCCACACAGGAACAGCTCCCAGCAGTGCCCACAGCATTCCTCCAGGCGGAGCCTCTCACAAAGGCATGAACCGCAGAATTCACTGGGCGCAAGGCAGAGCTGTCTGGCTCGTGATCCACCGAGAGCCCTGGAAGGTCACCCTTTGCACTGATGACTAAGCTGCTTAAAGGGATCAATGCAGCAGTTTGGACAATGTGAAGCCAAGGGGTGGATGATCATGTGTCACTTGTGAGGTCGGGACATGAGAGGAGCATATGGGTTCACCTCAGATGTCTGAGGCAGTCCTCACTCTTCCATGTCCAGGCTCATGAGGCACTGACACTCCTGGCCATCTGTAAGCTGATGCCCTGGCCTGGGAATGAGCCCTGGAAGCTGACACTTCAGTAGATCCAGCAGATTTGGTGCATACAAAGGGTGACCACCAGTGCCCTCGGGAGACAGCATATTGCCAAGGATGCCAACAGCCCTTGAAATAAAGTGATGTAACTAACGCAGTAACACCATTTCCTGTGTGTTCTAAACAACACCCAAGACAACTATGAAGAGAGCCCAGGTCCAACAATCAGAGTTCCCAAATGGTGAGGAACGAACAGAAAGTTGATATATCGGGCCTCTCCCTGAGCATGAGGGCTCTAAATATGCCTGGGTTTGTGTGCACACTGTGTCTGCCCCAATCCACACTTTCCTTTGTAGCCACACAAATGAGAATCCCACCATTTGGGGGTTGGAGAATCTAAGTCCCATGTATAAATACCCTTGTTGAATAGACAGTTACTAGGGTTCACATTTTACAGGTGAAGATGTGTGGGACAAGGAAAAGAACATGACATTGAATGGAAGTTCCATTTCCACTATAACCTGAAAGTGCCAGGGCCGTTAGATAAAAATCATGGAATACTGAAACAGAAGATTAAACTAACAGTGACACTAAAGTATTGTTCTATGATGTCATACATTTCAAGGATTATCTAGAAGGGCCTGTTGCCACAGCGATCTACAAAAAGCTATGGGAAAATGCAAGGACCTGTATGAACCTGAAAAACACCGAGGATCCATGATGGGGGAGCGTGTGGAAAAGTCTATAGAATGTGCTGCCTAAGAGCAAACTAACATCACTATGTGGTTAAAGCTGTTCTAGACAGTCAAAGCCAGGAGTCAGAAGAATGTGCCATAACTCAGGCCCACTAGGACCCCATGCATCTCTAATATCACCTGACACTACAGAACTGAGTCACGGCTTCTTCACTTCTCCCTTTGAAACCTCATGCATATTCCTCTTCTCATGACCTTTATCTCAGAACCACAAACAGAAGGAAAATGGGATATAGTTTCCTACATCACCAAAACTGACACCACAATTCGGTGGAAACCTCTGGACACCAGCTTTTATCTTCACACCAAAATATCTCTTTTTAAATCAATGCATCGTATCCAATATCCAACCAAGATCAAGGACAATGAGCAGGGGCCAAATTATGAACATACTCAGCTGAGACTGTCCTCTCTAAAGTCTATCCACAATTACTTCTATAAAGAACAATTGAGTGGCATCCACTCGCAACAAATGGGGAACACACGTCTTTCAGTGACAGAGGCTGAAGGGGAGGGTAGAAATCAAATCAGAAAACCCTAGTATCTGCATCAGTGGACCAGAACAGGAATTTCAACAATACAGGACTCATATCATGATCACACCCTAGAAACAACAATCTTTTCTCTAAAATTATATCAAGTTGTACATGAAAATGAAAAGAAAAAACAAAAACCACTTATCACCCCAAGTGCAAAGACACTGTAATGGAAATGAGTCAAGTTTTTTAACTGCACAATTACTGAAAATCTATGTAGTATAGATGAAAGGACACGGGATGTTTATATCTTAAGGGTTCATATCAGCAACAGAAACTAGAAATTAACATGCAGGGATCCCTCTCAAGAGTGAGGCACTTATAAAACCGTATTTGAAACAATTTAAAGATTTCTGTATGCCCTGTGTTTTCATGTACAACATAAGTGAACATCTAGAATTTTCCCACCTCCTTTCCATTCATAGTTTCTTTCCAGTGTTTGCTCACATTGACAGGGTTTTAAGGAACAATAAAGGCTGCCCACAGTTCCCGTATTCAGAGCTTTTGTCAAGTGTATGTCCGTCTTCCCATGCCTTCTCAAGGATGCATAATTCCTGAAGGCTTCACCACATTGCTGACATTCATAGGGTTTCTTCCCAGTGTGCATTCGCATGTGTCTTTGCAGGGATGAGGGAAACCTGAAGGCTTTATCACACTCCTTACATGCATAGGGCTGTGTGTTCTCACATGCTCTCGAAGGGATGAGGAATAAGTGGAAAGCTTTCCCACATTCCATACATTCATAGTGTTTCCCTGTACTGTGCGTTTTTGCATGTTTTCTGAAGTATTTGGGACAATGGAAGCCCCTCCCACATTCCTTACACTCATATGGTTTCTCCCCATTGTGTGTCCTCACATGTGATCCCAGGGATGACAAGTGCCGAAACGCTTTGCGACACTGCTGACATTCATAGGGCTTCTCCCCAGTGCGCATTCTCATGTGCTTTCGTAGGTACGACTTACAGCTGAAGGCTTTCCCACACTCCTTACATTCAAAGGGCTTCTGGTGACCTCTCACATGTCCCCGAGAGGATGAGAGACAAGTGAAAGCTTTTCCACTTTTCTTACACTCAAAAGCGTTTTTACTACTAAGACTCCTCACATATCTCTTAGGTGCTGTCCCAGGATCCTGACATGTCCAGGGTTTCCCCACAAGGTCTGTTCCCACGTGAGTGCTTAGGCATGAGACACACCTGCAGGCTTGCCCACATTCCTCACATGTATAAAGATTGTATCCAGTAGGACCGGCCGAGTGGCGCGATGGTTAAGAACTTGCTTGGGATGCCAGAGGGCCCCGGGTTGGATCCCACATATGAGGGCCAGTGACACTGCCCTCTACAGCTAAGATGCTGAACAACAGGTCAACCTGGAGCTGAGCTGCCGTGAGTCTCCGGCGACGGCGGCATAGGCTGCAGCCCATGTGGCAGTGGGTTGCCATGGGCTACCGTATGTAGCCAGCAGCCAGCATGAGCGGCCAGCAGCCGCAGTGAGCGGCCGTCCAGAAGCCGGCGACTGATC
>NW_017731625.1:2081602-2092292 GCF_001890085.2 Hipposideros armiger | reverse complement strand
AGTGTTTTGCCATGTGCTGCCGTGTGTAGCCAGCAGCCAGCATGAGCGGCCAGCAGCCACCGTGAGTGGCCGTCCAGAAGCCAGCTACTGATCTGCCTCGCCCGGGAAGAGCCCAATGATGATGCCAACTTGAGCCAGTGAAGAACGTCCTCCACAACTAGACTGAAGAACAAAATGACAGAAACTTGTCTGTTCCCATCCCCCCAATTCCCCAAAAAAAATCTTAAAAAAAGTGATGTGTTAGTTAATGACTGATTGATGACGATGATGATTGGACTATGTCTTTGCCATTTGCATGGCATGGGTGTGTTTCTGGCACCATCTGCTTTGTTACTTCATGAAAGAAGCTTAAGGCTCTGGCTGGGCCTTAATTGAGCCATAATTTCCATCTTTCTTTCTCTCTCTTTTTTTTAAAGATTTTATTGGGGAATTGGAGGTGGGGGAACAGTGTTGGGGAATTGGGAAAAGAGACCAGCCAAGTTGTTCTTCAATCTCCACCGTGGAGAGCGCCAGTCGCCATCTGCACCCCCCCCCTCCCCACAGTCCCGTCAGCAGCTCGTGGCCTCCAAGCTCAAGGTGCTGTCCTCAATCTTAGCTGCAGGTGGGCGCAGCCATCATCCCATGCAGGAGTCGAACCTGGCAGCCTTGTTGTTAAGAGTGCATGCCCCATTCACCGAGCCATCCGGGTGGCAGCTCAGCTCAAGGTGCCAAGCTCAGTCCCAGCTACGGGTGAGCGAAGCCCACCATCAAACAGACAATCTTATTGTTACACCAGCTGAGTCATCCTGCCACCTGTTGGCAGCTCAGCGACAACTGAGCTCGGGCGCAGCACCACTGGCCTATGTGGGAATCGAACCGGCTGCCCCGCTGCTCAGAGCCTGTGCTCCTAACCCAACTCCTAACCAACTGAGCCACTCAGCCGGCCCCTTCCATCTTTGTTACATCCAGGCTCTTCTGATCACTGTTTCCACCTGAATTCCGTTTCAGATGCTCAATATCTACATCACATTTATGAAAATGGTATCTGGTGACCATTCTCTAAATACACAATTGATTAGCTAGGTTTACACGTTTTCTTTAATTTCAAGTGTCTCTAACACATTTCCGAGATTCCTCCTTCCCCTGTGGCAGTGCCATTCACCTCAGACACCTCTCCCTAGCTTGGTGCTCATATGTGATATTACAAAACATCCACTTTTCTCCAAAAACAGGCCAGGAATCCCTTCTTGGGAATCTTACTGTTTTCTCTTCACAGGGTAGTTCAATCTACAAGTTTTCCTGCTGGGCACTCGATCCACTGGCTCTGACTTGAGAGCCACTTGCTGCAATGATGGGCAGCACACAGGCATATTGTGCTGGACTGCACATCTCGTAACTGCGCTCTGCAGACACTGCCTGTTTCACAAATTGAAAGCAGGACCCTCCACCAGCAAAAAGATTATGACTTGCTGAAAGCTCAGATAATGGTTAGCATTTTGTAGCAATAAAGTATCTTTTAACTGAGGTATGTAGTTTGCTTTTAGGCATAATGCTGTTGCACACTTGATACACTACAGCAGAATACAAATTTAACTTTTATATAGCACTGAGAAACCAAAATATTTGTATGACTCATTTTAGTTTGATTTTGGCTTTATTGCTGTGGTCTGGAACCACACCCACAATATCTCTCAGGTAGGCCTGTAATTTAATTTCTTGAGAAGTAGTAGGATAGAGCAAGAAAACAGATCCTATGTAAATTTATTTTCATGTACTGATCCAAAAATGTAAACAAATTCTAGAAGGAAAAATGGGTCTGTGAGGAAATAAATAACCTGAAGATTTTATCTATTTGGGACTTTGGCAATATTAGGTGAAAATGGTAGTCTTTTCAATAAGAAATACTTCAAAAGAAACGCTGACTGAAGTTGAGGTAAATATTATCACAAAAGCAAAGTATGAAGGAACTGGGGAAAATGTACATGCCCATATGCTCCCCTTACGAGAGGAGATACAGGACCAGGTGAATGAGGGTGGATGACAAGTCCAACAGGGAGGCCAGGGACATGACACACGTCACCCTTCTCAAACACAGACTGAGTCATGTTTCTGATGTACATAGACAAACGTTATTCCCTTCTCTAGAGTCTGTTGCTCTCAAGGGTTGTTGTCACTCTCCTGCAGTTCTCAGACATATAGGCCCTACATGGAGCATCCCCAGAGGCCTCTGGGATATGAGATGGTGTTGTGAGGACCCCGGCCCAGACCCTAGGCCAGACAGGCTCAATTTTTTAAAAAATCATGCTTCAGCTACTTCAGCTAAACTCTAAGCAGAACTTCCTGTTAAGAACTTCCCGTTAAGACACCAGGGATTGGTAATAATAGACAGTAAATGCCTAGCTTTACAAGAAATGGATTGCAACAGAAATATTAACAAATGTTTTGCAGAAGTAGTTTTTGTCACAACTGGCTTGGAACATTTCACAAGAACTAACAGCTCTTTTTGCTTCTGTACACCTGCTTTGCTTTTGCTTTTTGCCCAATACCCTGGAAAGCAAGCCCTATAAAACTTCCACCTGCCAGGACCTCGGAGCCCTTCTCCTCTTGCAATGAGGTTGCCAGGCTTGGCTAAATAAAGTCTTTGGAACAAAAATCTCAGTCTCTCAGGTCTTTATTAACGAGCAAGGCCCTAACAGTGTGTGGTGCTGCCCTGCTCCTAGAGAGAAGGTCCTCATGATGGAGGATGGAGGGCAATAAATATTTCATGAGATGGGCTGATACTATGATCTTCAAGGGCAGTGACCTTCGGTAACTATGGGTTTAATTGCAGGAAGATCACCTTGTCAAATGTATACTAACCACAGTGTAACTTTCACAGGGTATAAACCATCAAGCTGCTTTCACTGCCCCACAGAGAACTGGAGAAACTCTGCTCACACTTATAAAATTAAAGAACCTCAGACTTTTGATCAAGAGTAATAAATGGTCAGATTAATACATGAAACTTTGTTATCATGGAAAATCCATTTGACTCTAGGCAGTGTCCATGAAGTCTTGGACAGTGTCCTTTTTTCAACATATTTTCATTCCTGTTGCTCAGAGCTCACACTCTTAAGCCATGTCTTAACCAACTGAGCCACTCAGCTGGCCCCCATTGCAGCGTTATTTACAATAGACAAGATATGGTAGCAACCTAGATGTCCATCAATAGACAAATGGATAAAGAATATTATTCAGCCATAAAAAGGAAAATCTTGCCATTTGCTACAACATGGATGAATCTAGAGAGTATTGTGCTAAGTGAAATAAGTCAGACAGAGAAAAACCAAAACCATATGATTTCTCTTATATGTAGAATCTAAAAACAAAATAAACAAAACAGAAAAAAAAACAGAGCTACAGAGAACAAATTGATGATTGCTAGATAGTAGGGAACTTAGGGGGCTGATTGAAAAAGGGGATGGGATTAAGAAATACAAATCGGCCGTTACAAAATAGTCACAGGGATGTAAAGTACAGCATAGGAATATAGTAAATAATATTGTAATAACAACCATATTTCCCCATGTATAAGACGCACCTTAATTTTGGGGCCCGAAATTTGGGAAAAAAAATGTATTACGTAAAGTTATTGAACTCAAGTTTTATTCATCATAAAATTCATACAACTCCTCATCACTGTCAAAACTCCCAACCATTAGCTTGTCCTCATCTGTGTCTGATGACTAATCACTGTCTTCATATATTGTCTTGTCCTCAGTTCCATCTATGGCATTTGAAATGTCACACTTCTTAAATGACTTGACAACAATCTCAATCTTGATATTATCCCAGGATCTTTTCACCCAGGTACAAAGTTCTCCTATAGTTGGTTTCTTCACTCCTCCTGCTGGTGTCAAATTATCCCCAGAAGACTTCATCCATTGGTTCCATTCGTCTCTCATGGCAGCTTTGAAGGGTTTGTTAATGCTGACATCAAGTGGTTGGAGCTGGGATATCAAGCCTCCAGGTATGACAGCAAGTTTTGTTTCTTGCTCTACAGCAATCTTCTTTGTGTTTTTTGTTATGTGTGCCCTGAACTGATCAAGCACCAATAGGACAGGTTTGCATAAGAGCCCACCTGGTCTCCTGCTCCAAACTTTCTCAAACTAGATCTTCATCCCATCCTGATCCACCCAACCCTTGTCATGAACGTGGACAATCACTCCTCGAGGAATGTCTTCTTTTGGCAGTTTTGCATTTGAAAATCAGCATAGCAGGCAGCTTGGTTCCATTAGCACAACAAGCTAGAACAACTGTATAATGGCTCTTTTCATGTCCACTTGTCTTCACAGTTACAGTTTTCACCCCCTCTTATCAACAGTTCTGTTACTTGGGACATCAAATTGAAGGGGGACTTTGTCCATATTTGCAATCTGTCCCAACTCAAACTGATGTGTCTTCTGACACTGAGTGACAAAACGATGAAATTCAAGGACCTTCTGCTCACAGCTTTCAGGTATCTTTTGGGCTGCCATGAGTCACCGGCAACTGCGTAGGCTGCAGTGGAGCTATAGTGGACTCCTATAAGCTACCGTGAGCGGCCGGCAGCCAGCGGGAGCTGCCAAGAGCCGCCGTGAGTGGCCGGCGATGGATCTACCTTAGCCGGGAAGAGTGCAATGATAATACCAACATGGGCCAGTGAAGCAACGTCCTCCACAACTAGACTGAAGAACAAAAGGACAGCAACTTGTCTGTTCCCCTTCCCCCGATTCCCCAATGCTGTTCCCCCTCCCCCAATTCCCCAATAAAATCTTTAAAAATAAAAAATACACATTTGTTTCATCACACATCAATCTTAATAACAGAACACATACTGAGGGATTGTATTCAGCTCTGAGTAACAGAAAACCCACACAGTCTGCCTGATATGTCAGTAATGTGCTTATTTATCTCAAAGAAGTACTGGGTCAGGGCAGCCACTCAACAATGCAGTAGGTAAAAACAGTACTGTGTGCTCTTATGGCTGTGTCACTGCATCTGTTGTAGTGGAATCAGAAACACAGAAGCATGAGAAGTATGAAGATCATGAGGTGTTCACTATACAAATTAGACCTTATATATGGTAAGATCTAGAAAAAAGGGGAGTCAGAGCATGAGATAAAATCAACAGCCATGACATCCTAACCAGTGGCCTGGTGGGTAGCATAGGGCCTGCAGGAAAATGAAAACTGTGAACATCTAACCATGGAGGAGCATCCATGATGGGAAAATTAGTAGAGAAGAATGTCTGTGGAAGCCTACCCCTCTAACCAAATAGTAGTCAACCAGTTGCTATTTGTTTTGAGGATAATTTTGTTTGGCAGGGCCAGCAATCAGAAAAATAAGTTGGAGACTGGAGTCCACAAAGTCCCTATGCATCTATCTCCCTGTACAGTGATGGCTCAATGAACTGAAAAATTGCTTTTTCCAAATATAATGTAACTTGGGCCATAACAATCCTATTATGGAATCATATAGAGAAGGCATCTTGGGAAATGTAGTTCCTAGCCTTACCTGTTTCTATAACACAAACCAACAGAACCATCTCCACCTCTAGATTCTTTGTCTCTCTTCTTAATTCAAAGGTATGGTCCAATTCCCAGCCAGAAGCAAGGAAAAAGAGCATACAGAAACAGATAAAAATAGTAGTTCATATGAAACTATACTCTTTCAAGACCTTTGCAGACTTACAAATTTCTACTAACTTACATATTTACAAATTTGCTAGCCAGCAAAATGGGATAAAGGTCCTTTGGCCAAAAAGATTGCTGAGCATACATACCTTATGTAAGTAAAAAGTGTTAACATTAAAAATTTTAGGTTATCTCAATAAAATAGTAAGGTGAATTATATGTAATGGGTAAATGATATCCAGTTTGGAACATACTGAGCCAGTTAAAAAAAAAATCCCAACGAATACCATCATTACATTGGTCTAATGGCTCCATACTTTCAAGAATAAAAAATACTTATATAAAAATTAAACCTAGGGCCAGCCAGGTGACACAGTTGGTTAGAGCATGAGCTCTGACCAACAGGGTGGCCAGTTCAATTTCCACATGGGCCAGTGAGCTGCACCCGACCTGAGATTCCACTGAGCTGCCAACAGGCAACCAGGTGGTTCAGCTGGTGAGAGCGTGGGCTCTTAACAACAAGGTTGCTGGTTCAATGCCCACATGGGGTGGTGGGCTGCACCACCACAACTAGATTGAAAACAGCGACTGGACTTGGAGCTGAGCTGCGCCCTCTACAACTAAGATTGAAGAACAACAACTTGACTTGGAGCTGATGGGTCCTGGAAAAATACAATGTTCCCTTCCCCTATTCCCCAACACTGTTCCGTTCCCCAATTCCCCAATAAAATCTTTAAAAAAATTAAACCTAATGCATATTTAAAATGCACTTCGAATCACCCTGGCTGCAACACATTTCAAAGTGGAAACAAAAATTATTAACTGAATTTATGAGGAAAAAAATCCACTATATTTCAAAATTCATATACATACTATAGATGTACTTAGAATTCTCATTTTGATGCTTATTTGAAAAATAATGGAAATTCATTTGCTATGGTTCCACTTTAAGGATGAGGTACTGATCAAGGCAATATCATATTTATAACTTTTATAAGAGTTCTCTCCTGGTGGGAACATCCTGAACTGTTATACACGAATTAGTTTCCATCAGACTTTCCCACATTACTTACATTTATAGGGCTTCTTTCTGCTATGAGTTCTCACATGACATTGAAAGGATTTGGAATAACTAAATGCTTTCCCACATTTTCCCTCACTTTTGGAAGAATGAGGGCCCACTGAAGGCTTTCTCACATTTTTCACATTTATATGGTTTCTCTTCAGTCTGCATTTTTACATTTTTGAAAGAAAGAGGGCCAACTGAAGGCTTTCCAACATTGCTTACTTTTACAGGTTTCTCTCCATTGTGCATTCTGACATGTTTGTGTAAGGATGAGAGCCAACCGAATGCTTTCCCACATTTTTCACATTTGTACGGTTTCTCTCCATTGTGAATTCTCACATGTCTTTGAAAGGATGTGAGCCAATAGTAAGCCTTCCCACACTGCTTACATTCATAGGGTTTCTCTCCAGTATGCATTATCATATGTACTCGAAAGGATTTGGGACAACTGAAGCCTTTCCCACACTGCTTACATTCATAAGGTTCCCCTCCAGTGTGCATAATCACATGTACACGAAAGGACTTAGGACAACTGAAGGCTTTCCCACATTCCTCACACTGATATAGTTTGTGTCCAGTGTGAATTCTTTTGTGCCTCTTAAGGGATGAACGATGCCTGAAGACTTTTCCACATTGACTGCATTCATACAGTTTTACTCCAGCAGGAGTCTTCTTGTACAGTTTAAGATTTGGAATATGGCTGAAGGTTTCTCCATATTTTTATTTACTTTTATTATTTTCACAGAGTCTTTCATTTTTATGACATTTAGGACATCAAGGGTAATACGACGACAGCTCTAATGGCCATTCCAGAAAAAGAGTTCCAAAATTGCTTTGACGGGTGGAGTAGGCACTGGCGTCAGTGCAAAGCTTCCCAAGGGGAGTACTTCGAAGGTGACACTAGTGGTATTCAACAATGAGGTATATAGCAGTTTTTCTAGGATGAGTCTGCGAACTTAATTGTCTGATCTTGTATTTCCTTTCTACATTCTAAATCTTGAAATAGGCTGAACGAGTAAGAACTATTTACTCTCTAAATAACTAAGTGAAGGAATGATGCTGTCCTTAACCACTTAAGACCAAGTTCTTGAAGGTCTCCAGCATCACTTCTCTGTAGAGCTTCCTCTGAGCAGCACTGAGCAAGGCCAACTCCTCCTGGGTGAAGTTCACATCCACATCCTCAAAGACCACTGAGTCCTATGACAAACCATATACATGTAGGAGAATGGGTGGCACTGACAACACAGGGGAAGTGGATTCAACTTACAGGATGTTCAAACAAGATCCTATGGTTGCACAGCATCTAATCTATGCCCACTCTCACTTCCTAGTGGTTAGTTTTAACAGCACCACTAACAAATTGAAATTATTTCTCTCTATATTTTTACTGTGACCCTCCTTGACTTCTCTTTTTTTCAGAGTCTAGGATAGTCCAGAACACATTGGAGAAATGAGAGAAAAGGTATACAAATGAAACAAATATTTCAATTTTTATGATTATCAATTCCTTGTGACAAAAACTACTTCATCTCTTTCCTTATTGCCCACGACATCACTTAGCACTATATGAACCACAAGTTCAAACCTGGATGAGGTTCTAATAAATAAAAACACATTGGACAAGGTTCTAATAGGTAAAAACACACTGAAGGACTAAGAGCTTTTCCTACTTTCCCCAGCACCAACTATGAGAGGCCCAAGGATTCATGGAAACCCAACTTGGAAGTGTGGGCCAGAAGACCCTAAGTTTTTATGTATTCCAGGTCACTACAAGTAGACAGGTTCAACTGGCTGCATGAAGACACTTTTCTGGAGAACTGTTAATTTTAACTTATATGTGTATTGTTTATCACAAGATCAGTGGCTACTCTTTCATCCTCTATGTTACCTTCATTTGAGAAAGAAGAGATGTTGAGAAGGGGGAGGAAGGAGGGAGAAGACATGAGAACTTAGACCTTCCCATAATCTCCACAATCACAAACCTTGGTATTGGTGTGCACCAGTTTTGAGTACGTACACACACACATGCGCGCGCACACACGCGCGCACACACACTGAGGTTATAAGGTGCCAGAACAGCTCTTTCCACCAGAGGCATAAAAGATTAATCATTATGGGTCTCTCTGACCTTGAGGGACAAGCTAAGGGTCCTTATGAAAGAGGCCCAAGAGATTCCTCATCCCTCCACCATACTCGTATGAGGAGGACACAATGAGAAGGTGCTGGCTATGAAACAGGAAGAGGGCTCTCAGCAGAAAACACCTATGCTGGTGCTTTGATCTTGGACTTCCAAAACTATGAGAAATAACTTTCTGTTGTTTACAAGCTATTCTGTGGTAGTTTTATAGCATTCTAAATGGGCTAAGACCCATAGTCAGAGGCTAGTATGACTGGAGCAGAGAGATGGGGAGTAATATTTGATCATGGTGGAGAGAGATGGGATGTGGGAAAATAGTTGGCTTTGACTCAGGAATGCAGAACTATTTCAGGCTTCTGCACAAGGAGTAATCTCATCTGATAGCTTTAACAATCCATCAGATGTACTGAGGCTAGACTGCAGGGGGCAGGTGTAGGAGAGAGTAAAGCCACAATCAAGTGAGAAGAAGGCAAGTCAGCCTGGGTGGTCACAGTGAAGTGTGCAGGGTGAGCTAGAAGATTCCTAATGATGGGGCAAGACATAATGAGGAGAACTGAGGATGACTCTGATTACTTCACATAGGAAGACCTGGAATAATGAAGTTTCCATCACCTGAGATGTAGAAGGCCACAAGTGGATTAGATTCTTGGGGAGCAGTTCTTGAGGAGTTCAGCATAGGGCATACTGAGATGGGGATGAGAATAAGACATCCAAGTGGATACGTGTATAGTAATGTTTTTAGGAGCACTGGTCATAATGGCAAAAATTTGGAAATACCCAAATAGCCACTAGCAGTAGAGTTAATAGACAATAATGGTACAGTAATAACTTGGTTTGCAAGCATAATTCGTTCCAGAAACAAATTACTCATATTGCAAGACATCACTCGTTTACCACGTTAAAATGTATTAGAAATGTTTGCTCATCTTGCAGAACACCCGCAAACCATGTTACTCGCAATCCAAGGTTTTACTGTATATCCCTGCCAGTGAGTACAAGACAGTAATAAAGGCAAATGAACCATTAGCACTCCATGGAAGACCTCATTAGATAGAGAGCTCTGAACTAAGGAAACCTGCCACAAATAGCATATACACTGTGATTCTTTTTTTTTAATTAAAGAAATATTTATTATGTGCATAATAACAATATAGTTAACTATAGGCAGAATGTTGTACAGTGTATCTATAGAACTTATATATCCTGTATACCTGAAATTTTACACTTGTTGAACTGCAACACCTTAAAAATTTATGAGGTTGGATCTCATGGTGTTTTTACCACAGTAAAAAAGGACAATTTGATTGATAGCAGACTATTAAATAGCAAATTCAAAGAGAATGTTTAGAGAAAATAAATAACAACCTAGAATTGCATACTGAGAAAGTTATTTACCTATAAGAAAAAATATATTTGATGATTTGAAAAACAGAAATAATTATGCAAAAAGATGAATTTAAAAAATGATCTGTGATTTCTTAATCAAGTTATCCTATATCTAATCATAACAAAGGTACTAATATTTGAAGTAGAAATATTCATTGTTAACACTAATTATTTCAAATCACAGTGAAAATTAATTAACACCAATCTGGATCAGTATTTAAGTGACAGGAAATGAGGAAGCTAATATAAACATTATATTATTTAATTCCCACCATATCCCTATCAGGTAAGCTCTAGTACGTTTATTTCTAACGAGAAACTGAATCCAATTACATTTTACTTAATAAGGCGCAGTGAGTAGCAACATCACAATAATGATATTCTATCTCATTTCAAGTTCAGGCTCTTAACTGTCCCCACTGTTCACCCTCTATGTCACCTGCAAGAGCTCCCTGATCATGAAGAAGC
>NW_017731625.1:2078728-2081047 GCF_001890085.2 Hipposideros armiger | reverse complement strand
AACAATTTAAAAATTATTCGAGAGCCATAAATATATTTTTACATAATCACCATTATGTGAATAATATCCTGTAAAAATTTTATAAATGAAACTATGATACTTTTATTTTCATTTTCAATTTTACTTCAGAGCCACATGCCCACGAGCCACAGTTTGCTGACCCCTGGCAGCTCTTCTGCCCCCAAAATTTGCCGACCCCTGGTTTAGATCTAGGGCTGGATTTTATTTAGTAAGTGTTCATGTTTGAGTACTTCCATGGACTATACATATATGTCTTATGTACTTTTCTGCATGTATGTTATACTTTGCAATAAAACCTATAAAAAATTAATATAATATACTTGAAATCATCTTAAAAGTTATAGAGAATCATTTTGTAATAGTCAACAGAAATACATGAAAAATAAACCTCATAGCATTTGGGAACAGACAGTAATATGCATAGCCCAATAAAGGGCATACTGAAAAAAGACTGTTCAAAAATGAACATACAAATGATATGAAGTTAATTGTTTTCTACCAAAAAAGGGACAAGCCTAGATTCCCACTGCCTCACTCCTAGTCAACATTATACTACAGATCCAATCCAGTGTCACCTGAAAATAAACAAATGTGCAATAATTACTAAAGAATAAAATGTTATAATTATGCATAGTTGTAACAAGTGTGTGTGTGTATGACCCCAACAGAACAAAAAGAACCATTAAATAAGATTTTTAGCAACATTCCAGAATAAAAACACAATATAAAAAAATCATTATCTTTCTATTTAACAATGGAAAGTTGCAAAGTTAATGTTAAAAGGTAACACAGTTACATGAGAGTACAAGAAGCTGTGCGGACCCACTCCCCAGTGAAACTGGTAAAAATTACTTTTAAAACAACCATCACTTAAAGTGTCTAGAAATAGTCCTTAGGGCATACAGTAAATGAAGAAATGGCTATTCAAGGAAGTCTATGAAAATTCAGTAAGAAAGTGAGAATCTGTAACAGTTGAACCAGGACAACACCCTCTCTCCCTGGACTTCCATTTCAGATTGCAGCCAGGTACACAGGCTCCCCATTGGAGAAGGAGGACACCGGCATTTCTCATCCTGCCCCAGTTCCTGAGGATAAGTTCCAAGCAAGTGTGGTTGAGAGGTGGGGGCTCCCTCCTTTCACTCAGCTCCCACCAGTGGAATGAAGGCTCTGTGGTGGGTACAGGGCTGCTAAGACTGCTGGGGACCTAACTGCTCTTGCTGTGCCTCATAAAATGGAGATTCCACACCCAAGTCTGGCAAGCTGAGAAGACCTCAGGCTACTGCCCTTTCTCCACTGTACACTCAGCCTCTAAAGTGGGGTGTAACTCAGAAAGAAGTGTGCCATTGTCCCCATCCTGCTCCATGCCCTGGCTGAGATTTTGACTGCGGGAAGAAGCAGGCTGTAAAGCAGATAGTTCCTATTCTCTTCCCACAGAACTGACTTCATTTGCAAAAGAACATAGAGAAGTTCAAACCTAAGGGTGCTCTCAAAAACAGTGGAGGTTGTGGTACAAGGCAATTGGGAAGAGATTCAAGATACTAGCAAAAATGTAGTCCACCTTGTTTGCAGAAGAGAAACAGGGAAAGGGGCTGCTGAGAAGAGCTGTCTTAGGGTCTGAACAAATAACAAACATTGACCTATGGAACTATGCCTTGAAAGGAGTCCAAATTTGACTGGATTCATTTATAGAGCAATGTATGCACCATAGAATGATTGAAACAACAGAGCAATCAGTCTGCATGAGTGGAGCTTTGGATGGTCAGGGAAAGAAAGGAACACAGCCCTGCCAACAATACTGCCATCCCAGGGAGACTGTGGGCATACACAAAGCCATACCTCCCTGAGGAGGAACATCAGAGGCTTAACATTGCAGGCAATGGGGATGGGGGTGAAATAGACTTGACTAAAATAATCCAGCCAGTCACCAAGCAAATACAAATAAATAAAAATAACAAGCCCCAGAGAAGAGGGACCAGCACTCAAAGTTGCTACAATATATTATCTATACTGCCCAGTTTCCAATAAAAAATTACAAGGCATGCAAAGAACAAGGAAATTATGACCCTTACACCAGAAAACATAAGCAGGCAACAGAAACTGTCTGTGAAACTAAACGGATGTCAGATTTAACAGAAAAAGGCTTCAAAGTAATCATTATAAACATATTCAAAGAACTAAAGGAGACCATGATTAAAGAAGTAAAGGGAAGGGGCCGGCCGAGTGGCTCAGTTGGTTAAGAGCTCGCTCAAGAGTTTGAGCTCTGAGCAACAGCGGTTCGAGTCCAGCCCGAGCTGAGCA
>NW_017731625.1:2065647-2071862 GCF_001890085.2 Hipposideros armiger | reverse complement strand
ATACGTATGATACTGGGGGGAAGTGGGGTGGCGGATTGGGGGAGGGGGTTGTCACTTCGAGGGGTAAAAAGCATAACTATTGCACTGTGTTGTACAGCTGAAACTAATTCTAAAAAATGTGTATTTCATAATAAAAATAATTAAAAGAAAAAATAAAGTATAACAACTGAAATTTAAGTCACTAGAGGAACTCAACAGTGATTTGAACTTGTAGAAGAGAGAACTATAAATGATATTATTCCATATATATGAAGTACCCAGAATAAGGAAATCTATGACAAAAAATACATTAGTGGTTACTTATGGCTGGGAAGGAGGATGGAGGGTGAGAGTTAAAGGATATGAGGTTTTTTCTAGTTGAAGAAAATGCTCTAAAATTGACTCTGATGCTGGTTGTACACATCTATGAATAAACTGAAACCACTGAATTGTACATTTTAAATTGGTGAATTGTATGATAAGTGAATTATCTCAATAAAGCTTTTTTAAAAACAACTAACAGAATTTTCATGAGTATAAAAAGATTTGAATGGGAAAAAACTCGACTTTGTTGGATAATATCAAAGCAGAATGAAATAAATGGAAAGATGGCACATGCTCTTAGAATGAACTCAATGTCACTAACATGTCATCTCCCTCAAAAGAAACCTGTAGTCTTTAAAATAAATTTCATTAAATCCCCAAACCTAATTTTCTAGTACTTCACAACAATGACTTCTCCAAACCTAGCAGGAAGAACAAATGTCAAAAAAAATTTTTTGACAAAGTGGGGCTTGCCTAACATGCTGCCAGGAATTTAAAACTATGGTTTTAACCATCTGGGCAGTATGGTTATTAGCAGAGGGATAAACAAATGGACTAGTGAAAAGGAAAAGAATCCTGAACAGACCTTGGTGTATATGGAAATTTGATTAATGACATAACAGGCATTGTACAGCAGTGGCAGAAGTAACATACAATTTAGTAAACAGGGCAGTAGGAAAAGGCATTGTAACCCTATTTCATGGACAACGATCAATTAATTAAAGATTTAATATGAAAGACTGGAACTCTTTCTAAAGTTAAAGGGAAATGTTATATAACTTATTAGGAAAATTTTTCTTATACAAGAAAAAAGAGTAAGCTATAAAGGAAGAGATTGATGACTTCAACCCTATTAAAATTAAAAGACTGGGGCCGGCCGAGTGGCGCATTGGTTGAGAGTTGGGTTGGGATAGCAGCTCTGAGCAGCAGGGCCCCAGTTAGGATCCCACATGAGGGCCAGTGACCCAGCCCTCTACAGCTAAGATGGTGAACAACAGCTTGACCTGGAGCTGGGCTGCCGGAAGTCGCCAGCAATGTCGTAGGCTGCAGTGGAGCTGCAGTGGGCTGCCGTAAAGCTACCGTGAGTGGTTGGTGGCTGGCAGCCAGTGTGAGCTACCAAGAGCTGCCGTGAGTGGCCATCCAGGGGCCAGCAACCAATCTGCCTCACCCAGGAAGAGCGAAATGATAATACCAACATGGGCCAGTGAAGCAACGTCCTCCACAACTAGACTGAAGAACAAAAGGACAGCAACTTGTCTGTTCCCCTTCCCCGATTCCCCAATGCTGTTCCCCTCCTCCAATTCCCCAATAATATTTTTAAATATAAATAAATAAATAAAATTAAGAAACTGAAGAGATAAACCATAATTTGAGAGAAAGATGTTTGCAATATATACAAATATAAAACGATCAGTGTGCAGAGTAAAAATGATCAAACAAATGAATGTTTTTAAATAGGTAGATAACCAAAACACATATGACAAAAGATGAAAGAACATGGAAAAGAAAGTCAACCTTATTGGTAATAAGCAAAAAGCAAAATAAAATCTCAAGTACATCCCATTTCAAATCAAGAAAGGCAAAAACACTAGGTAAGTCCATGTATCAGTGTTCATATCAAATAAGCAGTTGTGCACAGATGTTTAGAGAACCCATTGGTACACTCCACTGGAATTTCCTAGTAAATTTAAACTTGACCATGACCTAGAACCCAGCAATTTTTCTCCAAATTGTGGAAAATTTACCATGCATTTGCACTTAGACACTGAGATGAGAATCAAAGCAACGGCACTTTTCATGAGAGCAAAACACGAACTTGAAAAACCCCAACCCCATAAACATCAGAATGGAAGAATAAACCGGATGGCTCACAGCCTCCAACACTAGCACGTGTGATACGGACTGATGGCAAACACTCCTCAGAAAAGTCTTTCAGTGTAACTCCATTACTCTTTATTTAGTGAAAGTTGTGAAGAGGCAAAACTGAACAGAACACTGTGTAGTGAAAAATCATAGATGGTAGAGGTATGAAGATTAAGCAAAGAAGCAAACAGCCGTCATCAATGGGGCAAGATGGTGTGAGTTGGGGGAGGGACTGGCCAGGAGACCCTAACAAGGCCCATTTATGAATCTGGATGGCGAGTCTACAGGTGTGTAAAGCATTGTTAGCTTTAAAACTTCTCCTAGGGCCAGCCGAGTGGCGCGTTGGTTAAGAGCTGGCTTGGGATGCCATCTCTGAGCAGCAGAGCCCCAGGGTTCAGATCCCACATGTGGGCCAGTGACACTGCCCTCTACAGCTAAGATGGTGAACAACAGCTCAACCTGGAGCTGGGCTGCTGTGAGTCGACATCCTCCACAACTAGACTGAAGAACAAAAGGACAGCAACTTGTCTGTTCCCCTCCCCCAATTCCCCAATAAAAAATCTTAAAAAAAAACTTCTCCTAATCCACAACTAGACTGAAGAACAAAAAGGACAGCAACTTGTCTGTTCGCCGATTCCTTCCCTGATTCCCCAACACTATTTCCCTCCCCCAATTCCCCAATAAATCTTAAAAAAAAACTTCTCCTAAAACTTATATGTATTCTGAATATGACACATTTCACAATAAAAATTTAAAGCATCAATTAAGTTTAGAAAAATGTACACTTTTTTGTGTTTTACTGTGTAGCATGAAAATGCCAGTTTTGACTTACAGTCTTTGACAGACCAAGTGTCTATTTAGAGAGCAGTGGTTGCACACACATAAAAGTCAAAGGCATCAGGCATTGATATCAAAAGATCTGCAGGATTACCAGTAGAACAAATAAAAGTGTGTTGCCATGTGTACATCATGTTACCTTTTCTATAACAAAAAAGAAAATTTTGTATTTTAATTGCTTGCTTTTTATATATAAAGAACACTGACACAATGCACAAGAAATTATTAAAACTGGTTTTCTAAGGGTGTCTGTAGTAAGAGAACTGGAATGGACCAGGATATGCTGGCACGGATTCTTAAGTTAGATTTTCAATGTTTTGCAGATTTGTTCAACTTTTGCATAAATTATTCACTTTACATAAACAGAAATCTCTATAAAGCATTTTTTTGCTTCTTAATGATTTTTATTTTTATTTGGAAGTCACTCTTTTATGTAGAAAAGCATTTTATTTTATTTTATTTTTAGCTGAGCCATCCTGCCACCTGTTGGCAGCTCAGTGGCAGCTCAGCTCGGGCTGGGAATCAAACAGCTGTTGCTCAGAGCTCGCACTCTTGAGCGAGCTCTTAACAAACTGAGCCACTCGGCCGGCCCTCTAGAAAACCATTTTAAAATTTAATCCTCTGAACACTAAAGTTTATCAATGTGTAAACCATAAAAAATGAGATATCTCAAACTTCTTTAGAACTAGAATGACAAGTGACATCATAGTGTGTATTTCTACTCTATCTCAAACTGGGGACTATTTTCAAGAATGTGTAGAATGTTTACTACACTAGGGGTTTGGGCCTAATCCATTAAATGTACTATGAATTGAAAGGATTTACATATCCAAAAGTAGTTTTCCTCAAATTAGTTAAAATAGGAATTGTCTTAGGAATAGTAAAACCTTTTAAATTTCAAAACTCTCATGGATAATCAGATGTAAAAAATTATGTAAAAGTGAAAGATGAGCCTGAGAATTTTAATACCCTTACCTCATATGTGGAGGTTCTTTTGCCAAAACAGGAAGAAAATCTCTGAATGCTGCCTAAATTCTATTGTTTACATTTTCTCTCTACATCCACTTATAGTCACCCAAGAAATTAAAATTTTACCCACTCGAACAAGGAAATAAAATGACCAAATGCTTAGGGAAACTGGAATTAGATGTCAGCAATACTTGATACAGGACTCAGAAGGGAAGAAACCAACATTTCCGTCAGCTCAGAGAAAGCCACTGACCTACAGCAATCGGCAAGGAAAACCCACACTCAGAAGATGAATACACTTCACAAGCTTGGGGTCCAGACTCTCACTGCAAAAATCTCACCCTTCTAATGAGTCAGTCCCTGGTGACAGAGGTAGGGGAACTGAGGAGACACAGGACTGAACCCTGGAGCGCCTCACCCCCTCCTCACAGTGTGGAAAGCCTCCCTCTCCAGGCTTCAATTCTCACTACCAAGCAAACTCTCAGCCACAGTCAGTTTCAGGTTCTGACCCAAAAGAGTTTCCAAATTCATAAATGCTTTCTCCAGCAGACAGACCCCAAGAGTCTTCCTTTAAGTCTGACCTTCACACTTTCTCAGTTTTCACAGGTTACACTAAGTACTCCACCACTGAGCGTGCCCAATCCAAACTACTATCAAGAAACAGCCCCAAGGCCATGGAAGCACAACCTCAGAAAGCATCACCCCAACCACATACACTTTCCAGGGCTCTGAAGATTCTCCAGGCATACACAGCTCCCCCCGCCCCATGCCTCAATGGTATTGGCAGGCTGGGACACCAGCACAAGGGAGAACCCCCAGGAAAAAACAACTTCATTGACTCCCTTTGCAGGCTCATGGTTGTTGGCTTCAGTTTGGAGTCACTGGCCCCAGGCCATTCACACATGTTCGACCCTGTTGATCATTTAAACGAGACAAACCCAGTGTTTGAAGAATCCAGCAAAACCAATCAAACTCAGTGTTTATGTGTACAGGAGGGAAGAAAACTTTAAACACCTTTTATAGCTCAAGAAGAAAACCCACAAGTACCTATTTCTTTCAGAAAATAAAGATGTCACTTATTATTTCCATGGGAACAAAATGTTTCATAGACATTAATCATATGTCAACACTTCAAGGTGGTTCAAGTTTTGGGACATAGGATTTGGCATTAATCTCTGAAGTCCAGATAATATGAGACAGAACAGTACTATCCACTGTCACAAACTCCCCACCCTGCACAAGGAGAATAACTAACATATTGGCAAGTCTTTATAGTTAATTAATTACTATAACAAATATTTTAGTGTGGAAATGTATTCATTTTTCTGCAGCCATAATGGGAGGAAAATTTTCGCCATTTCTGATTCTTTTTTCCCAGTAGCATTGTCAAGGCTAAGCCCTGGGATTCCATTTGTCATCGCAGAGAAGAAAACAACAGATGTAAGAAACTTAACCAACCACACACGCTCCAGGAGACAAAAAAAAAAAAGGCTCAGAAGAATTTTAAACAAATGGAATGTAACACTAGAACATTTTTTTATTTCTGAAATTTACCTCTTCCTTGCTTTTTAAAAATTATTTTACCTTATCTTTCAGCATCTATTAATATATTTTACATTTACTGAAAAATCTGAGGCTCAAATAACCAAATAAATCTTTTCAAGGTGACAAATCTAGGGAGGGGCAGTGCTGAACTGGAACACACAGAGATGACTCAAGGGTCAAGCGCTGCCATCCTATACCACGTGGGTCATCCAACTCCCCACCACCTGTTCACTGAAATGCTCCCTGAACACCTTCCCAAAGAACATTGACTGGTGTCCTGCTGTGAGTCTCAAGTGCATGTGGCTTTGCAGGTGGCTGCCCCACCTCACTGGGTGGGCTTTCCCTGTCCTTTGGGTTAGCTTCTCTCCCTTCAGGGAACCGGAATCATTTTCATCTTTTCTCCTCAATATCAGCGTCCGGAAGGCTGACAACTCTGTCGCTCCGGGGAATGAGAACTGGGGTCGGGGTCAGCTAGGGACCAAGCACTTACCAGGAGATTCCTCCCAGCCCGGGCCCCCAGGCAGATCTCCCCAGACTCCCCGGCCGCCCCGCAGGCTGTCCGCTAGGAGGAGCGGACTAGAGGCTGGTATTCCCCGATCCCCGGGCAGATGCAGCTGTGCGCATCTGGGTCACCACAGGCCGTCCTGAGACCCCGGACCCAGTGCGGGCCGGACAGGATGACGGGTCCCCACCCCACC
>NW_017731625.1:2063237-2064892 GCF_001890085.2 Hipposideros armiger | reverse complement strand
CCCCAATAAAAATCTTTAAAAATAAATAAATAAATAAAAGTGTATTACACTTGATTTATAAAGTATTAAAAATATAACTAATATATTTTGGGTTTTATTTTAGAATGGCATTTTTATTTTATTTATGTTTTTAAGATTTTATTGGGGAATTGGGGGAGGGGAACAGACAAGTTGCTGTCCTTTTGTTCTTCAGTCTAGTTGTGGAAGGGGTCGCTTCACTGGCTCATGTTGGTATTATCATTGTGCTCTTTCGGCTAAGGCAGATGGGCCGCCAGCCATTGGACCGCCGGCCATTGGACCGCCGCTCACGGCAGCTCACCCCTCTAGCCCCACTGCAGCCTACGCCGTCGCCAGTGACTCACTCAGTGCAGCCCAGCTCTAGGTCAAGCTGTTGTTCACGGTCTTAGCTGTAGAGGACGCAGCATCATTGGCCCGCATGTGGGAGCCGAACCTGGGCCTTGCTGCTCAAAGCTGGTGTCCCAAGCCAACTCCTAACCAACGCACCACTCGGCCGGCCAAATGAATGGCATTTTTAAAAAACTCAGCCTGAGTCTTAGAAGTCTGCATTAAAACTCACTCCTAGCATATCATCTAGGATTCATGTCCACTTGCCCATGCAACCCTAAATTCCAATTATAATTGTTTCTTGTACATATGGTTAGTATTTATGTAGAGAAGCAATTTCAATTCCATATTTATCTTTTTTCTCTTTGACATATAAAGGTAACATCATTTACACAATGCATTTTGATTTTTTTTTGTTCAATTAGAAATAAATCCTGCAGCTCTTCTTATATCAACAGGTGACTTCCTTAATTTTTATAAAGGTGTACATGATGAAATTTTTACGTGACTAGTTCTAGCTAAATAAACACTGGATTCATTCCCAATCTTTTGCTACTCAAATCCTGCTCAAATTAAAACAAACTTAATGGATCCAGTATAAAAGATTTGAGAATCCCCTCCAAACTGAAATCAAAACTGGGTAGGTGATCAGATAAGGTGGTAAAATAAATATTTTTTAATTGTATATTTTTTCACATGTAAATAATTCTGTAAATGTTTATGGTGAGGTATATCATACTTAGAAAAGATTGTATAAAATGTCATTAATTTTAAATGAGTATAAACTCTGTAAACTGGACATAAACAATAATCAGACTTTGGGCAGGTATTAGACACCCAGTTGTGTCCACTCTGATTTCATTACCCTCCTACTTCCAGACATGAACACTATTGAGAATTTTACAGTTATTTTTCATAGCTTTACCATCAATTATCACAAAGTAGTGTTTTGTTTAACTTTGCCTTGAGATTTTAATTTTTTTTTTTAAATTGGGGGATGGGAACAGTGCTGGGGAATTGGGGGAAGGGGAATAGACAAGTTGCTGTTCTTTTGTTCTTCAGTCTAGTTGTGGAGGACGTTGCTTCACTGGCTCAAGTTGGCACCATCATTGCGCTCTTCCTGGGCAAGGCAGATCAGTCGCCGGCTTCTGGATGGCTGCTCACAGCAGCTGCTGGCTGCTCACGCTGGCTGCTGGCTACATATGGTAGCCCATGGCAACCCACTGCGATAGGGGCTGCAGTCTACACCGTCACCGGTGACTCTCGGCAGCCCAGTTCCAGGTTGAGCTGTTGTTCAGCATCTTAGCTGT
>NW_017731625.1:2060781-2061763 GCF_001890085.2 Hipposideros armiger | reverse complement strand
AATCATGGTCAGAGAGGCAGTAAGAGATTCTCCCCAGATGCAGCTGTGCGCATCTGGGTCACCACAGGCCGTCCTGAGACCCCGGACCCAGTGCGGGCCGGACAGGATGACGGGTCCCCACCCCACCACCAACGGCAGACGTTCGGGTTGGGACCTTGGGCGGCGCTGGGAAACCCGGTCCTCAGCCGCTTCCGGCCAGCTCCAACCAGCCCCTCCCGTTCTCGGCCCCAGTCCCGCGCACTCACCATCTCGCAGCCCCGCTTCAGGCTCTCACCCCGACCTCCCCGCGTCCCCGACAGGTGAGAGCGACAGAGACGGTTACCTGGGGCCAGGCGCGGCAGGTGCACCCGGGAGCCGCAGCTGCCTAAACGATCTCCACGCGGCTGGGAAGTCGCCCGCCACCTTATTGGACAGTGCTCTCGGCACTCCGCCCCACTGGGAGACTCTGATTGGACAGTGCTCCAGGTCTTGCCCCAGTTCTCCCACTTGGAGAGTTAACCAGCCCGCCCCACTGCTCCTGGTAGGACAGTTGCCCACCTTGCGGCCCCGGTCAACCCCTGACCTCGGAGGACCCCAGGCCCTCCTATCCGGCCCAGCCTGTGTTACCCTCCTCTAGACTGCGGGATGGTGTCGCTCCAAGGGGAACCTGTATCTGGATGCAGCAGGCGCCTCCGAGCTTCTGGAAGACACCCAAGTACGCCCTGGTGACCCACAGCTACCTCTACGTGTACGCAAACGCCCCTGGTCTCAGCAGCGGGAAAGGATCAGCACGTGGGCATTGTTGAGACCTTAGCCATCCTTCCCCACCCCACTTATTTTATTTACAGTGAAAAAAATGTATGTTGTATGGTTTGCAAAAAGTATTGTACTGTTTTATAAAAAATAGTGCTTAGAGAATTAGCATGTATATGAGGCTTCCCATTAAAAATGTATTACACTTGAGTGGCGCGTTGGTTAAGAGCTGGCTTGGGACGCCAGAGGG
>NW_017731625.1:2045383-2058842 GCF_001890085.2 Hipposideros armiger | reverse complement strand
AGGTTGAGCTGTTGTTCAGCATCTTAGCTGTAGAGGGCAGTGTCACTGGCCCTCATATGTGGGATCCGAACCGGGGCCCTCTGGCATCCCAAGCCGGCTCTTAACCAACGCACCACTCAGCCGGCCCTGCCTTGAGATTTTTATGAAAGACTATTAATAGAATTACCCTAAGCATGGTCATCACTGGTTTCTTTGCCTCAGTCTGTTTCACACATTCTGGTGTCTGAGGTTGTGGGTCACCCAATTTATTCATACATTCCAGTCCTTATGGTGTTGGGGCTGTTTCAAATTTGGGGGGATTTTTTGCTCTTGTGAAAAATACTGCCCTTATCATCCTGTTTCAGTGTCCAAGTGCCCATGCATAACAAATTCTCTACACACTGGAGAAAAATTACTTAGTTGTAAACTATGATAATTTCAAATTTCCAGAAAACGCCAGTGGAGTATGAATTTACCTTCCCACCATTCCTACATAAGTTTATTTATTCATAATATTGATATTGGAATTGCTGAACTGATTAATTTTTTATTAGTGTATGTGAAATAGAATTGCCTTGTTATTATGTAATACCAAAGATACTAAGCACTTTTTATAAATGTCTTTCACCTCCTATGAAATTTTTATCAGTCATTTTACTTCACTTGCATATTTATTGGTTCATCTGATTTCTTTGTATACTTTGGACACAAATTTTTTTCAGTTGTAGGTACTACAAATAATTTCTCCCAGGCTTTGGTTTATCTTAGTAGTCCCTTTATTCTATATTTCATTGTACTGCTCTTAGTTTTAAGAGTTGAATTTCTCAATTCTTTCCTTTTCGTTATTGCTTTTCTTTTCTCCCTATTCTGAAGTCATAAAACATTTGCTGTAACTTTTAAGACTGATCTAGTTTCCTCCTTCACATGTAAATCTTCATAAGTTTATTATTATACATGGAGCTGACAGGAAAAAGATGCATTATTCCCTGTAGATGACCATTTGTTACTATGTGTTACTGTATCCATCATTTCTACCACTGCTCAGCAATGCTTGCTGCCATCTTTTTGGTGGAATATGGCAATATTTGTATTTCCTAATATGAAAACATTTTTATTCCTGAAATGAGCTCCACTGTTCGATAGGTATCTAATATATTGGAAATTGTACTGTCCAAATTTCCATTTATGACTTATTCTTCATTCAAAAATGAGATTGGTCTTTCATTATTATGATCACAGGGATGGTTTCATGGACCTACACATGTGTCACAACTTATATATCTGTATATTATTGTTTTAGTTATTATTCAATAAACCTAAAAAGTTAACTTGATCCCAACCTATTTCATGCAGTAGCACTCATACAAACTTACCAAACATAACTGTGAAGGATTTAGTGGGGGTTTTTTCATACATACTGGAAGAAATTAGTAATATGATAATAGTGTGCCCCTTAAAGGTTAAATACAACTCAGTTGTAAATCTGAGCCTGCCAGGCCCTAATATTTTATTACACATAGACAGGGAAACACACACAGACACAAAATCACCACAGTTGTGCAGTGAAACAGAGACACTCTTACCTGGACACAGGTACCACCACTAGGGCACATGGAGATTCACAGACATACTGTGTACCCACAAACATACACAAACACCCAGACTTTTGTTACTGGGAAATATAGGTTAACATTCAGAAACACATCAAAGACACACCCTCAGAAATCATGGTCAGAGAGGCAGTAAGAGATTCTCCCACAGACACACATAGCTCTGTATACCCCTACCCCAGTTGTTTTTCTCCTTAGGAATTACCACCATCCATACAATGGATAGTTTACTTATATAACTTGTTTTTTGTATCCTAGAACATCAACTTCAAGGGAAGCGATGTTTCCTTTTTATGCTCACTGCAGAAACAGAGAACATGATCTGTTACACAGAATATCAAGAAATACTTATTGAATGTCTGGACTCAACAGATACACACATACAGGAGTTTGTCCACAAATGTCATCATAGGGCGACATCCACTGGAACGTCAGAGAATGAATTGTTTTCGCACCCAACTCATGCGGCAGAAGGCTAATCCCCATGCTCCAAACCCCAAACGAAGGTACTGCAAATGTCCTGATGGAGAGAGGCCTTACTGAGCCATCACCAACTACACAAGAACTAGAGAACAGGGATCCTGAGCCCCTGAGAGTCAGGAGTCAGACATGACAGGACTTACCATGCCCCAGTCTTCACAGTACTTTTGGATTCTTCCAGAAATGGGCCCTTCACCACCAGACCCAGGTAGCTCAGTTAGGGCATCACTGGTGTCTCCCTTCACTTAGCCACTATGTTTTCCGTGGTCACCTCCGATGCCATCATCTCCGCTAGTATCATCTAACCACTATAGAGACTCTGTCGAACGGTCAGGGCCTTCCCCCTAAGTTGCTGCTGCCCGAACACGGGAGGATGTGAGAGGACAGAGGCCTCAAGAGCTCGGCCCACCGGTCTAACAGTCACAGACAGGATGCATCCAGAACCAGGCTCACCGGAAGCTGGGGCGGCGGTGGAGGCAGGGCTTCCAACACTTCCGTTACCGCTCCTGCCATTTACCCCTTCTCACGGCCTCCACCTCGAGTTTGTGCGCCTGCGCACTTCAGCGAAAGCATAAACTCCCAGATATCTCCCGGCCACAGCTAATTTGGACGCAGGCCCGTATTGGATGCCGTGAACAATCAAGCGTGGAAGGCCCAGCGACTGAGGGCGTTCTCTTCGGAACTACATTTCCCACAGGCAAATGGCCTTGGCTCTGTACGGTGGGTCTCCACCCAGGGAGAAGCGCGCATGCGTCGCGGCTGGGGAGACCAGCCCTGGAGCGTGCGGTTGAGGAAGACGTTGAAGCATCTGGCGCGCGGTCGACATCACAAAACTGGGCTCAGAGTCTCGGGTCTGAACATGCAGGTAAGTCGGTCGCGTCAGGTGACTGCAGAATAGTGGCTGGAAGTGACAGTAGGTGTTTTTGCGTCGTCACAAGCGGTTTTGAGAGTCTGAGGTGTGTGATTGTGCAGAGCAGATGCGTGTGCGTCGGAAGTTGCTATAGCTGAGAGCCGTAAGTTCCCATGACATGGGTTCTGCCACCGCTGTTTCTGCACTAACCTCACAGCCACGTGGGGCTGCCACAATGTTCCCAACAGTGGAGGGGTTTTTTGCGATCCATAATGACGTTACCAGCAAGAAAGTACAGGACAGGGCTTTCTGGAACTTTAGAGATGGAAATGTCCTCAAGACAGGCCCTGGAAAGATACAGTGTTGACCCCAAAGGATTAGGACACCCCAAGGAAGAGTCCACCTGTAAGTTTCAGAACCAAGGCATTGCTAAAAGTCTGACCTCAAGAACCTGGTGTAAAATCAAAGACAGACTCCAGGAGAGGTCCCACTTCCTCCAGGTATGTGAGGTGAGGGAGGTAAAGGGTGTTTCTGATTTCTAGCTGGCTTCCAAAAATGGTGTGATAGGGCACATGTCTTTCCAAAGTCCTGTAATTCTTTAAGAATTATCCCAAAATGGGCCAGCCAAGTGGCTCAGTTTGTTAAGAGCACGATCTCTGAGCAACAGGATCGCCAGTTGGATTCCCACCTGGGCCAGTGAGCTGTGCCGGAGCTGAGCTGCTGCTGAGTTGCTAAAGGGTGGCAGGCGGCTCAGCTGGTGAAGCACGTGCTCTTAACAAGGTTGTGGTTGGACTCCCACTTGGGATGGTGGGCTATGCCCACCCGCAACTAAGATTGAACACGGCACCTTGAGCTGAGAGCCGCAAGCTGCGGACATGTGGCCGGATGGCGACTGGACTTGGAGCTGAGCTTGCTGCGCCCTCCACAGCTAAGATTGAAGTACAACAACTTGGCTGTTCCCCTTCCCCAATTCCCCAACACAATTTCCCTTCCTCAATTCCCCAACAAAATCTTTTTTAAAAAATTATCCTAATGTGATGGAAAGAAGTCTTGTTGCACACCAAGACATCAAGGCTCAGGAGAGTTTTAAATTTTCTTAACACATGAAAGGTATTTTGGTGGTTGTTTGTATTCTATTAACTCATTTTCAATGTACATAGATAAAAATTCATGATTTTAAGTGTAGTTCTATCAATTTTCACAAATGCATAATTGTACCACCACAATCAACACCACCCCCCAAAAAACATTCATGGTGCCCATTTATAGTCAACCCCTATCCATAACCCCGATCTCTTCTAAATCTCTACCTTTGCCTTAAATGTCAGGTAAATCAAACACGATGTTGTCTTTTGAGTCCTGTGGGTAAAATTTGATGCCATATTTATAAAATTGTGTATACTTTGCAGTGTTATTCTGAGTTTGAAATTTTTTGACCATGTCCAACACTGGTGGTGGCCCACATTAGGTCTTCAAACTGACAGACTCCATTATTATTATTGTGAGCCACAAGAGCTTAGAAAAGACTGCTCCCTTTGCTTAACTTTCTTCACTTGTATGATGAAAGAGATGGTTGGGGGAATCAAATAATGCACTAATGATTATCTAATCATATTAATTTATGCAGCAGTGTGAATAAATAAGTTAACATGGGGATAATGAACAAAGATTAGACTTTATTCCTTAATTAAGCAAGATGCTATTACATTTTTTCTCACCTCTAATGTGCTTGAAATCTGTGTATTATGGAAATGATACCTGTAAAAAGTAAAATGGGATTTTAAGACTTTGTTGATCAAAACAAAAAGCTTCTGGGCTGGCCGACTGGCATGTTGGTTAAGTGTTGGCTTGGGACGCCAGCTCTGAGCAGCAGGGCCCTGGTTCAGATCCCACATTAGGGCCAGTGATGCTGCGCCCTCTACAGCTAAGATGGTGAACAACAGCTCAACCTGGAGCTGGGCTGCCATGAGTCGCTGCTGACAGTGTAGGCTGCAGTGAAGCTGCAGTGGGCTGCCATAGCTACCGTGAGTGGCTGGCAGCCAGCAGCCGGTGTGAACTGCCAAAAGCCGCCGGCAGCGGCCGTCCAGTGGCCAGCGACTGATCTGCCTCAGCCGGGAAGAGCGCAATGATAATACCAACATGGGCCAGTGAAGCAACGTCCTTCACAACTAGACTGAAGAACAAAAGGACAGCAACTTGTGTTTCCCTTCCCTGATTCCCCAACATTTTTCCCCTCCAACTCCCCAATAAAAAAAAATCTTTTAAAAAAAAAGCTTCCACCTTATCCTCTTATAAAAAGTATTATAAATTTCCCTGTTTGAGAATGTCAAATATGCCTTCTTTTTTTCTAAATTGGACTGCTACTCAAAATGGTACCCTCTGTCTGCAGCTCATCTCCATTATTCCTTAGATAACTCCCCCTCCACTATAACTCACCTTGCTTCTACTAGAAGATTACAATTGGCTTGCATTGATTCACTATACTCATAAGAAAAGACCATGATGGGGTAGAACTGTGCAGATTACCATAATGCTTCTTAAAATTAGGTGCTAACCTGTGGTTTTCTGGCATACAAATTGTGTCAATAAGTCTGCAGCAGAATAAAAAATATGTCAATTATATAATAGAGTTGACCGTTTTTTCACAAGAACATTAAACACCCACAGCCTATAGACCAAATCATTGAGAAGAATCTGGTCTCAGACACCCATGTCCAAATTCGTGGAAACATCACATGCCCTAAAATATTAAATGTTACATTAAACTGAACCATGCCTATACCTTTATTTTAATGGAGAATATTTATTTATTTATTTATTTTACTTATTAATTAATTAACTCCATGAGTGCAGGACTGTCTCTCCCCACTATTTACAAATACCCTTGAGCAGTTCCTGAAACAGTCCTTATTAAAGACATATTAGGTGATGAAAATATAAACAAATTATTAATGATAATAGTTTAACTCAAATTCCCTAACCTCCACAGAAAACAAATATACACTAGACTACCTGCATTCTCTATTATCTCCCTTATAATTGTGTACTTTCCTCCAAAACCTTTATTCCCATCTTATAAGCCTGTTTTACCATTTGTTAACAATTACTTTTATGCCCACAAATATATAAGCACCAGGACTTCAATGACCTGTATGTTTTATGTCTCTTCATTCAACATAATACAACATAGAGTGCACTGATTACATTTGAGCATAATTAAGTTTTGAGCCTAAAGTGCATGGCATCTATGGATGTTCAAAATTACATCAATTAAATAATTTGCTCTCTGGACAGTAAGGGCTTGATTTGAAACTCATTCTATATTTTTCTCTTGCTTTTTTTGTGATCTCTGACAATTTATGTAAACTTATATCCCTCAGGTAACTCACAAAAGGATATAATAAATCCCCTACCTTATAGAGTTTGAGGATTTACTGAATTATATGTGTAAAATTAGGAAAACAATAAAAACAGTGTTTGATACATATTTCAGTGTCTACATAAGCAGCCCCAGACGAACCAGAGTTGGCCTGGCACTCATTGCTAGGTTTAGCGTTTTGTTATGGAAAAGAAATACTTTCACATAACACCTTCATTAGATAATGCTATCTGGTGACCAGGATTAGTCAAAATAAAAACAAGAGCACTCTAAAGAAGTCTAAGAAAACAAAGTCCAACAGCTCCCCTCTTCTTGCTAATCCAACTGAGTGCTGCTTTAACAAATAGTATGAGCACCACTCCATTCTACTTGGCTTCTAGATAAAAGTATTAAGATTCCCAATCATAGAATTACATTCAATTCCTGTTAGCATCCAGTAGAGAGCAAATCTCAATTTTCTTGAACACAATCCAAATCAACTAACATAAGCACAAATTGTGATAAGTATTTTTGAACACTCACTAACCACAATCATTAATGGTGTGTTGCCAGAACAAAAGCACATTTGACAAAGTCTAATAACCCTTGATTAAAAAACAACGATCTGGGCCGGCCGAGTGGCGCGATGGTTAAGAACTCGCTTGGGATGCCAGAGGGCCCCGGTTCGGATCCCACATATGAGGGCCAGTGACACTGCCCTCCACAGCTAAGATGCTGAACAACAGCTCAACCTGGAGCTGGGCTGCCTTGAGTCGCCGGCGACGGCGTGGGCTGCAGTCCCTGTGGCAGTGGATTGCCATGGGCTACCGTGTGTAGCCAGCAGCCAGCGTGAGCGGCCAGCAGCCGCAGTGAGCGGCCGTCCAGAAGCCGGCGACTGATCTGCCTCGCCAGAGAAGAGCGCAATGATGGTGCCAACTTGGGCCAGTGAAGCAACATCCTCCACAACTAGATTGAAGAACAAAACGACAGCAACTTGTCTGTTCCCCTTTCCCCAATTCCCCAGCACTGTTCCCATCCCCCCAATTCCCCAATAAAAAAAAAATCTTTAAAAAAAAAAAAAGAAGCAGACATACTATTAAAAAATAAATAAATAAATAAAAATAAAACTTGGTGGATGGATGGTGCGGAGATTCAGGGCAGACATAATCAAGCTCACAATATTAACATAACTAAGGATCAACTTAGGTGATGGTGAGTGGACAGATAATATCAGTTAGGCCTGGATAATCAGGCTCTGGATCACCTTTAAAAAATTTATATGATGGCTTGGGAAAAAACAGAGAAAAATAAAAACCCCTCTCTCAGAAAAATTGGAGGCTTTAACAAAATTAGTACAGATTCAGTTAGATCAAGATCATATAGAACTTTCTACTAACCCCTGGAATTCTTCAGTATTTGTCATTAAAAAGAAATCAGGAAAATGGTGAATGCTAACCGACCTCTGAGCTGTTAATGCAGTCATTGGACCTATGGGTGCCCTGCAGCCAGGGCTTCCCCAACCCTCTACGATCCCAAAAGATTGGCCTCTTATAGTTGTTGATTTACAGGACTGTTTTTATACAATCTCTTTACACCCTCAAGACTGTCCATGATTTTCATTTTCTATTCCCTCAATTAACAATAAAGAACCAATTCAGAGATATCAATGGAAGGTACTTACACAGGGAATGCTTAACAGCCCAACTATCTGTCAGCTTTATGTAGCTCGAGCTCTTACCCCAGTAAGAACAGTTTTCTAACCGTTATATTGTTCATTATATGGATGATATACTCTGTGCTGCATCCTCAATGGAGCAGTTAGCTGCCTGCTTTGAATTGGTTAAAAGTCAGCTTGACTCAGCCGGACTTTGCATTGCTCCAGACAAAATTCAAACAGGCCAGTAGATTATCTAGGAGCAGTGGTTGATAGACAGACTATTAGACCTCAAAAAGTTCCAACTTAAATGACTTACAAAAATCAACTGGCTACGACCCACTTTGGGCATTCCTACCTTCGCTGTTAATAATTTGTTTAGTCTTTCGTGAGGACCATCACAGCTTGGTAGGCCTTGTAAACTGACTGACTCCCCAAGCAAATAAAGAACTAGAGCTAGTTTAACAAAAAATACAGGAAGCTCAAATTCAATATGTGGATCCCTCTCAACCTTTGCAGGTTTTAATTTTCTCTATACCACATTCACCTACAGCAGT
The DNA here is from genome assembly GCF_001890085.2 of Hipposideros armiger. Taxonomy (NCBI): domain Eukaryota; kingdom Metazoa; phylum Chordata; class Mammalia; order Chiroptera; family Hipposideridae; genus Hipposideros; species Hipposideros armiger. The sequence continues at coordinate 2,050,354 of NW_017731625.1, read as the reverse complement.
TATTGTACAACAAAATTATTTGGTTCAGTGGCTTTTACTGCCTAATAATTTTGTCAAATCTCTTCCAATATACATGGAACTACTTTCTGAATTAATATCAAAAGCTCGTACCTGAGTTTTACATCTCTGTGGACAGGAACCTAATCAAATAGTAGTTACCTTTAAAAAAAAAACAAATTTCTCATCTAAATATTCATGCTGAATCTTGGCAGATTGCTGTTGGTGATTTCTGTGGCATTATTGATAACCATTATCCTAAAAATAGTTTCAGTTTTTTCAAGAAACTAATTGGATTTTGCCTAAAAAGCTCCAGCAGGAGCCTGTCCCCCAGGCAGTTACAGTTTTTACTGATGGATCTAACAATGGCAAGGCAGCAATTGTTAGTGAAAAAGGACGTCAGCTTATACAAACTAATTGTACCTCAGCACAAAGAGCTGAACTTGTAGCTGTCATAACTGCCTTACAAAATTTTTCTGACCCTTTAAATACTATTTCTGATTCGGCTTATGTTGTTCACACAGTACAGAACATTGAGATGGTGTTTCTATCATATAATTAAAATCCATCTCTTCAAATTTTATTTAATCAACTCCAGCAGGTTGTAAGAAACCATCAACACTCATTTTTTATTACTCACATCTGCACTCACACTGCCCTCCCAGGTCCGATGACGCGTGGTAATGCTATTACAGATTCCCTAAATGGGAGTGCTCAGGTTGCTGACGCAACACGCTTTCACTCCCTAACTCATACCAATGCTGGCGGTCTCCGCTCTTGATTTCCAATTACTAACAAACAGGCTAGATACATCGTTCAAACCTGTCCAACCTGACAAATTCTTAATGCTCCACAGGAATGCCCTGAAGGAGTAAATCCTCGGGGTCTTGCCCCTGATGATGTTTGGCAAATGGATGTGACTCGTGTCCCTTTCCTTTGGAAAATTATCGTTTGTACATGTTACAATTGATACTGCCTCTGGCCTTCTTGTGGCAACCATTCAGACTGGTGTGACCACAGCTCATTCTTGCCGTCATTTATTAACTTGCTTCTCTATTATGGGCCTTCCAGAAACTATTAAAACAGACAATGAACCTGCTTACATTAGTTCTAAGTTTGCAATTTCTGCGCTACTCGGCGAATTACCCATATTACAAGAATCCCTTACAACCCACAGGGTCAAGCCATTGTTGAACGTGCTAATTCAACCTTAAAGAAACAATTACAAAAACAGAAAGGGGGAGACATGAGAGAAACTCCCCAGGTACAATTAGCAAAAGACATGTTCACTTTAAATTTTTTAATTCACCTGGTTCAAGCACGGAACCACATCTTGGGTGAACTGCAGGTGAAAGACATTTTAATAACAGCCCAAGAAAATTAGATAGTGTTCCCATATGGTGGAAAGATATTCAAACCAATCAATAGCATTTAAGGACTTTATTGACATGGGAACGAGGCTTTGCTTGTATTTCTCCAGATTCTGAAGAATGTCCTTTGTGGGTACCTGGTCAGTGTGTCAAACCTTACCATGAGTGACACGCCCAAGAAAAGAGCCGACATAGCCAAAGATTGCAAGATATGATTGGCCTCCTAATTGGCCCGTAGTGGAAGATACTTGACCCCCAACACCTCCAATGATTGAGATATCTAATCTCTCATTTAAACCAGCCTGCCCGAGGCCAACCTCTCCTTTAGCTTTTCATGTAATTACTCCACGAACAAGGAGTGCTTGTCTACCTACTTGGGGTCAATTGAAAAGGCTGGCTCGAGTAGCTGGACATCGGCTGTCAGAAGAAAATATTCCAAAAACAGAGGCCAACATGTTAGTATCTATGATGGCAGTTCTTGTTATTGTAAGTTGTTTCCCAATCGGTGTTGCTGCTGATAATTTCACTTATTGGGCTTACATACCCAATCCCCCCTTGTTAATTCCTGTAACTTGGAATGATGATCATCCTCTGATTTATCTTAATGATAGCTCCTGGTTCCCTGGACCTGAAGATCCTAGAGGACCGGACTTTTCTGAGGAAGGAGGACAAAATTTTACTTTATCTGGCCAATCCTCACTAGGTTATTTGCATACCCCTATCCGTATTGGCTCTGTTCCTCCGTGTCTCTCTCTTTCTGATCAAGCCTGAGCTATTCCCAATGGAAAAGAGAAAGACACTTTTAAGGAATTGTTTATAACAGGAAAAGGATTTGTTACCCAGCAAGTCAGCACCCATAGCTTTCCTCCTCCAATCCATACTTGTCCTTTAAAATATCACTGGGACAAGAATCAATCTTGGATTCATTGGGAGGAATGTCAGTGGAAGCATGGATAGAGTAATAGTTAATAATTCCTATGAAACTATAGTTGATTGGGGTCCCTTTGGGACTGCCATTCATGCCTGTTCTCATATAAAATGTTCAGAGCCTCAGCAATTAAAGGGACAGATAGCTGAATATGGTTTTCCTAGAAATATTGAGTCTCCATTTAACCTTTCTGTTTTTTGGAAGGATAGGGCTCTGGCCCCACCTCAATTAAGAATGATTAGACCTATTCGGGGCCCATTTCAAAGGGCCTTATGGAAAGTAGCTTAAGCATTGGACCTAATAAGATATGGAAAGAAAATCTTACTAAAAATACCAATAAGAATTTCACTTTCTGATTTGAAAAAAAACAAAATGATTTATTTACAAGTTTGCCTTAAAACTCCTTTTGTTTTCTTGACAGGAAAATTTACTATTAATCAGACTACAAAATTGGTTGAATGCCCTCAATGTCGTTTATATACCTGTCTTAATTCTTCTATTTCTGGGACTTCCCATGACCAGATTATGATACTTAGGCAAAGACATGCACTATGCCTTCCCATTCAAGCCTCTAGGGTATGGGAAGGTTCCCCAATTGTTCATATTATTTTACAAATTCTTCAGAAGATCTTACATAGAACTAAAATGTTTATTGGCTTTTTAATAGTAGCCAGAATGGGAATAATAGCTATAACCACTGTTGCTGCTGTCTCTGGAGTGACTCTTTACCAGACGGTGCAAACTACTCAATTTGTACAGCAATGGCATGAAAATGCAAGTAAAACTTGGAATCAGCAATTGAGAATTGATCAAGAAATCAGCGTACGACTGGCTGATTTAGAAACAACTGTTGTTTCTCTTGGAGATCAATTGGAAAGTCTCCGGACTATGATTACTTTAAAGTGTGATTGGAATATTTCCACTTATTGTGTAACTCCTTTTTTTTTTTACAACCAGACACGTACCCCGTGGTCTGAGGTACGAGCTCATCTTTTGGGACATATGCCCAATCTGATTGTAGATATTCTGCAGTTACAACAAGAAGTGTATCAGATGTCATCTGCTAATCTCCAGCTCCTCCTGGGAGAGGATGCCCTCTCCACAGCTGCAGAAGAATTTTCTACTCTGAATCCACTCACATGGGTGAAAACCTCAGTGGGGGTTTTGCTCGTGCTTTTGCACTCCTATTAATCATTCTATTTCTGTTTTGTCTAGTCCTCCAGTGTGGACAACAAGCCCTCCGGAGGGCCATAGATGAAGAAACTGCAAAGTCCATGTTTCTCCTTCTACAAAAATAGAAAGGGTGAGATGTTGCCTTACAGCTATGTCCATGACTGCACGCCCCCCCCCCATCCCGCACTAACCCCTGACCTAACAAGGTCCTAAGGAAGTGTCTTGGAATGCTGAGACCTGATGGAATGATATCGGTCATCTCCCTTATTTGGAAGGACGCGGTACAGTAATGTTGTCCTGGGGGTTGTGCAGGCTGTATGAAGGCATAGTACATGTTGGAATACAATGGGAACTGGTTAATGGAAAACAGCCTTCAGGCACATGACACATGGATCGTTGAGTAATCCAGATTCACTTCCTTGAAATTTTCTCAATAAAAGCCATGCGATGACCTGATTCAGGGCTTGGTCCACGAGGCTGATGCCCCCTGGTCCCGCTTTAGCCTTATCTCTGTCTCTTGTGCTCTTTAACTCTGCGCCGCCCCTCTCGTTTCCCATTGCCTTTGCCATGCAGGACGTGACAATGAATATAACACCTCCAGATTCTTTATGCCTCCTGCTGGAATATACAAACAACTGCTGAATTATTCTCATCAAAATATCAGACCTGGTTATGGTCACACCTCTAGATCTAATTTGCAATTACCTGCAAATATAGGGAAGACATGTTAAATAAGAGCATGAAGAGTCAATTAGAAAAATCTATGAACATTTCTATGTGACATTATATTCTACAATTACATTACAAAGAAAAATGAACTAGAGATGTTAGATATAAAGGAGAAAATAAGTTGAAATGTATCAATATTATTGGATCCCAATGCAGACAACCCAACAGCAAAAGTTTTAAAGTTATATAGACCATTAGGGAAATTGGCCACTGCCTATATATTTTAATATGTTAAGGGATAATTGTTAGGTGTGATGATGGCATTGGTTATGGTTATGTTAAGCAAATAGATATATTCTAAAATATTTAAGGATGAAATGATAACGCTGAAAACTGCTTCAAAATTATTTCGAGGGAACTGAGTGTTTTAGAGAAGGCAGCTGGTGGAAAACTGTTGAAGGCTGGTAATGGGTATATGAGATTTTCTTAAATCATTCTATTTACACAAAGTTTGAATTCTCCCAAAAGAAAATACTAAAAATAAACAATGGAGAGCTACTTATGGAAGTATTTTTAAGTACATTCTCTAATTAGTCATATGCTGTGTAATGCAGTCTTTCCTAAAACGGTATTCAGATGGTGTGGTAGATTGTATTATACACTCAAAATTTTCAATCAATAAAATACCTAGGAATTAATTTAACCAAAGAAGTAAAAGACCTGTACTCAGAAAATTATAAGATGTTGAAGAGAGAAATCAAAGAAGATACAAATAAATGGAAATACATACCATGTTCATGGATAGGAAGAATTAATATAGTTAAAATGTCAATA
>NW_017731625.1:2040077-2043558 GCF_001890085.2 Hipposideros armiger | reverse complement strand
TTTTTTTCAATCACCTGTAAAATAATCTAGCAATGTCTCATGGTAGCAAGATTGTATTCTCCCCCTTCATTATGAGCCATGTGACTTGCTTAAGTCAGTGCTATGTGAGCAAATGTTACAGGAAAAACCCTGAAATGTGTTTTCTATACTTAAAGTGATCCATCATGAGGAACCTTCCCCAAGGTGCTTTTTATTCAGCTTCAGCCCCAGAATGGACAGACTTGGGTCAGAGCCAATTCAGCTTCCAGAATGGACTTGAAGACCCACCACTTGTAACAGCCTACCCAAGCCAACCACCCAACCAGAGAGCATAAAACTAAGTGCTTATTGCAGCATGTAATGTAATAAGAAAATCTAATAGTTATTTACACAATTAGAATAAATTTTAAAATTACACAATTAACAAGTTAATGTCAGACAAAAACACACCATTTATTAAGTAGAAATTATCTGTGCTCTCTGCTCTTCTACAGCTCTGATAGGTTAGAGAAGGAAGAGCATTTATAAGACTGACAAAGGACCAAAAAGTCTTCAAGAAGGTTAGTGGGTGCTTGCATTTCTTTATTTTATGTAAATGAGATCATGTAAGTTTAAATATTTGGAAACATGACTGAAATAATAAAAATTAAACTAATTTTTCAAAAATTGAAAAAATTCAAACTGAAATGTAAACTGTGTTTATACTCTTGCCACATAGCAGTTTCTCTTTGGTGTTACACAGAAAAAACAACTAACAAGATGGCATTGTGTCAACCACATCACATTAAATACACTTTGGAGAGCCATTTTGATGTCATCCATTCTTTTACTTTAACAACAATTACCACAATCTAAAATACTAAATCATGTGACAGTTATCATTCAAGAGTTTATCTGGTGGAACCAGTTATTGGTGCTAGAAAACGAGTAAAAAATAAATATACAGAGGGTGCCAAGAAAAAAAGTATACACATTTTAAGAAAGGAAAAAACTGTATTAAAATTTTAATACTCAATATATACCGATAAAAGATGAATACAAGTCACATTTGACTTCTGCAGTTACAAGAGGTGCTCAAAGTGGAAACCATCAGTGTAATTTTAATACAGTTTTTTCCTTTCTTAAAATATGTATACTTTTTTTTGGAATTTTAAATGTGAGAAATTCCAGGGAAGTCCAGATTACTGCCAGTGTGTGCCATGCTATTAGTGTAGGAGTGAGCATTCTGTGAAATGTTGGAGCTCATGAAAACCTACTAAAAATAATTGTGAAGCTTTCCCCTTTTTAATATTTCATTAGAGTTTAATATTACCATAACTACTTCCCTCTTAAAAGTTAAATACAAGTAACTTATAAATCTGTCTTGGCTTACTGTTTATTGGGCTTTCAGTAAACACTGGGGAAACACTACCACCCTGCAGTGAGAAACACGAACAACAGACGCTCCTGCCAGCGCAAGGGAATCACCACTTAAACACCTGAACTCTCCCAGATAGATACACGGGGTGGTTTGACACAAACTTTGTCACTGGGACATACATGTAGACACACCCAGACACAGACAAACTCAGACTCACTGGCCAAGACAAGGTCTCCAAAGACAATAATAAACTCCCAGAGACACAGAGCTAAGCCCTCTGCAATATCCCAACCCCCCTGCAACAGCTCTATCTACTTAGGACTAACCAACATCATATACATTGTATATTTTACTTATATCTCCATTCCTGGAATGGGGATGTCACGCTTCTGGAACCTGCGTAGTACAAAGCCTCTCTCCATAAGAACCACAAGAGGCAAACCTGAGCAAGATGTTTCCGCCCCCCCCCCACACACACACACACACATACACACACAGCTTTAGGACTCTTCTAGGAACTCACTCATCACTACTGTGACCCTTTGTCACTCTGCTTTTCAATTGGAAGCTAACCGAGGGCAGCAATGGTGTTCAACTCATCAACTGGCGGTCTCGGCAGCCCTCTCCTCAGTTGGTCTCATATACCTGCAGACCCTGCTCCTCATCCCTGAGTGAACCCAAAGTCCTCACGGAGGCCTGAGGCTGGCCACCTCGGGAGATGGGCCACAGAGATAGCTCTTGCAGGACCCAGGGTAGGACAGGCAGCTGTTGAGATAGTGGTGGGGACTGAGCTTGCACATTTCCCTTGGCAGCCTTTTCTCTGAGTCTTCAGCGGCCCACGTGCACCTGCACAATTCTGGGAAGGCTGAGCTACCAGGTGTCTCTGGGCGTTTCTTAAGAGGCAGCTGGGCATCTGCAGAGACTCTGAGCTCTCCATTTCCTACAGGCCACTGGGGTGGCGACTATGCAGAGTGCAGGCATTGGTAGAAGTACACCACACAGTGGCAGGGTGTCTCTAGACTCAGATGGACCATGTGGTGGAATAGGGTTGTTACAGATACCATTAAGATGAGGTCATACCGGATTATGTCACAAAAATGGCATCATGAGGAGTGTTCCTTGAAATGTCCCCTGAAAGTTTCAACAAATTGAAGAGCTATAATTCAACAAAGGCTAACTTAAGCAACACACAAGCATGTCTGAGATCCGCACATCGAATCACCTGAAGGTAGGCAAATTGGGTAAGCAAGGGAGGAGGGAAGTGAGAAGTGCAGAGACATGGGCCACGGGTGACAGGACTTACGAGAGGGACAAATCCAAGCTGCAAGCGCACGCCCTGTAGCCCACAGTCCTGCCTGAGGGATCAGCATATAATACGGCTGAACACAGCATTCTGGGCAGAGACCTTGGGTGAGAACTGTGGTTTAAACCCTCACTGCCAGGCAGAAAACAAAGACATGGAGTCTAGCCAACTCACACCTCCACCCCCACCCTGCCAGTGTTAGAAGCAGGCTACAGAAGAAACGGTAGCAGTGCAGGTTAAAGAAAACATTTTTTAAAAAAGGAAAAAAGAAGAAAAAGACAACTTGCTATTGCAACTCAGAAATCAACTCACAGCATAAGTAGGGAGCAGTTCTGACAACAAAAACAAAAGGGGAGAGAGTAAAGGTCTGAATCTGCAAAGTGGAATAGACATAAGAAGCATGCTGAAGAAAAAGGACTACTGTTTATATAAAACTGGTAACCACTAAAATTTAATAGTATCCACTAAAAAAAAAAAAACAAAAAAAAAACAGAACTGAGATGTATAACATACAAAAAAAAAAAGAAACATAGGGAAAAATCATAGAATACCACCACACTAAAATAACAAACAAAAAGGCAAACAAACAATGGCGACACCAAGATACCAGAAAACAAAAGACAAATGGGTATAGGAAATCCTCATATATCAATAATCACCCTAAATGTAAATGGACCGAACTCACCAATAAAAAAGGTACAGAATAGCAGACCGGATCAAAAAAAAACAAAACCCAACTATATGCTGCCTCCAAGAGATACATCTTGGGCCGGCCAAGTGAAGCATTGGTTAAGAGCTGGCTTGGGATGCCAGAGGTCCCTGGTTCGGATCCCATATAT
>NW_017731625.1:2029039-2039167 GCF_001890085.2 Hipposideros armiger | reverse complement strand
ACACTCCCAATCAGGGCGCCCGGGTGGCTCAGTTGGTTAGAGCACAAGCTCTGAGCAACAGGGTTGCCAGTTCAATTCCTACATGGACCCGTGAGCCGCGCCCTCCACAAGTCATGACGTATTTTTTCTATGTTTTTCATTGCAAAAATGCGTCACGACTTTTCCAACAACCCAACAGACTGAAGACAACAACCTGAGCTGAGCTGCTGCTCAGCTGTCAATGGGAGGCCAGATAGCTCAGTTGGTTAGAGCTGTTGTGCTCTTAACAGCAAAGTTGCCAGTTCAACTCCCGCAGAGGATGGTGGGCTGCCCCACCACCAGCAACTACATTGAAAAATGATGACTGGACTTGGAGCTGAGCTGCGCCCTCCACAACTAAGATTGAAGGACAACAACTTGACTTGGAGCTAATGGGTCCTGGGAAAAACACACAGTTCCCCAATAAAGTTAAATATAAATATATATTTAACTCCCAATCAGGGAGGACCAAAATATACAAAGCAACTACTAACAGAACTAAAGGGAGAAATTGACCAAAACACAGGTATAGCAGGGGACCTAAATACATCATTGACAGCTATGGATAGATCATCCTAACAGAAAATAAGTAAGGAAATATCAGCCCTAAATGACACATTAGACCAAATGGACATAATTGACACTTATAGAGCACTTCATCCTAGACCACCAGACTATATATTCTTTTCTAGTGTACATGAAACAGTCTCAAGGATAGACCATATGTTGAGACAGAAAACTGGCCCAGCAAATTTAAGAAAATTGAAATCATACCAAGCATATTCTCTAATCACAAGGCTTTGAAATTGGCTATCAACTGCAAAAAGCAAGCAGGAAAAAACCACAAATATGTGAAGATTAAACAACATGCTTTTAAAAGAATGACTGCGTCAAAGAAAAAATAAAAGAAGAGATCACAAGATACACAGAAGCAAATGAGAATGAAAATACATACTATCAAAATTCTTGAGATGCAGCAAAAGCAGTAATAAGAGGGAAATTTGTATTATATTACAGGCCTACCTCAAGGGAGAAGAAAAATCCCAGATAAATACAGTAAGTCTCTGACTTACGAACATTTGAGTTGCAAACTTTCACAGATATGAAAGGACCTCACATCATGAACATTCACATATGTGAACAAATTGCAGAAGTATCTCACATATCTGCTCCTGTCAGTTCACTCCATGCTCCCCTATATGCCAGCTGTTGTACTGTAGTGTACCAACATTTTAAGGTGACTGTAAAAGTAAAAAGTTTATTTACAGTATTTTTGTGTGTGTTTAGTTTTTTTATGCTTTACATTGTATATTTGTGTCAAAGGTATGTAAGAGTCACTTTGTCGGACTTACGAACGAATCTAACTTACAAACATTCTCCCGGAACAGAACACGTTCGTAAGTAGGGGACTTACAGTAACTTAATATTACACCTTCACTAGAAAAAGAAGAACAAATGAAACCCAAAGTCAGCAGAGAAAGGAAATAATAAAAATCAGAGTAGAACAAAATGAAATAGGAAAAAAAAGAAAAAAATTAATTTTTCAGTTGCCAGCGATGGCGTAGGCTGCAGCCCCTGCTGCAGTGGGTTGCCATGGGCTACCGTGTGTGGCCAGCAGCCAGTGTGAGCAGCCAGCAGCCGCTGTGACTGGCCGTCAAGAAGCCGGCGACTGATCTGCTTCGCCTGGGAACAATGATGGTGCCAACTTGGGCCAGTGAAGCAATGTCCTCCACAACCAGACTGAAGAACAAAAGGACAGCAACTTGTCTGTTCCCCTTCCCCAATTCCCCAGTGCTGTACCCATCCCTCAATTCCCCAATAAAAAAATCTTTTAAAAAAATGCAACAAAGAGCTGCTTCTTTGAAAAGATTAATAAAATTGACAAACTCTTGGCTAGATTCATTAAGATAAAAAGAGAAAAGACACAAACAAAATCAGAAATGAAATGGGAATTACCATGGATGCCACCAAATACAAAGGATTATACAAAAATACTATGAAGAACTATATGCTACCAAATTCAATAACCTAGAAGAAATGGACAAACTCTTAGAAACACATAGCCTTCCTAGGCTGAATCACGAAGAACTGGAAAATCTAAATAGACCAATCAACAGTAAGGAAATTGAATCAGCCATCCAAAACCTTCCCAAACGCAAAAGTCCAGGACCAGATGGCTTTACTAGTGAATTCTAACAAACATTCAAAGAGGATCTAACACCTGTCCTCCTCAAACTCTTCCAAAAAATTGAAGAGGCAATACTTCCTAATTCATTTTATGAGACCAACATTACCCTGATACCAAAACCCGGTAAGGATAACACACACACACACAATTACAGACCAATATTTCTGATGAATACAGACATAAAAATCCTAAACAAAATTCTAGCAAATCAAATACAACAATGCATTAAAAAGATAATACAACACAATCAAGTGGGGTTCATCCCAGGGACACAAGGATGATTCAGCCTAAACAAATCAATGAATGTGATACACCACATAGACAAAATAAAAGATAAAAATCATATGATTATATCAATAGATGCAGAAAAAGCATTTGACAAGATACAACATCCATTTATGATTAAAGCACTTAATAAAATAGGTACAGAAGGAAAATACCTTAACATAATAAAGGCCATATATGACAAACCCTCAGCTAATATCGTAATTAACAGTGAAAAACTGAAGCCTTTTTCTCTACTTTCAGGAACAAGACCGGGTTGTCTACTATCACCACTGTTCAACATAGTATTGGAAGCTCTAGCCAGAGCAATCAAGCAAGAGAAAGAAATAAAAGACATCCAAAATGGGAATGAAGAAGTTAAATTGTCACTTTTTGCAGATGATTCTTTATATAGAAAACCTAAAAGACTCCACCAAAAAGCTATTAGAAACAATAAATGAATACAGTGAAGTGCCAGCTACAAAATCAACATACAAAAATCCATCACATTCCTATATACTAACAATGAAATTTGAGGAAAAAAAATTCCTTTTGCAATTGCAACAAAAGGAATAAAATACCTAGTAATAAACTTAACCAATGATGTGAAGTACCTATACATTGAAAACTATAAGACATTTTTAAAGGAAATTGAAGAAGACACAAAGAAATGGAAAGACATTCCGTGTTCATAGATTGGAAGAATCAACATAGTTAAAATGGCCATATTACCCAAAGCAATATACAGATTTAATGCACTCCCCATCAAAATCTCAAGGGCATATTTTAAAGAAATAAAACAAAAAATCATCAGATTTGTTCAGAATCACAAAAGACCCCAAACAGCCAAAGCAATCCTCAGGAAAAAGAATAAGGCTAGAAGTATCACACTCCTTGACTTCAGCTTATACTACAGAGTAACAATAATCAAAAGAGCATGGTATTGGCAGAAAAACAGTCACACAGACCAATGGAATAGAATTGAAAACCCAGAAATAAACCCACATAAATATGTACAAATAATTTTTGACAAAGGGGCCAAAAACATACAACAGAGAAAAGAAAGCCTCTTCAATAAACTGTGCTGGGAAAATTGGAAAGCCAGGTGCAAAAGAATGAAACTAGACTGCTATTTGTCATCATATTCCAAAATTAACTCAAAATGGATCAAAGACCTAAACATAACACCTGAAACAATAAACTGCATAGAACAAAGCATAGAAACTAAACTTATGGACCTTGGCTTCAAAGAAGATTTGATGAATTTGACCTCAAAGGCAAGGGAAGTAAAAGCTAAAATAAATGAATAGGACTACATCAAACTGAAAAGTTTCTGCACAGCAAAAGAAACCATCAATAAAACAAAACGGCAACCAAACAAATGGGAGAAGATATTTGCAAACAATGCCTCCAATAAGGGGCTAATATCTAAAATATATAAGAAACTCATACAACTCAACAGCAAAAAAACCAAGAATCCAATTAAAAAATGGGCAGTGAACCTGAACAGAAACTTCTCCCAAGAAGACATACAAACAGCAAACAGATATATGAAAAAAATGCTCAACTTCACTAGCTATTAGGGAAATGCAAATCAAAACCAAAATGATGTATCACCTCACACCTGTTAGAATGGCTATCATCAACAAGACAAATAATAACAAGTGTTGGAAAGGCTGTGGAGAAAAAGGAATCCTTATACACTGTTGGTGGGGATGTAGATTGGTGCAGCCACTATGGAAGGCAGTGTGGATATTCCTTTAAAAATTAAGAATAGAATTACCATAGGACCCAGCAATCCCTCTCCTGGGTATCTACCCAAAAAAATCTGAAAATATTTATCGGTAAACATATATGTACTCCGATGTTCACTGCAGCATTAGTTACCGTGGCCAAGACATGGAAACAACCAAAGTGTCCTTCAATGGATGATTGGATAAAGATGTGATACATAAACACAATGGAATATTACTCTACCATTAGAAAAGATGAAATACTGCCATTTGTGACAACATGGATGGACCTTGAGATTATTATGCTACGTAAAATAAGTCAGACAGAAAAAGTCGAGAACCACATGACTTCACTCATATGCAGGATATAAAACTAAAAGCTACAAAGGAACAAGACAAGTAAACAAACGAAGAAAAACTCATAGACACAGACAATAGTTTAGTGGTTACCAGAGGGTAAGGAGAAGGGAGGTGGTAGATGAGGGTAAAGGGAGTCAAATATATGGTGATGGAAGAACTGACTCTGGGTGGTGAGCACACAATGTGATATATAAATGATGTATTATAGAATTGTACACTTGAAACCTATGTAATTTTACTAACCAGTCACCCTAATATATTTAATTAAAAAAATAAAGTAATACCTAGAAGAAAAAAAGATGAGGTCATACTGGAGTAGGGAAAGGCCTTAATCCAATAGGAGGATGTTGTTATAAAAAGAATGCCATATGAAAAAGACAGGCATACACATAGGGGGAATGCCATGTGAAGATTAGTTATGCTGCCATAAGCGAATGAACTATTAGAAGTTAGGACAGATCTGGAACAGATCCTTCCCTACCTAGCACTTTCAGAGGAAGCTGGTCCTGCCAACATCTTGATTTTGGACTTCTGCCTCCAGAACTATGAGACAAAATTTTCTGTTATCTTAAGCCCACCAAGTTGTGGTACTTTGTTACAGCAGCCATAGGAAACAAATAATATACAAGTGATTTGAAAACACAGTGAATAGGATATTTCTAAGAAATATCTACAGATTTTCCTCAAAAATAAAAGTGTTTTTAATGACATGTGACCAAATACAATTAAACTCATGTAAAAGAACTGCATTTAGCTCTGAGTAACACAAGTTTCCCAAAATCTAATACGTGAGGAAGGTGTTTGTTCTCACACACAGGACTAGGTCAGCACACTTAAAAATGCAATAGATTAACAAAGTCACATTTGTTGTTTTATTTTGCTACAACATTATAGTTTTTGTGGTGGGGTCAGGATCACAGTCACTAAAAGTACTGAGAACAAGCGTTCACTACACATGAGACCTTTGAAAGCATGTTAACATCCAGACAAGAGAGTGAATCATAGCATCAGAGAACACTAACCACAAGTCTGAAGTACTGGTCTGATGGACACCTTAGGGTTTGTAGGAAAATCCAAATTGTGAGTGCCTGACCACACAGGTGGATCCTTGATACCAAGCTCATGGAGATATCTGTGTAAGCCTACACTTCTAAGGAAAATGGAAATCAAGCCCTTAGTCTTTCTTTTGCTGACACCCTTGTTTGATTGGTAGGGCGAAGAATCAGGAAAATGAGCTGAAAGCTGATGTCCAGGAGCACCTATGCATCCTTCTATCGCACTTTAAAGTGGATCCCGAAACTTTTTAATGGCTTCTTCACTTCTGCCTTTCAAATCTCATGCCAAACTAGGCTACTGGTAAATGTGAACACAAAATCAGAAAGGGAAAGGATTCTGGGAAATACAGTTCTCAAATTTACCCATGTTCACATAACAGAATCCAGAAAAAGATCTCTAACTCTGTTATCTCACGATCACATCGTAAGTCTCTTAAGAAAAAGCCCATTGTCTAATTCCCAATCACAAGCAAGAACAAACAGCGATGGACAAAATATGAAAACAATTCACACTGACTATACAGTTTGAAGTGCATAATTACAAATGTCTGCCAACTATTTGTAAGAAAAAATGGAGTAAGGCTCCTCTGGTCAAAAATAAATACTCCTTGGGGCCGGCCAAGTGGAGCGTTGGTTAGGAATTGGCTTGGGATGCCAGCTCTCAGCAGCAGGACCCTGGTTCAGATCCCACATGAGGGCCAGTGATGCTGCGTCCTCTATAGCTAAGATGGTGAACAACAGTTCGACCTGGAGCTCGGCTGCCATGAATTGCTGGCAATGGCATAGGCTGCAGTGGGGCTGGTTGGCAGCGGGCATGAGCTTGTGTAAGCCACCGTGAACGGCCGTCCAATGGCCAGTGAGCAATTGCATCACCCGGGAAGAGCATAATGGTAATACCAACATGGGCCAGTGAAGTGACATCCTCCACAACTAGACTGAAGAACAAAAGGACAGCAACTTGTCTGTTCCTCTTCCCTGATTCCCCAACACTGTTCCCTTCTCCCAATTCCCCAATAAAATCTTAAATAAATAAATACTCCTTCAATAAGAGAGGCAGAAAATATATGATGAGTGATGGCCAGTATGTGCCACGCTAAGCCAGTAAGAAAAATCCAACAGACACCAAAGGGTCATTGTTCCCGTAACCCCATAAAAAACAATTCAAAGAAATTAAAACTACTTACATATTGAAAATACATTTCAAATCATCCATTGAGTCCAAAAAAACTAAAGATATGTTTTATTTACTGAAATGTAAGAAAAAACACTGCATGCAAATTTTATGTACTATATGTAGAGTACTTGATGTACTTAGTATTTATGTACTAAGAGTACTTGAAGAGTTACTTTCAGCTACATGTTTATTTGCATAACAACTGTAAATACACTCCCTATGGGTCCACTTTAATGTGAAGTAGTTATAAAGGCAATACCTTATTTACAACTTTAAGATTCCTCTCCTGGTGTGAATTTTCTGAAGCACTGTGCATTAATTCATTTGCAGGAGGATTTCCCACAATATGTATGTAGTGTTTTTCTGTAGTATGTGTTCTCATATGTCTTCTTAAGGATGAGGAACAACTAAAGGCTTTCCCACAGTGCTTACACTCATAAGGTTTCTCTCCAGTGTGCATTCTCATATGTATTGGTAAAGAGGATGGCCATTTGAAAACTTTCCCACATTCCTTACATTCATAAGGTTTCTCTGCGGTGTGTGTTCTCACATGCTGTTGCAAAAGTTCAGGCCAACTGAAGGCTTTCCCACACTGCTTGCATTCATAGAGTTTCTCAGCAGTGTGCCTTCTCATATGTTTTTGTAAGGATATGTGGCAATAGAAAGCTTTTCCACATAGTTTGCATTCATACGCTTTGTCTTCTGGATGCATTCTCACATGTTCTCGAAAGCAAGCAGACAAATTAAAGGCTTTCCCGCACTGGTTACATTCATATGGTTTCTCTTTTGTGTGTGTTCTCATGTGTTTTCGTAAGGATATGGGCCAGTTGAAAGTTTTACTACATTGAGTGCATTCATAAGGTTTCTCTCCAGTGTGCACTCTCATATGTCCTCGAAAGGATGAGGGATGGCTGAAGGCTTTCCCACACTGGTTACATTCATAGGGTTTCTCTCCACCATGAGCCCTTTCATGTCTTCGAAAGGATTGGGGATAAATAAAGGTTTTCCCACACTGTTTGCATTCATATGGTTTCTCTCCAGTATGAATCCTTTCATGTCTTCGAAAGGATTGGAGATAAATGAAGGTTTTCCCACACTGTTTACAGTCATAGGGTTTCTCTCCAGTGTGTGATATCATGTGTCTTCGAAAAGCTGAGAAGTAACTGAAAGCTTCTCCACATTCCTTACATTTATGTGGTGTCTCTCCAGTGTGTGATATCATGTGTCTTCGAAAAGTTGAGGAATAGCTGAAGGCTTCCCCACATTCCTTACATTTATAAGGCTTCTCTCCAGTGTGTGTTATCATATGTCTTCGAAAAGTTGAGCAATAACTGAAGGCTTTTCCACATTCCTTACATTTATAGGGCTTCTCTCCAGTGTGTGTTCTCACATGACTAGTAAGACTTGAAAAATCAATGAAGGCTTTCCCACACTGCTGACATTCAAAGGCTTTCTCTGCAGTATGAATCCTGATATGCCGGTTAAGGGAAGAAGTACGAGGAAAGGTTTTTCCACATAATTTACATATGTAGGGCCTCTCTCCTTTGTGGGTTCTCACATGCATTCTTAGGTGTGAATGACAACTATAGGCCTGCCCACATTCCTGACATTGATAGGGTTTGTGTCCAGTGTGAATGGCAACATGACTCTTGAGGGATGAATGATGCATGAAGACTTTTTCATACGCACTGTAGTCATACTGTTTTACTCCAGTAAGAGTTTTCTGGTACAGAGTAAGATTTGGAATCTGACTGAAGCCTTCTGCACATTGATCATTACTTTCACAGGGTTTCACCACTGCATGATTTCTGTTAAAAATGAAAAAATGTTAACCATAGTATGATTAGTAATGATTTCTTAATATTTATTAATAAGTATTAGAATTACGTTTTCGCCAATTTCAGTGAATGTGTAGATTTTCGACCCTGACTTGTTCTAAAGCAGAGTGAACTGAATGGCTCAACCACAGCCATTATGAAAAGTGTTTCTTAAACATGGGCTTTCCTCCCAAGGCTTTATACTCCCAATTGTTTTCAACTGTTTCTAACACTCAACATCTATGTCACATTCAAGGAAGTTTTCTGGTGAAAATCTCTGTGAATAAACAAACTTGATCTAGGCTTATGTGGGTTGTTGGTTTGTTTGCTCTTTAGATTTCATGACATACTGATCCCTCCCGGAATACCGCTTTCTCTTGTGGGTACAACTCACCTCACATGTCTGCCCTGGTTTGTGTACTGATCTTCAATGCTTAGTTGCTCCCCAAGTTTCCCTAAGACGGAGATGCAAGGGTTGTTTCCGGAGAACTCTGCTATTTTATCTTCCTTGGATATTTTATTCCCATTAATATTCTGCTGAGAAACTGACCCATTGGCCTGAAATTGAATCTCATCATCTGAAAGCAGAAAGGGAACAGATCTTACAAGAAAGAAGGTTCCAGTTAGCCAAAAAAAGACACTGAAGAGGTTGGCTGTGTTGGGACTTCACCAATAACAAGTACAAGGGGTCAAAATGGGAAGCAATTTAATAAACACAGTAAAATTCTCACAAAGTTAGAAAGACAAATTTCACTGGGCCCCTAATGACCCATGAAACCTAAATCCACTGATGACCCCAAGGGAGCTTTCTTTACAAAAAAGTTTAATATTTACACAGATTCTTATTCTCACAGAGAAACTATTAGATTCTAGTTCTGTAACAGCTATGACCATGTCTTATTAATTAAGGTATTCCCTTTCCACATTCCAAATCTGGGAACAGAGTTGTTATAAGAAATGCATGTTCTCTAAATGACTAAGTAAAGAAATGATGTCATCCTTACCCACTGAGGCCAGGTTTCTGAAGTTTTCTAGCATTACTTCTCTGTAGAGCTCCCTCTGAGTACCATCCAGCAAAGCCCACTCCTCCGGGGTGAAGTTCACAGCCACATCCGCAAAGACCACCACATCCTGAAACATCCCACATGTTCTATTTCAACAAGGCACCTAATCACCAATGTGTGCGGGAGGGTGGGGGAGACAGCACTGAGTAACTGGACTTGATTCACAGGAAGTTCAATGAGGCCCTGTAGTCACCTAACATCTACTCTATGACTCAGTCATCACAACCTCTTACTCCATGTCGACACTCACATCCTCACAGACTTAAAGCACCACTAACACACTGAACTTACCTCCACATTTTTACTGTGACCAAATCAAGTCTTTTTCTTTTTTTTAAAGATTTTTATTGGGGAATTGGAGGGATGGGAACAGTGCTGGGGAATTGGGGGAAGGGGAACAGACAAGTTGCTGTCCTTTTGTTCTTCAGTCTAGTTGTAGAGGACGTTGCTTCACT
>NW_017731625.1:2019251-2025384 GCF_001890085.2 Hipposideros armiger | reverse complement strand
AAAATATATTTATGGCTCTCGAATAATTTTTAAATTGTTGTGAGGGACAGGATTGGCTCTTCCAGGGGTCGGCAAACTTTTGAGATGGAACGTGCTCAAAGAGCCGCATGTGGCTCGCGAGCTGCAGTTTGCCGACCCCTGACCTAGAGGGTTCTGAGGCAGCACAATCCTGCCAACACTTTAATGTCGGACTTCCAGCCTCCATAACTGTGAGAACAAAATTCTAAACTCCCCACATATGGCAATAAGTTATGGCAGCCCTAGGAAACTAATACAGTGCTTGAGTGAATCTGCAATGAGAAAAAAGGGGAGGAGATTTTTACTTGAAATGATTTTGATTTGTGGATACTGTATTTGCATGTATGATAGAAACTGATGCAAATGGTATATCATTATAATTTTATAAAAGCTAGCAGGATTATCCCAATCTGGATGAAGGAAAAAAGCGTCAGTGAGACACAACTTCCTTGCTTTTTGCCACTGATGCATGAGTTGGAATTTAAACTCTAAGTATTAGAAACAAGATTAGGTCTCCATAACTAATGACTTTTTACTATGATTTTTACCTTTGGAAATTCAAAAAAAGAGGGAAACAAAATGAAAAGACAGGCAATCTCTAAATGGGAGGTAGGCTTTTGGAATTTTAATTAGAAGTTTCCAGTTTGCTAAAGAACTCTTTTTTTTCTTTTTTTTTTTTCAGCTGAGCCATCCTGCCACCTGTTGGCAGCTCAGTGGCAGCTCAGCTCGAGCGGTTTTTGAACCACTGTTGTTCAGAGCTCGCACTCTTGAGCCACTCGGCCGGCCCAAAAGAACTCTTATGAAGACCTATTCCTGATGACCAATAGAGGTCATGAGAGGGAACCCTGCGCCTGGTCCCCTCAGAACATGACTCCAGGCACCTTTTCACTGAGCTGATTCTGCTTTTCTCTCACACTGCAATACATCATGGCCATGAGCCCAACTCAGGCTGAGCCCTGGTAGTTGTCCTAGTCAATCTCTGAACCTACAGGTGGTCTTAGAGGACTGCTATAGACTGAAAGTTTGTGCCTGTTCAAATACATGTTCCCTGAAATGATGGTATTTGGAGGTGGAGCCTCTGAGAGGAAATTAGGTCATGAGGGTGGATCCCTCGTGAACAGGATTAGTGCCCTTATAACAGACACCCAGGAGAGCTCTCTGGACCCTTCCACCATGACAACAAAGCTATGAACTGGGAAACAATTTGCCAGCGCCTTGATCTTGGAATTCCATCATTCAAAACTGTGAGAAATAAATGTCTGCTGCTTACAAGCCACCCAGTCTGTGGTATTTTCTTACAGCAGCCAGAATGAACTAAGACAGGGACTCTGAACACACCCAGCTTGAAGCCATCAAATACTTTAACGTTCTACAACATTCATTTTTAAATGTGCCTTTGGGCCCCATTATATGCAAAACACTTTACAGAGTTTCTGCATATGATACACATTAGCTCATATATTCATGTCATAACTCTGTAAAGCAGATATTGTTAAAACTGGTTCACAGCAGAGGACTATAAACAGTCCATGAGTAACATCAGGCAAACTCCTATCACCTGCTCATCATTTACCTACATCTTACAGTTGTTTTGCTACTGCAAATGTTATTACCTAGTGTGATAAAGACAGAAGCTAGGTTCTGCCCAGCATTATGGAGAAGAGCCAACAGAAGCATCCTGTTCCATGCTTATATCATATGCTCCTTTCCTGGCAAAGCCCTGTGTCTCATGCAAGACTGCTTTGTTTGAAGATCTCACCTGTGCTCTTTCATTCAGTAAAAGTGACTTAGGTTATAGTGACACAGGTCTTAGTACTTGCCTGCACTCATGCTGCAGCACTGAACCAGATCAAAAAAATCTGAACCACGTGTATCTTAAGTTCTCTTGGAGAAAAGTAGTAAGAGAGCAAATAAAATATAAGTACTAGGGAAAATGCAGCACAGTGGAGAAATTGGGAAGAGATACATTTTTTAAATTTTTTACTGGGGAATTGGGGAAGGTAACAGCATTGGGGAATCAAGAAAGGGGAACAGACAAGTTGCTTTTGTTCTTCAGTCTAGTTGTGGAGGACATCGCTTCACTGGCCCATGTTGGTATTGTGATCATTGTGCTCTTCCCGGCTGAAGCACATCTGTCAACGGTCATTGGACAGCCTCTCATGGCAGCACAAGGCAGCTCATGCCAGCTGCCAGCCACTCACACTGGCTGCCAGCCACTCATGGTAGCTTACAGCAGCCCACTGCAGCCCCACTGCAGCCTACGTCATCGCAGGCAACTCATGGCAGCCCAGCTCCAGGTGGAGCTATTTTTCACCATCTTAGCTGTAGAGGGCAGCATCACTGGCCCATGTGGAATCTGAACTGGTGGCCCTGCGGCACAGAGTTTATGCTTCCAAGCTAACTCTTAAGCAAGAGCCACTCAGCTGGCCCAAGATACATATCTTTACACGGGTATTTGTATATATGTGTATACATCTATGTTGATATGTTGACATCGCTATGCTATATCTGAATGGCTGCATGGCAGAGTAAAGGAGAACAGTAAAATAGCTCTTTGAGATAACACTGCAAACTGATACCTAAATTGTTTTAAAATATATACATATATATACACATATACAAGGTGCGACAATTAAGTTCGCGAACTTGTTGCAGTGATGTTGCTAACCTTTTTTGATACCAGAGGGATTATTCATTATGAATTTGTACCAACTCAAAAAACAGTTAACCAGGCCGGCTGAGTGGCACAATGGTTAAGAACTGGCTTGGGACGCCAGAGGGCCCCGGTTCGGATCCCACATATGAGGGCCAGTGATACTGCCCTCCACAGCTAACATGCTGAACAACAGCTCAACCTGGAGCTGGGCTGCCGTGAGTCGCCGGCGACGGCGTNTCACTGGCCCTCATATGTGGGATCCAAACCGGGGCCCTCTGGCGTCCCAAGCCAGTTCTTAACCATCGCGCCACTCGTCCGGCCCCCAAATCAAGTCTTATCCTTTTCTAACCAAAGGATTTGGAGCATATTAAATAAACTAAATAAATACTATACAAATTAAACAAATATTTGCACTTTAAGACACATCAATCCCTCATGACAAAAACTACTTTAGCTCTTTCCCTACTGTGCACCACATCACTCACCACCACAGAAGGCCCAAAGTCAAAGCTGGATGAGGTTTTTTGCTTTGTTTTTAAAATAATTTTCACTTTTAAATTACAGTTGACATACGTGTTAATGACAATTAAATTCACGAACTCATCCTAGAAAGTGTGCTACATACCTCATTGATGAATATCACCTTCAAAGTACTCCCCTTGGGAAGCTATGCACCGATGCCAGTGCCTACTCTACCCTTCAAAGCAATTCTGGAACTCTTTCTGGAATGGCCATCAGAAGTGTCATCATATTACCCTTGGTGTCCTAAATGTCATCAAAATGTCTTCCTTTCAATATTTCCTTTATCTTCGGGTAGAGAAAGAAGTCACTGGGGACCAGATCAGGTGAGCAGGAAGGGTGTTCCAATACAGTTATTTGTTTACTGGCTAAACACTCCCTCACAGGCAGTGCCATGTGAGCTGGTGCATTGTCGTGATACAAGAGCCATGAATTGTTGGCAAAAAGTTCAGGTGGTTTTCATCTAACTTTTTCATGCAGTCTTTTCAGCACTTTCAAATAGTAAACTTGGTTAACCATCCAGTTGGTACAAATTTATAATGAATACTCCCTGATATCAAAAAAGATTAGCAGCATCGTTTGACTCTTGATTTGGACTGACAGAACTTTTTTAGCCATGGAGAATTGGCTGACTTCCATTGTATGCTTTGACGCTTTGTTTCAGGGTCGTATTGGTATACCCATGTTTCATCACCATTTATAACACTGCCCAAAACATCTTGCCTCTCCAAAAGGTCTTAGAAAACTTCGATTCTCCTTTGCTTTTCTTTCAACAATGAGCTCCTTTGGGACCATTGCTGCACACACCTTTCTCATGCCAAGATTTTCCTGGGGTAGTCGGATGGCTCAGTTGGTTAAAGCGTGTGCTCTTAACAACAAGGTTGCCGGTTCGACTCCTGCATGTGATGGTGGCCTGCGCCCCCCGCAACTAGACTGAACATGGCACCTTGAGCTGAGCTGCCGATGGGCGGCTGGATGGCTCAGTTGGTTAGAGCGCATGCTCTTAACAACAAGGTTGCCAGTTCGACTACCGCATGGGATGGTGGGCTGCATCCCCCGCAACTCAATTGAAAAAAACAGCAATTGGACTTGGAGCTGAGCTGTGCCCTCCACAACTAAGACTGAAGGACAACTTGACTTGGAGCTGATGAATCCTGGGTAAAACACACTGTTCCCCAATAAAGTTAAAAAAATAAAAAGATACAAGCAAAAACATAATCATTAAATAAATTTAAGAAAAAAGATTCTCACAGTCAGCCAACGATTTTGATGCACAAGTGGACAAATTTTTGTAATGTTTTCGCCAGTTCTGCTTGTTACTAACTGCCCTGACCTCTCATCAGTGACGCATTCTCTCCCCTCAGAAAAATGTTTAATCCATTTGTACACTGCCATTTTCTTCATGACATTATCCCCATAAACTTAAACTAACATGTCATTGATTTCACTTCCACTTTTGCCAAGTTTAACAAGAAATTTAATGTTTCTTCATTACTCTAATTCAAGCTCAGACATTCTCACAACAGCACACAAAAACACACAACAATAATAATGAACGCCACTCAGCAAGACACCACAACACGTCGACACGAACACAGCTAGCAGACACTGATATACCAAGGTTATGAAACCTTACCAAACTGTTTGTACACTGCTGCCAATGTAAGTGGATGGTTGCAAGTTCGCAAACTTAATTGTCAGACCTCGTACAGTATTACACTAGTTTCAGGTGTATAGCACAGCGGTTAGACATTTAAATAATTTAAGATGTGATTCCCCCTGATAAGCCTACTACCCACCTAACACCATAGTTATTATGATATTAATGACTGTATTCCCTGTGCTATTCCTCACATGTCTAAACTGATTGTGCAGAAAACAGTGTTGGTGCTGAGCACCGGCTTTCCTTCCAGGAGTCTGGTGCTTGGATATATGCTGGGCAGATGATGCTCCTGTTATCGCTGTCAGTGAAAATCCTAGGCACAGGGTCTCTAATGTGCCCCCCAGGTAAACATTTCATGTGTTGTCACAACTCATTTCTGTGTGTGCTCTGTGTAATGCCACCTCTTAACAGCTTGCCCCTGGTTTCCTGCAGATTTCTCCACATGTGCCTTTTTCCTTTGCTGATTTGTTCATGTCCTTTTTAATTTTTTTAAAGATTTTATTGGGGAATTGGGGAAGGGGAATAGTGTTGGGGAATTGGGGAAGGGGAACAGCCAGCCAAGTTGTTGTCCATCAATCTTAGTTGTGGAGGGCACAGTTACCTCAGATCCAAGTCCAGTCGCCATCCGGCTGCTTATTGGCAGCTCGTGGCCACTCAGCTCAAGGTGCTATGTTCAATCTTAGTTGCGGATGGGCGTAGCCCACCATCCCATGTGGGAGCAAATCTCTAGAGAAAGCAAGGGGAGGGGTCGGGAAGACTCCAGTGGCTGGGGCTGCCATAGCCTTCTGACTCACCCTTGCATTCCAGCCAGGACCTTCCCTGGCAGCTGCAGTTTTAATGTGGTAAATGCTGAATTTACAACTTGGGCCTTGTAAGGGGTTGAACTGTGTCCCCCCAAAAGATATACATATGTTGAAGTCCTAACTCCAGGTACCTATAAATTTGGCCTCATTTGGAAATAGGGTCTTTGCAGGTGTAATCAAGTTACAAGGTGGTCATTAGAAATGGACCAGATTCCAGTGTTACTGGAGTCCTTATAAGAAGAGCAAATTGGCCTGTGAAGAAAGAGACATGCAGCAAAGATGGCCATGTGAAGATGGACGCAGACACTAGAACTGTGGGGACACACACAAGATATGTTCCCAAGATCCCAGAGCAGGGGTCGGCAAACTTTTGAGACAGAAAAGCCGCAAACTGCAGTTCGTGAACTGTGGCTCTGAAGTAAAATTGAAAATCAAAATAAAACTATCATAGTTTCATTTATGAAATTTTCACAG
>NW_017731625.1:2005371-2015976 GCF_001890085.2 Hipposideros armiger | reverse complement strand
CAACGTCCTCCACAACTAGATAGACTGAAGAACAAAATGACAGCAACTTGTCTGTTCCCCTTCCCCCAATTCCCCAGTGCTGTTCCCATCCCCCCAATTCCCCAATAAAAATCTTTTAAAAAAAAAACAAACAGTTAACCAAGTTTATTCTTTGGAAGGGCTGAAAAGGCTGCGTGAAAAAGTTAGACAACCTAAACTTTTCACCAACAATTCATGGCTCTTGCATCACAACAATGCACCAGCTCACATGGCACTTTCTATGAGGGAGTTTTTAGCCAGTAAAAAATAACTGTATTGGAACACCCTCCCTACTCATCTGATCTGGCCCCCAATGACTTCTTTCTTTACTTCAGAAAAAAAAAATATTGAAAGGAAAACATTTTGATAACATTCAGAGCATCAAGGGTAATATGGCAACAGCCCTGATGGCCATTCCAGAAAAAGAGTTCCAAAATTGCTTTGAAGCGTGGACTAGGCGCTGGCATCAGTGCATAGCTTCCCAAGGGGAGTACTTTGAAGGTGACCATAGTGATATTCAGCAATGAGGTATGTAGCACTTTTTCTAAGATGAGTCGCAAACTTGTCAGCCCTTGTATGCATACCTATATATAACTATATATATATATATATATATATATATATGTCTTTACATAATTCAACATATTGGTTACACACATAAGGGTGAGGGGGGCCTGCTGCCTTGGGGTTCATTTCAAGTGGGGTATCTAGTGTGCAAGCTTGTTCTATATCTAGGGCTGAATTTCATTTCACAGAAGATTATTTTTTAATATTTCTGTCAGCTCTACATGTCATGTGTGTTTTCCTGCACTGATGTTAATTATACAACAGAAAACTCTAAAACCAATTTATCTGATTTACCTATAATCATCTTAAGAGTTGCTGAAAACTATTGGGTTGTCGGAAAAGTCATGACATATTTTTTCTACGTTTTTCGTTGCAAAAATGAATCATGACTTTTCCGACAACCCAATGTTTTATAATATTCAACAGTCATACATCTTACCATTAGGGAATAGATGGTAATTTGAATAACCTGATAAAGGAAAACTGATAATATAATGTTCAAAAAAGCACAGGGGACATAAACGGTATGACGCTGTTTTCTCCAAAACAATTAGGTCCAAATCAGATACGCTCAGTACCTCCCTTCTGGTCAACATCATACTGAGAGCCAACCCAGCACCAACAAAACAAACAAATGTACGAGAACTAGAAAGGAAAATAAAAAACAAAAAAACCACCTCATCTTCATGCCTAACTCCAGCAACCATATGTGTAGGACACTCACAGAACAAAAAGACAATCATAAGAAAAGATTTTTAACAAGAATCTGGGATAAAAATTCAGTATAAAAATACATTTCGAGCTGGCCAAGTGGCTCAGTTGGTTAAGAGTTAGCTTAAGAGCATGAACTCTGAGCAACAGGGCCACCGGTTCAATTCCCACATGGGCCAGTGACGCTGCACCCAAGCTGAGCTGGCTCAGCTGGTGAGAGCACATACTCCTAATAACAAGACTGCCTGTTCGATGGTGGGCTATGCCCGCCTGCAACTAAGACTGAACTCGGCACCTTGAGCTGAGCTGCCACCCAGATGGCTCAGTGGATAGAATATGTGCTCTTAACAACAAGGCTGCTGGTTCAACTCCCGCATGGGATGGTAGCTACACCCACCGGCAACTAAGATTGAACACAGCACCTTGATCTTAGAGGCCACGAGCTGCCGATAGACAGCCAGATGGCGACTGGCGCCCTCCACAACTAAGACTGAAGAACAACAACTTGGCTGGTCCCCTCCCCCAATTTAAAATTTAAATTCGCCAATTTGAAAAAAAAATTATAAAAAAATACATTTCATCACCCTGGAAAGCTCATTTTAAAAAGATAACATAGGCTATGGTAAAAAGCAAACTTAATTACTACTAAACAAGTCTAATGAAGGCTATAAAATGAACCAAATGGAAGAATTTTTAACGATTAAGGATAGGGACCAGTCAAGTGGCTCAGTTGGTTAGAGTGTGAGCTCTGAGCAACAGGGTTGCCGGTTCGATTCCCACATGGGCCAGTGAGCTGCGCCCCAGCTAAGCTGCCACTGAGCTGGTGAGAGCGCGTGCTCTTAACAACAAGGTTGCCAGTTCGACTCCAGCATGGGATGATGGACTATGCCCCACTGCAGCTATACTGAAAGTGGCGACTGGGCTTAGAGCTGAGCTTGCGCCCTCCACAACTAAGACTGAAGGACAACAACTTGACTTGGAGCTGATGGGTCCTGGAAAAACACAATGTTCCCCTCCCCAATTCCCCAATAAAATCTTAAAAAATAATAAGATTAAGGATAGTAACAGAGTAAAATGAAATAAATGGAAAGCTGGTACATGCTCTTAAATAGGAGACCTCAGTGTTACCGATATCAACACTCCCAAGGGAGACCTAAAGTCTTCATAAAATTCCATTAAATCCCCAAACCAGATTTATTATTATTATTTTTTTTTAGGATTTGACAAAGACTAATTTTACAAACCTAACAGGAAAAACGAATTCCAAAAACAGCCAGAATGTTCTGAAGAATAAGGCGGGTGCCTGCCTATCACACAGCAAGGATTGTAAAGCAATAGTAATCCTGACATGATGGAATCAGCAGAGGAATGGGCAACTACAGCCACCAAAAGGGAAAACTCTGGAAACTGACCACCATCTATTGATTCACAACAGGGCACAGCGGTGGCAGAAAAGACAAACACTTTAATACCTGAGACAGGGACAAACTGTAATCTAAATAACGAAGATGCTTGTATTCCTACGTCTTCTATGGACAATAATCAACTCACTGTGGATTACAAATAAGTGTGTTATAGGTAATAGCAGACAACAGTGTAACTACAGTCACAAGTTCTCTACCCTGCCAAGGAAAAGAACTGGTAGTTTGGTGAATCTTTATAATTCATCAACCTGCCAAACTTCTTCACCCCTTTGCTGCCATATTGGAAGGGAGATTGTCTGTTTCTCTGACATTCTTTTCCCTAGTGGGACTTTCAAGGCTACCCCCTGGAATTCCATTCACAATTTTTATTTCTTGCAATTAACTTTTGTATCTTATGTCAGTTTGTCTTTTAAAAAATTAATACTTATTACTCATCATACAATCCACCCCCTTCTCCAAAGGAAAACAATTCCAGGGAAGAAGTAATTTAGGGGGCAGTTGAAATAGGACTCTAGGTTCCTGACAAAGGGGTCAAAGGCTTCTCAGCTCACCATCCTATACATATACATCAAAATGGCAGCACCTCAAGATCACCTGAATGAAGTCCCAAATTCCAGCCCTAGGCAAGTGGTGCAAGTGAATGCCTCAGGTTTAGAATTCCATTTCCCATCACTCAAAGGAACAGACCTTAGAAACTATTACACATTGGAGGGAATTTAAAAAGGTTTAACAAATGAAATGAGAGTCATTTTCTTTTATTTTCCTGACATTCACCCTCTAGGAAATGTTTTATCTTTCCTGCTCTATTAATTAAAAGTATTTTATATCTGCTGAAAAATTGAGGCTCCAATAAGTGAAAACATCTTTTCAAAGTGACAAACCCTGGGAAGGGCAGTGCTCAACTGGAACTAGATAACTCAAGGGTCAAGTGCAGGCATCCTACCACGTGGAACACCCCTCCCCCACCGCTCTCCGGCGAGATCCCCGAACAAAGGACACAGGCTAATGTCCCACTGTGAGTCTCAAGTGCATGTGGCTTTGCAGGTGGCTGCCCCACCTCACTGGGTGGGCTTTCCCTGTCCTTTGGGTTGGCTTCTCTCCCTTCAGGGAACCCGAATCATTTTCATCTTTTCTCCTCAATATCAGCGTCCGGAAGGCTGACAACTCTGTCGCTCCGGGGAATGAGAACTGAGGTCGGGGTCAGCTAGGGACCGAGCACTTACCAGGAGATTCCTCCCAGCCCGGGCCCCCAGGCAGATCTCCCCAGACTCCCCGGCCGCCCCGCAGGCTGTCCGCTAAGAGGAGCAGACTAGAGGCTGGTATTCCTCGACCCCCGGACAGATGCAGCTGTGCGCATCTGGGTCACCACAGGCCGTCCTGAGACCCCAGACACAGCACGGGCCCGACAGGACGCCGGGTCCCCATCCCGCAGAGGAGAGAGCAGATACTCGGGTCGGGACGCGGGGGGCGGGGTGCAGGGAGACCCGGCCCGCAGCCGGTTCTAGCCGGTTCCAACGGGATCCTCCCGTTCTCAGCCACGGCCCCCGTACACTCACCATCTCCGAGCTCTCAGGGGGTCGTTCTCGCGGCTCGGGCAGGCGAGAGCGACGCGGATGCAGCACCTGGGGTTGCGCGGGGCAGGTGTGCACCAACACCTTGGCCAGCCAAGAGCGACATCTACGCTCACTCCCTTCCACGAGACCTCTGATTGGACATTGCTCGGGACTCCGGCGTTGTGATTGGACGGTGTTTCGGGCTCTCCCATACCCGTGGGTCATCTGATTGGACAGTTACGCAAGACCCGCCCCTGGCACCCCTAACGGGACAATGCTCCGGCGTCAAGTCCCTGATTGGACAGCGCTCCGGACACCGCCCGTACTGTCCTGATTGTTTCCCCGTGCTCCGCCCCTGTCGCCGTGATTGAGCCGTTCTCCCAGGCTCCGCCCCCTATTTTCTGAATGACAGGCCGTCGGGACACTCGTGACCGACCCGCGCCTAGCACATTGGCTCAGAGTAGGACCCACGCTGACGAGCTTCTGTCCGCAGCTCTGCTGCCGCCCGTGTCCTCTGGACTGGGAAATCTTGACTCAGTTTTCCGCGGAGCGCCTTCAGTGCTTAGGCCGGGCAGGACAGGAGAGCCTCGTGACCTCCAGGGTCAGGGGTCATCCCAGGACGTACTCACGGTTGATCTGTGCCCTTTGTTTAAGAACAAAGACAATCACCAGTGTTGTCTCCGCGTACACTGCAGGGTCCCCCTTAGTTTTGACGTGTGACCTTTGACACCGGGAGGTCCACCCTCCTTCCCACCCCACCTTCGGGCTTGAGGTCAGCTACACCTGGCCCTCAGTTCCTTTGCCGCTTTGGGAAGTGGGAACCTGAGGCCCCAGCCTACCCCCAGGACTCCTCAACACAGCCACAGGAGTGACATGTTGGAATTCTCAGTGTGCGTGTTACACTGCAAGGACATTTATGTCAACTCAGGTTTTCATTCAGTTCCCAGAGGATTTTGAAAATGAAAAGGCTGATATTGTGAACTGTATGACTGTACCTATTACCACTGAACTGTACGTTTAATAATGGTTAAGATGATAAACTTTATCTTATGTGTATTTTACCACAATATAGAAAAAGGTTTTACTTTTTTAAAAGGCTATGATATCCCTAAGGCAATTGAATTCCTATTTTAACTGGTACAAAACAACAAAAAAGCTTATGTAAATTTAGGATAGACCTGAAAACTCTTATTACACTTAATAGATGGAGGGCAATGCATTTAATATGCCTGCTCCTTTTAGAAAACGTTCTCTCATTTGAGATTAAGTGGGCATCCAAATTCCGATATCACTTGTCATTTTACTTACCAACAGAATTTTTAAAATTCCTTTTTTATGGTTTCCAGAAAGGTTTTAGGATTTCATAAAGGCCTTATGATTAACACATAAAAAACTACTGGGCCGGCCGGGTGGCTCAGTTGGTTAGAGTGCAGGCTCTGAGCAGCAGGGTTGCCGGTTCGGTTCCTTCATAGGCCAGTGAGCTGAGCTGAGCTGCTGCTGAGCTGCCAACGGCGGCAGGATGGCTCAGCTGGTGAGAGCATGTGCTCCTAACAAGGTTGTTGGTTTGACTCCTGCATGGGATGGTGGGCTGCACCCCTCCACCCACATACACCCCCATCACCCCCCCACCAGCAACTACCATATTTCCCCATGTATAAGACACACCCATTTTCAAAATTTTGGGGGTCTAAAAACTGGGTGCGTCTTATACAGTGGTTGTAGATTTTTTTACTTGCATTTCCCGCTTTAGCACTTGTTTTTGCGCTCAACCACTGTATAAGATGCGCCTAGTTTTTAGACCCCAAATTTTTCAAAAAAGGGTGCATCTTATACATGGGGAAATACAGTATTATAGCTTAAAAGCAGCGACTGGACTTGGAGCTGAGCTTGCGCCCTCCACAACTAAGACTGAAGGACAACATCTTGACTTGGAGCTGATGGGTCCTTGAAAAAACACAATGTTCCCCTTCCCCAATTCCCCAACACTGTTCCCTTCCCCAATTCCCCAATAAAATCTTTAAAAAAAATTTAAAAAAAACACTCATTGAATTTATAAACTATTACAAAATAAAATATGATTATGTGCATTTTTTGTTTAATATGTGTTAATCATGAATGCCAACTTTCAAAACTCAGCATGGAGTCCGGAATGGACCTCTAGCATTCCTGTCTGCTTGCCATTATGTGTTTAGCGATCTATCCTAGGAGCATCACTCTTAAAGAACGTTATTCCATTTATTAAGGAGAAAAATGAGGCTGGTCTCTGAATTCTTGACTAAACATTCATTGTCACAAGAGAGGCGAGTAACAGCTATGACGATCTGATGGGGAAGGAGTGTAATTGAAGATCCTCAGGCCATGCAGGGATGTCATTCACGCACCAGAAAAAGAAAGTCAGTCTCAAACGCGCAAGGAGTGAGAGGCCAGGAAGAACAAATCCCCTATCCTTCCTCCAGCCTTTCACTCACCCACCAACATCTCCCCTTAGCAGAGTCTACTGGGAAGCTGCTGGCAATGTAAAAACATGTTTTACAGCGCTTCCACTTCACATCACAAAGCAACTATGAAAGGGTAAGTGTGGCCAGCACAATAACAGCCCCCTAAAGGTATGCACGTCCTAATTATTGGAACCTGTAACTATGTCACCTTCCATAGCAAAAGGGACTTTGCAGAAAGGACTGAGTCAAAGCCCCTGACATGGGGATAACCCTGGATTACAGGGGGCCCAGTGTCATCACAGGTCCTCATAAGAGGGAGGCAGGAGGCTCAGAGTCAGAGAGATGGAAGAGGCTGCACTGCTGGCTGTGACGATGGAGGAGGGGCCACGAGCCAGGGATCCCATGCCTTTAGAAGCTGGAAAAGGTCAAAACAGTTTTCCCTGGGGCCTCCAAAAATAACATAGCCCCCCTCCAAACACCTTGATTTTAGGTTCTGACCTCCAGAACCATTATAAGAATTGGTTAAGTCACTGAATGTATGGTAATCTGTTACAATGATAACAGGAAACTCATACAGTGGGTCTGATGCAGAGAAACAAGAACTTAATACTAAGTGGCACAAATAACTCCTGTCCCAGTCTCATCCTTCATGAGACAACTGTGAATGTTCCATGCGCTCCTTCAACCTGACTCTTCTCCTAGTACAGTCTCTCTGAGTGACCTGACCATTTCTTCAGAGAACAAAATCTTTGTGTCTGAAATACAGCACTTTTTGGATAGATGATGTTCTGACTAGAAATTTTGTCCCAAACTGTAAGTATCCATTTGCAAAACATTAGGAGAGTTGATTTTTGCATTCCTCACGGAAACATACATTGATAACCACAACACAGCGAGAAGGAAGGGGGACACTTTTAAACTATTATGAGGGCCGGCCGAGTGGCTCAGTTGGTTAAGAGCTCACTCAAGAGTGCGAGCTCTGAGCAACAGGGTTGCCGGTTCAATTCCCAGCCTGAGCTGAGCTGCTGCTGAGCTGCAAACAGCTGTTTGCTGTATGGCTCAGCTAAAAAAATTAAAAATAATAATGATAAATAAACTATTAGGACATCTTTCAATCATACAAAATATAATGGGAATAACATTTTTAATACTCATGTATCTACTGCTAAGCTCTATTAAATCCTATCAGTTCACCATACTCTGTCAGATTTCATGAAATAATAAAACCATTATAGAGTTGACATGTCCTGTTTATCACCTCCAGGATCCTATTCCCCTCCATCTCCCCCCAGGAGAAACCATAACCACAAATGTGATATCCCTTATTGTCATACCATATATATGGATCCACAAGCTATATATAACATTACTGTCCCTATATTCAAATTTATAAATATGCCATTATCTTATACATACTCTGTTATTTGACTTTTATATCCTTTAAAAACTGCTTAGTGTTGATAAATCACAATATAAAAGATTAATATAATTTTCAATGTAACAAAATAAAATGCCAAAAAAGTTAAAGCAGGAAATATACCTCCCAAATTAACAGAAAAGAAACACACTCTTCCAATACAGATAACAGAATAAAAAAATAGAGAAAGAAACTTCAAAGATAAGAAAAATGACATAAAGTATGTTAGCGGAATTAAAGCCAACAATATTTATGACAGCAGTAATTGGAATAAATGTATCCATTAAATAGAAAAGGATTCTAAAACAAAATCCATCTATATGTTTAAAATAAAGAGTTATAGGGGATTCAAAAAGTAGAAATTCAAAGGAGATGAAAAATTACACCAAAATCAAGCAGATTAATTTTGTTTAAAAAGCAGAGGTAGTGCTATTAATTAAAGCAAAGAGATCACTTCAGAGTGATAAAGGGTATAATTAATAATGAAGACCTATCATGAATTATTTATCCCAAAACAAAAAAAATAAACAAATTTTTTTAAAATGAAGCAAAAAAAAAAAAAAACCAAAACAGAAAATAATGAAATTCAGCACAATAGCAGTAGGAAACTGTCTTGAGCTAATTATCTTTGAATCAGCAATCCAAGGATAACTAAGGATGAGCAATGTTTCTCAAACTGTAATTAAAAGAGGAACACTGGTGAAATCACCTGGTGTGCGTATTAAAAATGCATATTACTGGGCTTCAACTCTCGCTTATTAAATCTGAACCACCTGACATGAAATTTGAGAGCCACTGATTAATAAGATTGATTTAATAGACATCAGACAGACACAGAAGGACAAATACTGTGTGATCCCACTCATAGGAGGTCCCCAGAGGAGTCAGATTCATCGAGACAGAGAGTAGATGGTGGTGCCAGAGGCTGGGGGAGGGGAGGGGAGTGAGTGTTTAATGGGGACAGAGTGTCAGTTTGGGAAGATGAGAAAGTTCTGGAGATGGATGGTGGGGATGGCTGCACAGCGATGTGAATGTAATTAATGCCACTGAGCTGGACACTTAAAAATGGTTAAGATGGCAAATTTTATGTTATATGTATTTCACCACACAAAATTTTTTTAAATCTGGCTCTTCACTTGGGCAGAAAAAAAATGAACACCCTGACTCTGTACTCAGGAGGGATCGGGGACGCTATCTATGCCTGTGGTAAGACTGGTTGTGTTATACTTCTTTTTGCCGCAGTTCCAAGAACCTATCAATGATGTTAAGTGAGGACTGACTGTACTGAAGAAATCAGGTTATTCACTGTGTTGGAGAAACCAGTGACTGTGAACCCCCCAGATGAGCAGAACCATGGCTGTCTCATCACCAATAAAGCCCCACTTCCTAACACAGCTCTTGACACACAGGAGGTGCTCAGCAAATGTAAATTGCTGAGCATGTAAATGAATGACACTCATCTTACCCACGGAGGCCAGGTTCTGGCAGGTCTCCAGCATCATTGGTCTGTAGAGATTTCTCTGGGCACGATCCAGCAAAGCCCACTCTTCCTGGGAGAAGTCCACAACCACATCCTTGAAGGTCACTGACTCCTAAAAGATCACATTGGTTCTGCTCAACAAGGGACACCCCAACCCACATTCACAGAAGGGGTTGAGGGTGGTGGTACCAGACAGTCAAATGGAGGAGGGTGGGAAGTCCAGAAGTCAGACTCTACTAATGCCTTGTGGGTCCTCGTCTTTGGCTTCCAGTCACAGGCACGTACAGACCCTGGGCCCGCTGTTAACACAGCATGCATGTCTGACAGAAATAATATGCCCATTTCTTATTGAACTGGATTCTAATTTCTAAATCTGAGTCTGACATTTCCCCTCGAGAATCTTCCTCTGCTTATTCTAAAACTCTGTAGCCCTGTGGCTATGGCACTTCACAGTTATGAGGTGGCAGCTATATTACTGGCCATCTCTAGCACGACCTCCTCATCTATTCAATGGAAAGAACCATTTCCACCTCAGAGGGTGGTAGCAAGTTCATGTTGGTGAGGCATCTGCTGTTGACAGGGTCAGAGAACCTTGAAGCCGTGCCTAGCAATCCTGTGTGACCAAAGGGACCCTTATTCCAAACCTGAGGTTGGTAGAGACCAGCTCTCTTTGCTGCCATGACTTGGAGTTGTGCATTGCAAGACACAGGTGGAACAAGAAGTGGGATTTGCGGCCCTGCCCCTTGCTGGCTAATATGGCCAGAGCACTGTTTCGGAAAAGGAAAGACAAAGGGCTGGGCTATGACCAATGTTTGGTGCTGGCTGGCTATGGTGGCATCCATGGTATGAACTGGCGGCTGGGCTGCTGTCTGTCGTGAGAGGTAAAAACTACCTATGGAATTTGAAAATGAGGGACCCAACTGCAACTCCAGGAAAGTGGGTGTGCTTCATCTGATCTGTGGCTGGTTTTGGCCATTAAAAAAAAAAAAAAAAAAAA
>NW_017731625.1:1997994-2004759 GCF_001890085.2 Hipposideros armiger | reverse complement strand
TGCTTCACTGGCCCAAGTTGGCACCATCATTGCGCTCTTCCTGGGTGAGGCAGATCAGTCGCCGGCTTCTGGATGGCGGCTCACGGCGGCTGCTGGCCGCTCACGCTGGCTGCTGGCTACACACGGTAGCCCAGCCCATGGCAACCCACTGCAGCAGGGGCTGAAGTCTACGTCGCCCTAGCCAGTGACTCTCGGCAGCCCAGCTCCAGGTTGAGCCGTTGTTCAGCATCTTAGCTGTAGAGGGCAGTGTCACTGGCCCTCACATGTGGGATCCGAACCAGGGTCCTCTGGCGTCCCAAGCCAGCTCTTAACCAACGTGCCACTCGGCCGGCCCAAATATGTGTTATTTCTTAATAGTGAGATCATCCTATTCAAGGAAAGTTGGGGGGAAAAAGTGTTAGTGGAACACAACTTCTTTGCTCTTTGCTGCCTGGTAAAATAAAAACTCTCTAAATATTAAAACGAAATGAGTCTCCATCACTCATGACTTTTACTATG
This sequence comes from Hipposideros armiger, assembly GCF_001890085.2. NCBI lineage: Eukaryota > Metazoa > Chordata > Mammalia > Chiroptera > Hipposideridae > Hipposideros > Hipposideros armiger. The sequence goes on along the minus strand of NW_017731625.1, from coordinate 2,004,261 downwards.
ATTCATACCTATCGGAACCCCAGACAATATGGAAAGAGATGGAGACAGGCATTTGGAGCTCTAAAGACACAGATCTGAGCTGTTAATGGGCTCTCAGAGGTGTGCCAGAGAGAGGCAGTGGCATCCTGTGCCTGTTGGGGTGGGTCCATGTGGTCCCTGGGACAGACTCGAGCCTGCTGTCTGGCTTTGCTGCTGCTGAAAGACAGCGTGGGATTTTGGAATCCTGAATCCAGAGCCTCACTGCCTGCAGCAGCTCTGGACTAGAACTGATAGTGGCAGTGTCGCACGGGCTGCTTGGGCCTCGGCCTCGGCCACGCTGACCCCCGACAGCGGGTACAGGCACAATGGCAAGGACCTTGCCTCGGGAGACAGTACAGATCTAAGACACCTGTCTGAGGGACCCAAACTGAAAACATCATGGATGCTGGCTGGATCATCTGGGTCACTTACAAATGCCCACAGGGAAGGGCTTGTTCTCAGAGGGGACTGCCTGAAACCTGGCTGTTGATCAGCTTTGTATTTTTGATGCAGACCAATTGCGTTCCTAAGCTGCTCCCCAAGGCTGACAGATCTGATGTCCCAACTGTCTGATAGCTGCTACTCCCCTCACCCTTCTGATAGACACACCATAGTAAGGCAGTTTCAGCCTTAATAAGAAAGGACATTCTGACACCTCTAATAACATGGACAAACCTGAAGGACATTATGCTGAGTGAAATAAGCCGGACACAGAGGGACAAATACAGTATGATTTCACTCACAGGAGGTCCCCAGAGGAGTCAGATTTATAGAGACAGAGAGTAGATGGTGAGGGCCAGGGGCTGGGGGAGAGGAGGGGAGTGCATGATTAATGGGGACAGAGTGTCTTGGGAAGATGAAAAATTCTGGAGATAATGGTGGGGAAAGCTGTACAACTATAGGAATGTACTTAATGCCACTGAATTGTACACTTAAAAATGGTTGAGATGATGAATTTTGTTACGTGTATTTTACCACACTTAAAAAATATCTTTTAAGGGCCGGCCGAGTGGCGCGATGGTTAAGAGCTGGCTTGGGACGCCAGAGGGCCCCGGTTCAGATCCCACATCTGAGGGCCAGTGACACTGCCCTCCACAGCTAAGATGCTGAACAACAGCTCAACCTGGAGCTGGGCTGCCATGAGTTGCCGGCGACGGCGTAGGCTGCAGCCCCTGTGGCAGTGGGTTGCCATGGGCTACCGTGTGTAGCCAGCAGCCAGCGTGAGCGGCCAGCAGCCGCAGTGAGCGGCCGTCCAGAAGCCGGCGACTGATCTGCCTCGCCCGGGAAGAGCGCAATGATGGTGCCAACTTGGGCCAGTGAAGCAACGTCCTCCACAACTAGACTGAAGCACAAAAGGACAGCAACTTGTCTGTTCCCCTTCCCCCAATTCCCCAGCACTTGTTCCCATCCCCCAATTCCCAATAAAAATCTTTAAAAATATATATATATCTTTTAAGAGGATGGTGCTTTCCTAGGCATCCCCCAGCCTGTTCCGCTCCGTGCGGAAAGGTGTCAGGTTCTCAGGCCTCAGAGGTGCTCCCAGCCCTCAGAAGGAAGCACAGGCACGGGGCTCTTGGAGGGAAAAGCATCTCTCCTTCCGCTTACAGATGCATGAGGACCTGGACCAGATGCTTCTGGGGAATTCTCCCTCGTTTCCCACAATGCAAGGGGTTCCCTTCTCTACCAGGGACCATGTTTCTGGGATGTATATTCCCTCCAAACACACTGGGTGCTTTTCAGGAAAGGAGGAAGTCCTCACTCACCTGGGGCCAGGGGTGCAGGCAGCCAGCAGCCATCCTCGCCTCTTGGGAAAATGTAGGTTCTGGGCAGACAGAGCTGCGAGAGGAGAAAGGTTCAGTGAAAACCAGACCCAGGCCTGTCCCCAAACCCCAGAACCTGTGCCAACCCTCTACACAGTTGAAAATCTGTGTATAACATTTGATTTCCCCCAAACTTAACTACTAATAGCCCACTGTTGACCAGAAGCCTTACCGATAATGCAGTCCATGAACACACACTTTGTGTTATATGATTATATACTGTATTCTTACAATAAACTAGAGAAAAGAAAATATTAAGAAAATCATGAGGAAGAGAAAACACTTTTACAGTACTGCATGCATTTACTTTTAAAATCCCGTGTGTAAGGGGACCCATGCAGTTCAACTCGTGTTGTTCAAGGGTTAACTGAAGTCATATTCTGAGGTTCCCAGGAGAATGTGAACTTGTGGGGTGAGATGGGGGGACCCATTCAACCCAGTTCGACCTCCCAGACTCACATTCTGGAAGGCTCCGTTCTACCCCCGCAGATGCCCCCATCGCTTTCAAGTCTCGGATTCCTCTACCTTTCGGGCCTTCCTCTCTCTCCTCTGCCAGACTGCCTGGGCCACAGCAGGAAGAATGCTGACTGGCCTCTCCCAGGTTACTTACAAGGAATGGGAGCATGTGGCCCTGAAAGCACGTGGGGAACTCTCAGCTCCTAACACACCTACAGGACCCCCTGATGCTGGGCCTCTGCACTGTGACAGGGAGCTCTCCAAGACCAGACTTTAGTCAGGCCTCTCTCAGCCCTGGTCTCAACTAGGCCTCAACCTTTGAGCTTCCAAGTTCGTCTTTGCATGGCCCAGTTTTAGCAAGAAGCTGGCTAAGTCATTTTAGGGAGAACCCCCCCGACACACTGGCCTCCATATCTGACCCCTGGGTATCTGATCAAATTCCTTATAACCCCCACTGTTCCCCAGGTGATGTCACTGGCTGCCACAGCAGGAATCCTGTTAGCTGGTGTAGCCAGAATCCCCCTGAGTCTCCTCTTAGAGATTTTCCATCCACTGACCCCACCTGCTCCTTGGCTGGTCCACCTTGTGCTCAGAGTTGGGCCCAGATCTATACTCATCTTTCTTTTCCCCATTGCAGGAGCTCCTGATTTAAATTTGTTTCTATCACTCTGACAACTGTCCAGCTCTGGTTCTCTCTGACAAAACCCGAGGCAGTCCTGCTTAGTCCTCATTCACCATGCAGGAGATGCCTTCGCTGTAAAGTCCCTTGTAAACGGTTAACCCTCCACTTTATAGTGGAGACTCCTGGCAGGCCCCGCCTTCACCAGGTGATCAGGGTTAATGTCACCAATGATGTGTGAGGGTGTCAGGTGCCCTCTGATGTGACACGAGGAGGATGCCTCACTAGAACCCAGAGCCTCAGGGTAACCATAAGAAAACATCAAACACAACTTGAAAGATATTCTACAAAATCCCTGGCCTCTGCTCTACAAGTGTCAAGGTCATGAAAGACAAGGAGAGACAGAGAAACCCTCATAGGTTGGAGAAGCCTGAGGAGATGTGACAACCAAATGTCTAGTGGGATCCTACATGGGGTCCTGGGCCAGAAAAAAGGACATGAGTGGGATGTCTGGTGAGATCTGAATCAAGTTTATAGTCTAGCTAATAGTACAGAATCCATGTTAGTGCCTTAGTTGTAGTTTTTCCATTATTGTGGTAGTAACACTCACGATGAGACCTATTCTCATAACAAGTTGTTAAGTGGACGATATATTACTGTTGGATGTAGATGCAATGTTGGCCATCAGATCGCTGAGGCTTATTCACTGACACTTTATGCCTGTTGATAGACAACTCCGCACCCCCCATCCCCTAGCTCCTGGCAACCACCATTCCGATTTATATCTTAGTTTTGATAAATGTCCCATGATAAGATATTAACATTTGCAAATGTTACTATCTTACAGATGGCCAACAGACATATGAAAAGATGATCAATATCACTAATCATCAGAGAAATGCAAATTAAAACCACAAATCACTCCACTCCTGTCAGAATGGCATCAGCAATAAATCAACAAACAACAAGTGTTGGTGAGAATGTGAAGAAAAGGGAACCCTGGTGCACTGCTGGTGGGATTGCAAATTGGTGCAGCCACTGTGGAAAACAATATGGAGGTTCCTCAGAAAATTAAAAACAGAACCACCATATGACCCAGCATCTGGGTAAATAATGCAGCATTATTTACAATAGCCATGATAGGGAAACAACCTAAGTGCCCACTAATAGACAATTCTATAAAGAAAATGTGGAAATGTGGTATATATACAATGAAATATTATTTGGCCATAAAAATTAATGAAATTAGTGCCATTTGCGACAACATGGATGGACCTAGAGTGTATTGTACTAAGTGAAATAAGTCAGACAGAGAGACAAATATCATATGATCTCACTTATATGTGGAATCTAAAGAACAAAATAAATGAACAAACAAAACAGAAACAGACCCACAGATGCAGAGAACAAGCTGATGGTTGCCCAAGGGGAGGGGGCGGGGGATGGAAATAAAAAATATAAATATTAACATTTGGGAATGCGTTCCCAAGAGGGTGCTACAAATGTGTTTTTGGAGGGTAGGAAAGAGGAAAATATAACTTGTTCTTTTTATGTATAAAGCACAGATATACATACAGTATATAAGTAGATACACAGTATTTCTGTTACGAGCTAAATTTTGCTCCCCTCCCCCCACAAAAAATTCACATGTTGAAGCCCTAAACCCCCAAGACCTCAGCATATGGCTGTGTTTGGACATGGAGGTCTTTAAAGAGATAATTAAGGTAAAACGGGGTCATTGAGGTGGTCCCTAATCCGATATGATTGGTGTCCTTATAAGAGAATAGGCACATACACACACAGAGGGACAACCACGTGAGGACACAGGGAGAAGAGGGCCGTTTACACACCAAGGAGAGAGGCCTCAGAGGAAACCAGCCCTTGATCTCTGACTTCTGGCCTCCAGAATATGAGTAAATGTCTGTTGTTTTAAGCCACCCAGTCTTTGGTGCTTTGTTCCGGCTGTCCCAGGAAACAACAGGCAAGTAGAGAGGCAGCTCCTTGTCCTCCCTTGTTGTCAAGGGGCTTCATGCAGGGGATTGTGTGAAGCTCCTGGGGCAGGGGGAGGGGGGAGGAATACAACCCTGAAACCATACTGCAAGAGGCTCCCTCTTTGCTCTTGGGACTAAATTGCAACTCGTTGCAATGGATCCAGGACCTCCAGCCCCTTCCTAGCATTTCCAGACCAACTCTCTCCCACCTGCCCTGGTGGTTGATGTCAGCAATCCCCTCAGCGCCCCTATTCACCCAAACCTGTGGCACCTGGCTCATGATCTTCCCTTTCAATGTTCAAACCACTGGAATTCATCCTTTCTCCACAAGAAAGGCCTGATGAGGACTTCCTCACACGGAAGGGGAGAGAATGGTGAACTCGATGTCAGCTTTATCTGGCAGAATGGTCAGCCGCTTCCTCACTCCTTAGTAGGCATGTCTGGGCGTAAATGGAGTGGTCCCTGCATATCACTAGACTCACGATGCTGAGGTGTAAGGCAGGGTCTCCTCCTGGACACTGTGGATGGACATTTGGAGCCCTCCTGGGCACTGAGCAGCATCCCCAGCCCCCACACGCTGGATGCCAGGAGCAACCCCAGCCGTGACCACCACAGGTGTCCTCAGACACAGCCCGGTATCTCCCAGAGGCAAGATCACCCTCACTTGCAAACCCTGGCCTTGCTCAGGGAGCCGAGTAAGTCTACTTTCTGAAGTCTGGGCGTCCCAGCCCCTTTGCCTTTAGGGCAAATGGGTTTCCTCCATTTCCCTTTAATGTTCCACCTCTGGGAGTTTCATTCACTTCATATCATGGTTTGCCCTCACGGGTCTGTCATCCTGGGGCTTTTCTCAGGCTAAAGGCCAGACTTTGCCATTCTGAGTGCTGGGCGGCCTTGGGCAAGCTGCCCGGCATGACTCTCCTCTGTCCCCTCCAGAGTGACAAATGGCGCAAGCACACAAGGCCTCCCCTCCGACCCCCGCCCCTTGTCCACCTAACGTCCCACGCGGAGCCAGGTTCGAGGTCCGAGTAGCCGCCGGCCACTACGGCTGCGTGGCTCACTCGCTGGTGTCCCGGCGTTGCGACCCCAGGTGTGGGCGTAGGTGGCACTTAGAGCGCAGCGATCGTGCGCCACCGGATCCTGCCACCGCTGGGAAGTCTGTGCAGCGGGTTCTGCGGCCTCGTCACCTCCCCGCACCTCAGCACCCGCGAGCGAATGCCCTCAGCCGACAGCTCGTTAACTCCCGCTGCCAGACGGACTCGGCAGTACGCCTGCGTACCACGAGGAGGCGAACTACAATTCCCGGGAGGCTCCGGCGCCGGGCTGGGTTTTCCGTCGGAGAGCAGTGAACTGAGTCACCGCGCCC
>NW_017731625.1:1989840-1994309 GCF_001890085.2 Hipposideros armiger | reverse complement strand
AGCATCTTAGCTGTGGAGGGCAGTGTCACTGGCCCTCATATGTGGGATCCGAACCGGGGCCCTCTGGTGTCCCAAGCCAATTCTTAACCATCACGCCACTTGGCCGGCCCTTAATTTTTATATAGACAAAAAAAGAGGGAGGATGGGAAGGGGTAAGAATCTGAAATAAGACAGTAGCACCAGAAATGAAGAGTGCATTTAAATATTTCTCTAACACAGAAAAGGACAAGAACCATGATTTCACTCATAGATTGGATATGAAACTGAAAGCAACAAATCAACAAACAAAACAAACTCACGGACACAGACAACAGAAGGGTGGTTACCAGAGGCGAAGTGGGTGGGGGAGGACATAGAGGGTAAAGGGGATGACGGAGGGAGACTAAACTTCGAGTGGTGACTACAAAATGCAATGTGTGGGTCTGTTTCTGGACTTGTTTCTTTTGCTCCATCCTTGTGCCAAAAGCACATACTTAATTGCTGTGGCCTTCTACAAGTCTTGTTATCTAATAGTGTATGTCCTACAAATGTACTGTTCTTCAAGGTTGCCTTGGCTAGTCTAGCTTCTTTGCATTTTAATATAAATTTTGAGTTTCAGTGAAGAGCAGCTGTACATCTTTTGTCCAGTGTATTCCTAGGTGCTTGATGTTTCTGACACTGTTGTATTAATAAGTGGTATCATTTAAACATATAAATATTTACTTTCCAAGTACTTACTGCTACTATTATATATAGAAATGGGTAAGAGCATGGACACTCTACCAAAGATACATGGATGGTAAATAAACATGTGAAAAGATGCTCAACATTACTTGTCATTAGGGAAAAGCAAAGTAAACCCACATGAGATGCCACCTCACACCAATTAGAGTAGCTAAACCTCACTTCTAGGTCTTTACCCAAGAAAGATGAAAACATGTGTCCACACAAAGGTCCAAAATAGCTCCAAACTAGAAGCAACCCCAAAGCAAACCAGATGAATGAAAAAAATGTAGATCCATATAATGGAATACAATTGAGAAAAAGGGACCTACATGGATGCATCTCAAAATAATTATCCTCAGCATAAGAAACCAGATCTAAACCAACAAATAAAGAGGCCATGCTGTGATGTCATTTCTATGAAAAGAGAAAATTCAAACGAGTCTATAGCGACAGAAGTGGATGAACATGTGGGGGGGGGCTGCAGACAAGCACGGAGGAACTGGGAGTGACGAGCACATCCCCTCGCTTGTGCTGATGGTTTCATGAGTATATATGACCGTCAAACTTATCATGTGGTAGCCTTTAAATATGTGTCATTTTATGGAAATTTTATCTCAATAAAGCTGTTTAGAAAAATCTGTGTAACTCCTTCCAGACCTGGTTATTGTTCTCAGATCCTTCGACTCAGTGTGAATGAGGGGCCAGGAGCCCAGGGCTCCCGGCCCAGCCACAATCCTGATTGTCGCAGCCCTGTCCTGTGTCTCCTGGCTGAGGGTAGGGCCCACGGGAGGGCCCACCCAACCACTAAGTCCCTCCTAGACCAGAACAAACACTACCATCCCCAGTATCCCTGTACCCTCCCCCAGCCCCAATTACCTCAACATCCCCAATCCAAGACAGTCACCCCAGGAGACAGTCCTTGGAGGCTCCAAAAGGGCTGTCTGTCCTGAGAAGCCTGGCTTTGGTTCCCGCCTGTCTCAGCTGGGGTTGGCAGTGACAAGGTCAAGGACAGAATTCCGGGTTGCTGCTCAGTCTTGAGCAGAAAAGGGAATACCCTGGCTCCTAACTGCGCTGTCCGGGGACATGGATCAATGCCTAGGAGGCTCTGCGCAGCTCCGACACCTCTGGGCTGGCTGGCCTCCCTCTTTGATCGGCTGTGTTTACCCACTAGTTTATATGCCCCAGTTTGAAGTCTGGGAAAAAAGAACTTCTTTTCCTGAAGTTATGACAGAAGACACTGGCCCGACAGTGCCGGCCACAAATATACTATTTGTCCACTTGTGAACTAAAAACTCTGGGGCCAGCCGAGTGGCGTGATGGTTAAGAGCTGGCTTGGGACGCCAGAGGGCCCCGGTTCGGATCCCAAATATGAGGGCCAGTGACACTGCCCTCCACAGCTAAGATGCTGAACAACAGCTCAACCTGGAGCTGGGCTGCNCAAAACGACAGCAACTTGTCTGTTCCCCTTCCCCCAGTTCCCCAGCACTGTTCCCATCCCCCCAATTCCCCAATAAAAAAATCTTTAAAAAAAAATAAAAATTTAAAACTATGTAATCTATTATATACTTAATAAAATTTTTAATGATTTTTAGTAATATTAATGTATTTACATTAATAACATTAAAATAATAAAACTACCACAATTAATATATTAATATTATATATAAAATATGTTATACTTAATATATGATAATATATAATTAAATATAATATAGTAAAATGTAATCATGTAACAAGTTATTGATAAATTATAATATGTAATAAATTATATATTATTTATCCAAATCATATGTGTGCTCTCTCTCCGTATACTATTTATTTCCTTCTCACTCTTTTTCTCTATATAATGCTGTGTATGCGGTAGCCCAAGCCCTCTGCTGCATGTTTTCTATTCGACAAGAAATGGGGTCCCCCTGGGACAATGCTGACAATGCTTCCTCCATTACAACAGATTACTTCTTGGCATTTGAGATGGTGTTTTATGTGACATATAATTATAAATGTTATGATTTTGACTTTGTCATATGATCAACAGGTGCACAGGTAAAATGGATCAGGATCCTTTCTCCAGAGCCACCTCTGACTTGTTTCAAGCCTAGATTGGGAGTTGCATCCTCAAAGGACTCTGTTTAAATAGAATCAACATCAGGTAGAAGGCTCAGAGGGTTGGATGAAGTTGGGTACTGTATGGCCCAAGCTAGCTCAACAATAAACATGATCTGTGTGTGGACTGAATGTTTGTGTGTCGTCCCCCCACCCCAAATCCTAAATTGAACTCCTAATCTCCAATGTGATGGTGTTAGGAGGTGGGGCTTTGGGGTGATTAGATCATGAGGGTGGAGTCTCGTGATGGGATTAGTTAGCATCCTTATAAAAAGGACCCTGGGGGTGGGGGTCCCTCTCCCCTCCCACTGTGTGAGGATGCAGTGAGAAGTCAGCTATCTGCAATCTAGAAGAAGGTTCCCACAAGAACCTGGCCATGCTGGTGCCCTGATTTTGGACTTCTAGCCTCCAGCACTGTGAGAAACAAATTGTGTTGATTAAGCCACCCTGTCTATGGTAATTTGTTACAGTGGCCCAAACAGGCTAAGACAATGTGTTGAGCAATTTTCCAACCCAACTGTTTTGGTCTGATTTTTTTCAGTCTTAGCTCATGACATGGAAGATGTGCTGTGCTGCCCAGATTTGTCCTCCAGAACTGAAGGACTTTTCGTCCTGCTGGTGACTGCCAGTCCTCAGCTCTCAGCCTTCCACAATCAGAAATAACATCAGTATATTGAGGGGTCCATAACAAGTGTACAGCCATGACAATAATAGCATAGAAGAGTAAAGGCTGTTAGAGGAGACATGGAAATGTACTATCGTAAGTTTCTTATACTCTTCGTGGAGTCCTATAATATCATGTGATGGTAGACTATGACAATTTACATGTATACTATAATCCCTAAAGTGGCTAACTCGATAATAAAACAAAGTGTTATAGTTAATATATCAACAAGGAAATAGAATTATAAAAAATACTGGATCACTCCAAAGGAAGGCGGAAAAAGAAGGAAACAGGTAAACTGGAGTGAATAGAAAATAAACAGCAGTATGATAGACTCAAACGTAACCCTATTAAAAATCACATTAGGGGCCGGCCGAGTGGTGCGTTGGCTTGGGACGCCAGCTCTGAGCAGCAGGGCACCCGGTTCGGATCCCACATGAGGGCCAGTGACACTGCCCTCTACAGCTAAGATGGTGAACAACAGCTCGACCTGGAGCTGGACTGCCGTCTAGTCGCCAGCAATGGTGTAGGCTGCAGCCCCTGCTGCAGTAGGCTGCCATAAGCTACCATGTGTGGCTGGCAGCTAGTGTGAGCGGTTGGCAGCCAGTGCAAGCTGCCAAGAGCCGCTGTGAGCGGCCGTCCAGAGGCTGGCGACCGATCTGCCTCACCCAGGAAGAGCGCAATGATAGTGCCAACATGGGCCAGTGAAGCAACGCCCTCCACAACCAGACTGAACAAAAGGACAGGAACTTGTCTGTTCCTCTCCCCCAATTCCCCAATAAAATCTTTAAAAAAAAATTACATTAAACGTTTCATTTTGTTCTTTTAATTTTGTGTATGGTGACCTTTGCCAAATAAAAGTTTTTCTTTTTTTTTTTTTTAAAGATTTTTATGGGGAATTGGGGGAGGGGAACAGCGTTGGGGAACCTGGGAGGGAAAACAGACAAGTTGCTGTCCTTTTGTTCTTCAGTCTAGTTGTGGAGGACGTTGCTTCACT
>NW_017731625.1:1942873-1986475 GCF_001890085.2 Hipposideros armiger | reverse complement strand
CGGTCAGCAGCCGCAGTGAGCGGCTGTCCAGAAGCCGGCAACTGATCTGCCTCGCCGGGAAGAGCGCAATGATGGTGCCAACTTGGGCCAGTGAAGCAACGTCCTCCACAACTATATTGAAGAACAAAATGACAGCAACTTGCCTGTTCCCCTTTCCCCAATTCCCCAGCACTGTTCCCATCTCCCCAATTCCCCAATTAAAAAAAAAACAAAACAAAAAAAACAACTCTGTGGCTTGGGAGACGGCCCCCATTACCTGCCTTAACGTAGGCACATGACCTCCTTGGGACTGAGCAGAGCCCTCACCTAGTGGGCTGCAGAGGGATGGATAGAATGGAATACCCGTAGGAAGATTGGAATGTGAGGACAAGAGCATGGCACTGCTCTATGATCCTGCAAGGCCAAGGGGAGCTTGGTGCCCCAGGAAGACACGTCGGCTCCCACCTGGCCCCACCCAGGTCTTGCTGGATGCCCATCCCAGGGCCCCAACAGTCCACCCTGAGGCTTGAACTCAGATCCCTGTCACCCAGGCTAGGCTGGACCCACTCCCCATGCTGCCTGATGACATCTGGATTGGTCTCAAGTCTCACGAGATGATGTCCCTGTGCCAGGGACAGGGCTGTCTTCACCAGGGAGGCCCCACAAGGCCATCTCCTGCCAGGTTGCTGGCTGGAGCAGGCACTGTTGGATGAGGACACTGGGAAGGAGTAAACACTGGCCCTGATCCTGAAGTGATCCAACTGTGACAACCCCACAGGGAGGATGAGGATAAAATGGTGTGTGCCAAACCCCAAGCACTGAGGGTCCTCCCTCAGCCTGTTAGTCCCATAACGTCCCACTGACACTGCCTATCCCCTTCAGGGGTGACAAGTGAGGCTGCTCAAGGCCACCGGGGTCCTGACCGTGATGTGGCTGGAGAGACCCTGTTGAAGGGTCAACGCTGAGCAGACGTCAGGGCTGAGGTGCGGGCAAGACTGGCATGGATGGGGGCAGAGAGGTGCAGCCTCAGCAGCAGAGCCCCTGAAGGAGCCCCACAGGGCAGCACAGGTTGTACCCCCTCTGAATTCAGGTTTCATCAAAACCCAATGAGTAAGTTTGTACAGAAATGTTACAAACATCTCAAAACACACACACTTCATCCTTTTATCTTTAGAATGTTCCTGTTGTCCTTCATTGGGGAGCAGCGGGGGAGGGGAACTGTAACCGGGGTTGGCAGGGACCCTAACTCCAGGCTGTCTTCCAAGCCGTCAGAACATAGGAGGGGACGGGGATGGGGATCCTAGACACCAGCAGTGCAATGGGCCCCAAGGGGTCCCCCTTCAGCCTCAGGATAACAGTGACAGCTGTACTGCTGTTCCCTTCCTGTTCCAGGCATGGGCCATGTTCCTGGGATCAGAGCCATCAGTTCAGTCTCCAGGACCAAACATTTACAGGCCCGAGTGGCTTGGAAAAACAAGGGCATTCTGGGTGAGACCATGGCTGTTCTGGTTGCCAGGGCGACCAGACACCAGCAGGGGCCCCTGTGCCCACTGTCCCAGCCACCCTCTGGGGGCTCAGAGAATAACAGTCTCTGTGGGGAAAGGGGCCTTGATCCAGAATCTGTGCCCCTTCAAAGTCTTTGGATACCCACAGAGAAGCAGGATGGGGGCTTGGGAGCCGGAGTTCAGCGTAAACCTCTGGGGACTTACGTGAGGGCAGGGGAAAGCACTTTAGCAGGGCACTTGATCTGGGCCAGGGGACCAGGGCAAGGAGGCTCAACCCTATCAGCCCACTCGGGGATCCAGTGTCTGAGGCTCCAACTGCCTAGTGCACAGCTGAGGGGGCCAAAACACCTCTATTTTGCATGGGGATCAGGCAGCAGCCACCTGGGAGCTCGGTACAGGGGAAGGAGCCCCCAGGCCTCGACACAGCGCCTCTACCCATCAGGAAGTGCCCGGATGGAAGCCCAGGTGGTTTGTTCTGTCATTTTTATCCTCTTAAGCCCCACATATTTCGAGCATAAGTGGCAGCTGCCAAGATCCCCGGTGTCAACCTCCGCCATCTCAGCAAGGCCCTCCTGGCCACATGGAGTGGGGCCTCTGTTGTGACTGAACACCAGCTCTAGACAAGACCAGCTGTGAGAATACTCACCCTATTGCCTCAGAGTTTAAAAGACAGATATGGTGCAGGGAGCTCTGAGCCGGGTCTGCATAAGGGGTTCCCTTAGGCCCACAGCAGGGCTGGCCCAAAGCTGGTGAGGACAGGCAGATGAGGGGTGGTCAGCTGTCCCCACTGAGGACAGGCCACCTGACCCTCGGGGAGAAGGATCGAGGTACTGCTCAGTCCTTTGCTCCACTGACTCTTTGCAGGGACAAAGACTGGAGGGAGTGATTCAGGGCAGGAGGCAGGCCCCCAAGGAGCTCAAAGCCCAGAGAGGAGAAAGGACTGTCCAGACCAAATGAAGGAGGCATCCACCCATCCTGCTCAAGTAGTGGAGGACCTTTTCCCCAAAATATCACTACCAGTGGGCCCAGGAATGCTGTCCCTACTCCATGGCCCAGACTTCATCATGTTGCCAGATGGAGCTGAGCTCCAAGCAGGACAGGTCCCATCTACCTTCAGTTTTCCAAGGTCACGAGGACAAGAAAGTTCCCAGTGGGCTTCCAGCAGCTCCCTAGTCAGAACCTAGCTCCTGTCAAACCACAATCCCAGGAGGCCCACGCTGACCCCTGGGCCAAGGGCAGGCGGCCTTGGCCTCTCACATTGGCCAGTGCCGCAAAGGGATGAGATTTTCCCAGAATCCTGGGTGAATGGTTGGCAGGAAAGACCTCTTGGTGAGTGACCTCAGCACTCCGGTTGCAGTGATTCGAACAGCTCAGCCGTCTTCCAGCAACCCACACAGGTCACAATCCAAAATGCTCCAGCACCCCCTAGAGCAGTCTTCAACTGCCTGTGTCCCCAGCCTGAGGGCTCATGGCCAAGTTCAGGGAGCACCAGAACCCGAGCCCAAATGTGACAACCAGCCTCCGACTATTTTGTGGCAGAAGGGACAGGCGTCAGAGACCAGGCCAGCAGTCTCCCTTCTTTTCCTTATTTTTTAATGGCTGCATTTCAAAGACGAACCCGTTCCTTTCCTAGAAAACTCCACAGGAAGGGGCTGTGTTAGTGCAACAGAGAGGCGACGCTGACAAGACGAAAATGCTCTCCAGACATCTCAAGGATAAGGTCTCTTCAGCCCAGGCCGGCCACCGGCTGAGAAATGACCAGGGAGAGCAGTCCCTGTCCTCACCCCGCCCCACCCTCCCTGGATGCTGAGCTGGAGGCCGCCGTATCCTGCGCTGTTTTCAGGCTGGGAGCTAAGGCACCAGGGCAGTGGGAGCCGGAGCCCCTGTCCAGGGCTGGCAAAACCCCAGCACATCAGCAGGCCAGCAGCTCACTGCCCTCCACCTGCAGGCCTTTGCTCAGGAGGAAGGCGTCCTGCTTGGGGTCACGGCCCAGGAAGAGCTTCAGCATGACGCTGGCATCCTGGGAGCCGCCAGGTTTCAGGATGCAGCTTCTGTAGTCCATGCCAACCTGCCAAGGGGCAGAGGCGGGGCTGGGCGAGGGTCTCCCCACCCCTCTAGATGGCTTGAGTGTCCCTCCCGTCCCCAGAGTGCCTGTGGGCACCTCATCAGCATCACAAGGGACGGGGTCTCAGAGTCAGTATGGGTTCAGGGACCCTGTCTTTCAGGACGGGGTGGCCGAGCCTCTGTTGTGACTGAACAAAGGGCTGGGAAGCTGGCTGAGTCCCCCAGCATGGGGTGTTGGGTGGAGCCCCCAGGGCTGAGGGAGGCCATTCCTGAGGGAAGGACGGCTATTCCTGGTGCTGAGCAGTGGGGAGCACCCCTTGAAGACCACCGCTAGCTCACCTTGCCATTGAGGACACCCTCCTGCTTGAAGCGCGTGTGGAACATGTCCATGGAGAACACCTCACTCCACAGGTAGCCGTAGTACTGTGCATCGTAGCCGCCCGCCAGGTGGCCGAAGGTTGCAGGCATGTTGGTCCCTGGGCAGACACGGGAGGCTCACACTGCACCCTGGCCTGGCCTCTCCGTCTCTGCCTCATGAGGGGGCTTCAAAGCAGCCCCATCAGACACCCCCACCCGGAATGGGGGAACTGACCCAACACTTCCATCCAGAAGGCAGGGCCGGGAGGCTCAATGAGCCTTTGCCCACAACCTGCTGAGGCTTAGGGTTCACCCTAAACACCTTCAACAATGCTGCTGCCCTCTCAGCACCAGGGTCCCATGTCGGGTGACCCCGGGGCAAGTCAAGGCTCGCCCCCACGACAGTGTGCGTTGGTTAACATGCTTTTTGAAGGGTTTTTCAAATGCTCATGAAATAGTAAACCAGTGCAACACGACCCATATTGAATCCCAATCATCTTCGTGCACATGTACCGATCGAATGTCTGTGCCAATGTGCACGTGTGCACACTCAGAGGTTGCACATCAAAACCTCATGTACTCGTCGTCTCCAGGGTACGAGATCACTCTTTTCTGTGCCTCCCAGGCTTCTCACAAAGCAAAGTGTGGGAGGGCGCCCCGCAGAAGGGCTTGAGACTGGGGGTGGAAGTGGCACGCACAGCCCCGCAAGTGGTAGACCTGCCGGTAGAGGTGGAACCACCCACACCAACCAACTGCCCAACCGCGCGGTGGCTCTGCAGCCAGAGCCAAGGGCTTGGGATCCCAAAGTGAGGCCAAAGGCAGCCTGCTTTTCGGGTCAGCCAAACCTGTGCACAGGCCCAACTCCCTTCACATAGCGCTAGGTCTTTTGACCCAGGGAAGGACAGAGACCCCCAATTTCTAGGGGGCCTGGATCATGGGCTACCTGGTGTGGCTGGGACCCCAAGGACCTCCTGACACAGGCGAGCATACTCCTCGGCCGGGTCTGCAGTCGTCTGCGTGTGCAGGGCCTGGTCCACCTTGGCCAGGACGATCTGGCGCAGGTTGAAGAGACCTAGGCAGAGGGAAGGAGACGGGAGCTGGCTCTGCAGCCGGGTGGGCCAGAGATCCCTGAGGGCACACTGGGCAGTGTGGGCACCAGGGACTCCCTCCCTTCCTGGCCTCGCAGAGATTCTCTGGCTGGGCAGGGTGGGGGGACACCTGTGTTGGCCTGCCGGGACCTGATGAGCTTCTCAAGCAGCTCCTGGGGGATGGCACTGCCCGTCCTGTAGTGCTGTGACATTCTGAGCAGTGGCTCCTTCTCCCACACCCAGTTCTCCAGCATCTGCGAAGGCGCCTCCACAAAGTCACGCTCCACATGCGTCCCACTGAACATGGCAAACTCCGCCTGTGGGAATGGGGCAGATCCCAGGAATGCCGGGCCCCACTCAGCCAGCTCTCGTCCACCCAGCCTTACCTGGGCACACAGGTCCATGACATATACCTGGGCAGGTAGATAACTTCCTGGGCTTGGGCCCTTCCTCCCCCAGACCGTGACACCTGGTCGCGGGTGAGGACAATTAAGGCTCCCTGGACAGGCTGTCTCAGCCCAGGACACACTGGGAGGCAGAGAGCACCCGCGTCCTGGCTGGTAACCCACATTCCCTTCCCCCACCCATAAAGCCAATACTCTCAAAAAAGTCCTGTACCCCAAAAGGCTATGGCCTGGAAACGGTGGAATCTGAATGATAGACGTTGGAATATGCACTGTATTTTGTCCACTTTGGTGTGTCTGAAAGTTTCCTGAAAAACAGCACAGCTAGAACCCAGGTCTGGCAGCTGATCAGCCAAACAGGCTGCTGAGTGATCTTGGGCAAGTCCTTCAGGGCCAGAGTAAGGCGGGGGAACCAGGAGAGGCCACACGGCTGGTCCTCTTTATTCGCAGATTCCGTATTTATGAACTGCGACGCGCTAAAACTTATTGGTAACCCCAGAATCAACTGGCGCGGCACTCTCATGGTCCTCCAGCGCCCGCCTCCTGATCTCTGTAACAAGTGTCCTTTACACCGTCTATTGAGTGTCCTTGGTGTTTTACACACGTGTGGTTTTGCAGGTGATTTTGCTGTTCAAAGTGGCCCCCACGCGTGGTGCTGAGGTGCTGGCTAGTGCCCCTGAGCACCAGAACGCTGAGATGTGCCTCACAGAGCAAATGTGTTCGAGAAGCTTTGTTCAGGCCTGCATTAAGTACTGTTGGACATGAAGCAACAACGCTTATCACACAAGGGGGCTAAACAGAATATGACACACAAGGTACTGCTTGGTTAAGGAAAGTGTTGGGAGCAGAGGCTCACAGGGACCGCACGTTGCATTTCTCCCAGGAACAGGGGCTCAGTGCCCGCTAACTCGGTGTATGTGGTGACTTCATAAAACAGAGTTGCTACAAATAATGAGAGTCGACTGTATCAGAATAGACCTGAAGAAAATGAAATGGAACTGTGACAGTCACTGGCAGAAGAATATTCCAGATATGGGAAATAATCTGTGAGCATACTGTACAGAGAAGGGATGTGAACGGAACTGACAAGGTGATGAGAGGCGGCCTCAGTTGCAGTTTGCGGTTGAGTGGGTGACCCTTACCTCACACCATAGACAACATTTAACTCACAAAGAACGACAGACTAAAATGAAGAGCTCAAACTTCCAGAAAAAGAAATTAGCAGAAAATCTTAGTGCCCTGGGTTAGGAAATGATTTCTTCAACAGGACACAAAAAAGTATAAACTATGAAAGATAAGCGTTAATAGATTGAACTTCATCAAAGTCAAAAACTTCTCATCAAGATACCTCTAAGTGGCCCATCCACACATGGGAGTGTTACTCAGCTGTGAAAAGGAGGGAGGCACTGACAATCACCACAGCGTGGATGGACCTTGAACACACGGTGCTCAGTGAGAGAAGCCAGACACACAAGGCCACACAGTGTATGATTCCGTTTATGTGAAATGTCCAAACAGGCACATCCAGGCAGGACATGGGTTACTGGTTTTCGAGGACTGAGGAGTGGGTGGAGACAGTAGGGAGTGACAGCTAAGAGGCAGGAAGAAGTTTTTAGATGTGATGGAATATTCCAGAATTGGACAGTGGTTATGGCTGCCCAGCTTGGCGAACTGACTAAAAATCACTGAGCACCTAGTTCCCACAAGACCCTGTTCAGCCTCTAGGCACATCTTCACCATCAGGACAGAGGGCTGACCATGTGTGAGAAAGAGGGCCAGAGAGCGAATGTCCATGTACAGCCGGGGTCCTGTGTTCCAGATACCAGGCTGGGGCCCAGAGAACCCGGCTGAGTACTGTCTCTGCCACTGAGGCCTGTCTGGGGAAGCTGCTTCAACTTCCTGAGTCTCTGTATCCCCACAGAGGGACGGCGCCCTCGACCTACTCACTGGGCTCAGTAAGCGCTCCCTGGACCCAGAACTGGGACCTGTGTCTGCGCTCTGGCTGTCACTGCTGGCTTTCATTGGAACGCACACCGTTTCCTACCATGAGCTAACAGGCGATGAGGCCTGCATGAGCGCCGTTCTAAGCACGTTACATACACACATTACCTTCACTAATCCAATAGCTCTCTGAGAGCTATTATGGACTGAACTGTGCCCCCCCCCCCATTCCTGTGGACCTCAGAATGTGACTGTATTTGGAGATAGGATCTGTAAGAGTGGATTAAATGAGGTATGAGGGAGGGACCTAATCCAATATGACTGGTGTCCTTATAAGAGATTAGGACACAGACTTGCACAGAGGAACAACCCTGTGAGGACATAGTGAGAAGACGGCATCTACACGCCAAGGACAGAGGCCACAGGGTAAACCAGCCCTGCCAGCACCTGGATCCCAGATTTCAGCCTCTAGAACTTGAAGACGTAAGTTATCTGTTGTTTAAGCCCCAGTCTGTGGAACTTTGTGATGGAAATTGGTATGAGTGTTCTGTATCCATGGTAATGTCACATGAAGGATGCAACACGGGGGTCCTGCCTCCAGACCTACTAACCACCAGACCCACTAACCCCACCCAGCCACCCAGCCAGCCCCCACGCCCACCTGAGAGCAGAGCTGGTGCATCACATGCCCAAACTCATGGAAGTAGGTCTCCACCTCATCGTGCTGCAGCAGCGAAGGGGCATCCGGGGTGGGCTTGGTGAAGTTGGCCACCATGGCTGCAATGGCAATCTGGCGGCTCCCGTCCTGCCGCAGGCAGCCCGGCTGCAGGCCAAAGCAGGCCGCGTGCCCGTACTTGCCTTCCCTGGGAGGAGGGAGGCTGGTCAGGCCTGGCTGGGAGTCCACTTTGCTTGCTGACTGGCACAGAGGGATATCGACCCCAGGACAGTCCCTGATTCTGCCACTCACTGACCAATCTACCAGCCGAGGTGACGACACACTGAAGTGTTCTAGGTAGAAGAGCGAGCACCCATGTCCCCAAATGCTGTGACCACTCCTGGCCCCTCATCCTGCCCTATGCAGCGCCTCACACACATCCCATTTCACATGGGGGAAGGCTGAGGCTCAGAGATGGGTGCCCCTCCCGCCCCAGCTCACACGCACCGGGGGTACAGGTCCAGGTAGAACTTCCCAATGACCATCCCCGAGGCAGCATCCCTCACTGAGTACAGCTTCACGTCTTCGTGCCACACGGTGGCATGCTCCTCCAGGTCGAAGGTCAGCCCCAGCAGCTCCTGGTAGATGCCCAGCAGCCCCCTGGTGACCACCTGCATGGGGAAGTACTCCTTGAGCAGGTTCTGGTCCACGCTATAGCGTGTCTCCTCCACCTGGTTCATGTAGTAGCGCATGTCCCAGGCATTGATGCGGCTGTCGAAGTCTAGGCCCCGCGTCTCACACTCAGCCTTCTTCAGCTCCAGGATCACTGCCCTCTCCTGTTCCCCCAGGGGCTTTAGCTTCTGGGCCAGCTCATCTGGGAGGACAAAGGGGACAAGCAAGGTTACTTCCCCGTGGCAGGCACCCCAAAGCCACCATGCCCACCCCGACCACGGCCAACTCCGACACATTGGCCTTGGCTTTCTCTAGCTGTGCACATTTGGGCTCCAGCATCGCATGTGTGAAGGACAGGACTGAGCTGACGACCTGACAGAGGCCAGCGCTGCATCACCTCACAGCAGTGCCAGCAGGGGTCATCAGTCTCGGTTTCACCAGGAGGAAACGACAGCCGGATGTGGAGATGCTTGACTAGAGCCTCATGCTGGGAAGGGCAGAGCTGAGCCAGTCTAAGACCTCACCCTGGAGCCCTAACGCTCAGCCATTAGATTAGAGTCCCTCGGACAAAAAAAAAAAAGGGGGTCAGGGGAGGCATGAGGATGCCCACGTCAGGGTGGACAGAACAGGGCTCCCACAGGCACCAGGACGTCACAGTCAAGAACAGCCCCATAACTGCTTCTGAAACCCAAACAGGAAGTGGAGGAAGGCCAGGCTACCTAGAAAAGTGGCTACCGCCTGGCTGTTCTTGGCCATGTTCATCTCCAGGACGTAGTCGGCGTGAGTGCTGAATCCCAGCAGGCTGGACTTCTGGGCCCGCAAGGTCACCAGTTCCCTGAGGATGGCACAGTTCTCCTGGAACCAACAAGTGACCAGGCCTGTGGGTGATGGGCACTACCGCCCATCCACCCCCGGCTCCCAGGTCAGCAGCCTGCTCCCTCATGGGTCTCAGCAGCTGCAGAGAGGCTTGGGCCCTGCTGCACAGTTGTGGAACACCAGGACTAGGCCAGCTGTGTCTGCTTTCCCTCCCTCCTGCTCGTGGCCCAGATTTCTATGCACTTGGTCCTGTACGACATGTGGGGCTTTATAAGCCCTTGTGTCCTTTCTGGAACCACAAAGAGTGTGAGCCGTGAAGGGTTCTGAGGCCAAGTGGAAAGCAGTGAGGGAACAGGGGCCCTCCAGGATGGCCTCGGGGGGCACCATGCATTGGGGTGCCCCTATCTCGCAGGGCCTGGCCCTGGGCTCAAGGCTGCACCTTGTTACCACCCACATCTCTGAGCAGTCGACTCAGCCAACCAAACTCATGGGGCCGGCATAAAATGAAACCCATCGGATTTGTTTACAAGGAAACAGGCCAGTTCTGAACAGAACAGAGCGCTCTCACCGGCACAACTGGCCCATAGAAAACCAAATTACAACTGGAAGTCAAGTGAAGAGCTTTCAGTGGGGCTGGTGGCCAGCAGTGTCAATCACACCGTGTGCACAGGGACCTGGAATCGGCCCGGCCCTGCTTTGCCTCTTGGGTCAAGTCTGGGGCCAGGACAGATGCAAGGACAAGGGAACGATAAGGTAGAGGCTCCGACCCCTGCTCTGCGTGGCCCCAGGGACAGAGCCAGACTTGATGGGGAGATCTCCAAGGGCAACCACACTCATGGGGGACCTCGCCAGTCCCTGGACCTGATCCGTCAGACACTGGGCGACTCACACCAGCACTGAGCAGACAGGACACGTCTGACACTTCCAAGTTGCAGACAAGACAGTTCCATGGGCAAACCCCCTCCAGCCAGACCCCGACCTTCTCACCTCCTTGCACCGACAATTAAATGCCTCCTCCACCTTCCTTCTGGTCTCGGGCACGTGGCATTTCTTCAGGAGGGGAAAATAGTGAGGGTACTTGAGGGTGACTTTGAACTTCTCATCCTCAGTCTTTTCCAGAGAGTTCAGGAAGTCCTCGGGGAGCCCTCCTGTGGGAACGAAATCAGGGGGGCTTTCAAAGACCAACACACAGAGGAGGCAGGAGGGGTGGGCTAGGAACAGGAGCTGGCAGAGAGCGATAGGCCTGGCCACCCCTCCATATACTCTCTGATTCCGGCTGCTCACCTCCTCCCTGAACCCCAAAGAAAAGATGTCGAGGGCTCTCCCACCTCGGAAATCTGCTACCATCTGTATCAGGACTCCTGCAGGAAGGAAAAGCTACATTTGCTAGACCCTTGGATGACATGGGCTTCCCAGGGCTGCAGTCTCCTCCCTCATCCTTTCTCGGTAAATGGCACCATGGCGGACAGAACCCACCTGGCAGCCGACTGTGCCCCTGCTGGGCAGCACCCTGCCCCATCCCGGCAGCCCCCACTGCTGCAAAGGCCTCCCACCTGGTCCCCTGCTCCTGACCCGTCCTCCCATGACAGAGATCTGGGTGCATCACACTTGGACTGAGCACCTCTGGGGGCTCCCGACTCACAGGGAAAAGGACAGAATGGGCCTGGAGCATCCTGTGTCAAAAAGGAGCTCAAAGACTAACAGGGACACATCAAGCTTGAAGGAGCCCCTCAAGGTCAATTTGGGACAATCTGTGCATAAAAATAAATGACAGCAGTGGACTACACCCACTGAATAAAATAGAATCTGTAGTCCACACTGATATAAATCAACAAGTCAATAAGTAAATGGGGGGTGGGGAAAGCTCTGACTTACGAGAGAAAAACAACTAACAAACATACAAAGAATGGAGTTAGTCATGCATGGGTGCTACAGCTTGTGGGTGGAAATGTGTGATGAGCCGGGTCTCAAAGCTGCTCTAGAGATATTATTGATCAGGAAGGGAAAACTGGTAACATTACAGTGGAGATTCCTGATGGAGACTCACCGAGCCAACTGATCAAGATTCAGGAAAAAAGATACATATAAATATAGACAGGTACACTGTCTATGTTTATGTAACATAACACTAAGTATTTCTTCTACAACAACAAAAAAAGCAAGTGCCACAATCTTGCTTAGCAGGACCCACAGGCAGGTCCCAGCCACCGTCATCACACCCACCCCAGCGAGATGCAGCGAGGCTGGCCATGGCTCTGCACAGTTATCTGCTCCACATGCTGGGAATTCAAGCTGCCCACACGGGAGGCCAGGCCAACATAGGAGGCCCTTGGGCTGGACAAACGGACCGCAAAGCAGGCCCACAGGATCCACATTCCAGACACCCAGGACTCCCCTTTGGCCAGGAAACATGGCAGCTGTCCTTAAATGTCACGAGCCATGTAGTGGGACTAGCTGCCCAGGACATGGGGGGACTGAACAAGAATGGGAGAGGCAGAGCATGGCAGTGAGGGATCTGTAAGCACTTGCTCACAAAAACACATGTCTGTAGGTGTCTCAGCCATGCAGCCACTCTCGGAGGCCTTAGCAACAAGAACTCTGAATCCTGGCCGCCCCTGAGGCAAAGGCTATTGGACTCCTAGAGCCGATCTCACGTAACAGCACCCTATACTGCCTTACACAGGCTGGGTAGGATATGCAGCCTCATTGGAGCCCCTCACAGCCTGCAGCACAGACACTGGCCTGGAGTTTTCAAAGCTGTGTCAGGAAAGACGGGAAATTTTGTGAAAGGCCAAGGAACTGTTCGACAGGAAGGGAGCCTGCTGAGACACGAGACACAGAAACCGAATGTGATTGTGATCCCTGACTGAATACTGGAGGTGGAAGGGGGAGAGGTGGGGCACTTTGGAAACAGCTGAGGTGGGAAGACCCGTCTGCACTCTGGACCACGGCACCTATGTTCGCCGCCCTGCTTCGAGAGTGTGAAATCTGCACTGAGGATGCAGAAGGTCCTAATCCTGGCACCATTCATGCAACTTTCCTACATGTGTGAAACTTCAGAATAAAACAGTCAGGGAAAAGAGAAGTAGAGAAATGAGAAAAAACGCCTAGTCCCCAACCCTTCAGAATTCCCGGGAACAGCTGATTCAGTCTCTCTCCTTTGTTTTATAAGCTTTTAAAAAATAAAAATAAGAAAGTGTTGTGAGGGGTGGATGTGGATCTGAGGGGATGTCCAGCTGACTCAGGAGCAAGACCGAGACTGGTGCCACAACCCTCACACCCTTGCGCAGGCTCCTGCCACTGCCTGAGAACATCTCCTGTCAGGGGCAGAATCTTGGTATAGACCACGGCCCTCCGCAAGAAGGATCTAGAACCTCAGGTTCCAAAACGCTGAGCGTGCCAAGTGCAAAACTGGCCCAGGGTGGTGGGATACAATGCCTGGGCCACCACGGGGACGCAGGATCGAGGGTCCCCTTCCCCACAGAGTCACCACGTACCCAGCTCCTCCCGCGTGAAGGGCAGGAAGGTCATGTCCTCGTTCAGGTTCTTATTGAAGTCGATGCACAGCAGACTCAGCTTCTTCTTGATGCCTTTGATTTTCTGCAGGAGAGAGGAGTCCTGAGGAGAGGAGCACCGCTGTTGAGACCCCCAGGGTTGGGGTCCCCCCACAGAAAAGGCAGTGAAGTGGGAAGAGGTTTGTGGCCAGGACACCTGCCTGCTGTGCTGAGTGGCCTCACGGTCTGGGGTCCCCTGCCCAGAGCTTTGTGGAGTCACCCCCAAGTCTGTGACCTAAGCTTTTGGACATCGTAACAGACCTCTATGTTCTTCCTTCCAGGGTCAATCTGGCTTTTAGAAAGCGTTAAGGACCGACCCGAGTCTGGGTGAGGGGGAGACAAGGGGGCGCAAAGGAAGGAAGCACCTGCGCTGACCGAGGGTGAGTCGGTCAGGAGCCCAGGGCTGCTTGGCACAGCAGGGTGGGGGCAGGCTGCACATTTGTTAACCACAACACCCAGAGCTGGCATCGCCCTCCCAGCCTCAGTTCCCCGCTAGAAGATGGAAGACTATCTGTGATTCTGTGACACAGTAAGAAATGTGTATTTTGTCTTGGCGCCCATTCCTGACACATGGCTCCTAAAGCCCTTGGAATCTGCTAAGTGCAAAAGCAAATGAAGCAGTTCCAGGGGGACAAAGGTGACAGGAGCCCCTTGTAACCATACCTGTCTCTGTGTTAATGAGGTGGCTTTTGGAAAGCCCTAGAACCACAGGGTGGGTGGAACTTTCAGCCCCAGCCCACTCCTCACCTCCAGCAAGGGGAGCTGGGCTACAGGGTGGACACTGAATCAGTTCCCAATGAGCAGTGATTTAATCAGTGTGCCAATATAATGAAGCCCCCACAAAATGCAAAGCACCGGGTCTGCATAGCCTTCAGGGTTGGTGAACACGTGCAGAAGTAGGGAGCAGGGGCACCGCGGAGAGCACACAAGCCCCAGGGTCCTTCCCATCCCTTGTCCCTCCATCTCTTCCATCTGCTGTACTTGACTTATAACCTTTTTTTTTTTTTTTAAAGATTCTATTGGGGAATTGGGAGAGGGGAACAAACAAGTTGCTGTTCATTTGTTCTTCAATCTAGTTGTGGAGGACGTTGCTTCACTGGCCCAAGTTGGCACCATCATTGCGCTCTTCCCGGGTGAGGCAGATCAGTCACCGGCTTCTGGACGGCCGCTCACGCTGGCTGCTGGCCGCTCACGCTGGCTGCTGGCCGCTCACGTTGGCTGCTGGCTACACACGGTAGCCCATGGCAACCCACTGCCACAGGGACTGCAGCCCACGCGGTCACCGGCGACTCATGGCAACCCAACCCCAGGTCGAGCTGCCGTTCAGCATCTTAGCTGTGGAGGGCAGCATCACTGGCCCTCATATGTGGGATCCAAACCTGGGCCCTCTGGCGTCCCAAGCCAGCTCTTAACCAACATGCCACTCGGCCAGCCCCTGACTTATAACCTTTTAAACTAAGTGGGTGACCTAGTGAGTAACACGTGTCTCAGAGCTCTGTGAGCCTGTCCAGCCAATTAATCAACCCGAGGAGAGGGGGCCATGCAATCCTGTGACTTAGAGCCAGCTGGTCAGAAGCATAGGATTCACCCTGCACTTGGAGTATGAAGTAGGGACAGCCTTGTGGAGCTGAGCCCTGGGCCTGTGGATCTGACACCATCTGATCGCGTCAGAACTGAGCTAAAGTGCAGGCCAGCCAGCCAGTGGCGGAGTCCATTCATGTGGAGTCCCCACATGTCTGGTGTCAGAAGGGAGCCGGGTCGCAGCACAGCACTGAGGGTGGGGACATAGGAGCAGTCATTTTTTCCTTAATGCCATCGCACCAAAGTCATGGAGACGACAAAAGGAGGAGGGACGCGGAGGTGCCTATGCGGCCTGCACTCTCCTCAGCTGAGGGAGCACTGGGGCCCTGAGGACTGAGGGCCAAGCAGGTGTGGAGAGCGAGCTGCTCTGGACAGACCTCCTGTCACAGGGTCAGTGGACAGGAGGCATCAGGCCAAAGGCCGGGCTGCCCCTGAGAGCCCGCACTCACTTCCTGAATTTCCTCAGGCAGGTGCAGCCCATTCCTTTGGCCGAGCTTGATCAGTCGCTCCAGGTACCGCATTGCCTCAGGTCTCAGCGAGTCCTTCTGAACTTTCTCCTGGAATAAGAAAACCGAAGTTCTGTTTAGAGTGAAAACCCATGACAGTGCCAAACACTGGGAGGCAGCGGAGGCTGGATGGCTCAGACATCGTTTAGGGTAAATGGTAAAGCAGCTAGGTGCTTTCTTAAAAAGTGAACTGTACAACAGCTGTCTGTCTCAGCAATTGCCCTCCTGGGCATCTACCCCAGAGAATGAAGATTTATGTCCACAGAACCTGTCCCCAGAGGTTTGCTTACTGGGGGAGCCCATGGGGACCAGCTCAGAGGGTCTGCAACAGCCAACGCTTCCCTGGGAACCAGATGGGTGTAAGGTTGACTTTGCTTGTGCAAAACATTCCAGTGGGGAAATCAGGCAAAGTGTAGATGAGACCACTGAATCATTTCTCACACCGCACGTAAAACTACAATCGTCTCCACTACAATTTGAGTTAAAAACAATACTGGATAGCATCTTCAGTCCCCTCCATGAGCCCTCTGTCATCAGCAGCAAAGGTCCCCATTCCCCACGAGGAGCATCAACTGGAGGTGGGACCCACACTGGTGCTATGTCACCCAGTGCTGTCACTCAACCCCGCTCACCTCACACAGGAGGCAGGACATTATCCCTTGGTAACATCCAGCAAGGTCGGGAAAGGGAAAGGAGTCCTAGGCTTCTCATTCCTCTCCATTTACCTTTGTCATTTTAAAAAATAACTTTTTGTGGTAAAACAGACATAACACGAATTTTCCACCACTTCCAAGTGCACAGCTCAGTAGTGTCAAGTCCGTTCTCACTGCTATGCAGCCATCCTCGCCGCCCACCTCCAGAACTCTCCAGCTTTTCGCCTTTTCATCTGGGTGGCAGAATGGCCCTGTCCAAAGAGGCACCCATGCAGAGACCACTCTGCCTGGCTTCCTCCCTCCCATGGGCCGGGGGCCGTGTCCTCGCTGTGTCCTCACCTGCAGCCACACGATCCTCCGGTACACGTCCTGCCTCATGCTCATCTCCACGTCAAACTCAGACAACTTCTTGTCTGCCTCTGTGCTGGCCGTCCGAATGGCCTTGGATGGAGAAACGTGCTGGGGGAAGTCAAGGATGTTCCTCTGAACTGAAACGAGACCATGGGACATGGAGGAAAATGAGCCCCAGATGGAAAGTGCCAAGTACCGAACTCACACCCCAGGCTGATAGCTCATCCATGCTTGTTGATTCATTCAGTGAACATTCTCCACTCCGGGCCCTGGGCTGGGCACTGGCATAAAGAAATGAGTGCCGGGCCAGCCGAGTGGCGTGTTGGTTAAGAGCTGGCTTGGGATGCCAGCTGTATGCAGCAGGGCCCTGGTTCAGATCCCACATTAGGGCCACTAACGCTGCGCCCTCTACAGCTAAAATGGTGAACAACAGCTCAATCTGGAGCTGGGCTGCCATGAGTCGCCAGCGATGGCGTAGGCTGCAGTGGAGCTGCAGTGGGCTCCTGTAAGCTACCGTGAGCTGCCAAGAGCCGCCGTGAGCGGCTGGCCAGTGGCCGGCAACTGAGCTGCCTCACCCGGGAAGAGCGCAATGATAGTACCAACATGGGCCAGTGAAGCAACGTCCTCCACTTACTAGGCTGAAGAACAAAAGGACAGCAATTTGTCTGTTCCCCTCCCCCAATGCCCCAATAAAATCTTAAAAAAAAAAAAAAAAGAAATGAGCACTGTCACCCGTTCCTCGGGGGCCTCAGTCCAAATGGAAACAGATTCAGCTCACAACACTCTAAGCTAAGAAGTATCGTAACAGAGAAGTATAACAAGACCAAGAGAGGCTAAAGGGACTACACTCTAGAGAAAGAGCCATGGCTGCTGATGGCTGTATTTTAAATTTACATGCGATTTTGTGATTGACAGAGCACATCTACACTTTGTTAAATAGAGGAAGAGGGGGAGGCTGTACAAGCATAAGCTTTAACACAGATTCACATGACCCAGCAACTCCATTCCTAGGTGTCCACCCATGCGAAATGAAAACACACGTCCACACAGAAACCTGTGCACACGTTTACTGTAGCAGGATTTGTAATAACCACGTAGTGGAAACAACCTAAATGTCCACTGACAGATGATGAATACACAAACGTATCCTTCCACACACTGGAGTGTTATGTGGCCATGACAGGAGTGAGGCACTGACACTTGCCACAACGCGGACGAACCTGGAGGATACTATGCTCAGTGACATCAGACAGACACAGAAGGAGGAATACTGTGTGATTCCATTTATAGGAGGTCCCCAGAGGAGTCAGATTCATAGAAACAGAGAGTAGGTGGTGGGGGCTGGCACTGGGGAAGGAGAGGGGAGTGAGTGTTTAATGGGGACAGAGTGTCAGTTTGGGAAGATGGAAAGTTCTAGAAATGGATGGTGGGGATGGCAGCACAACACTGTGAACGTATGTTATGCACTTAGCTGTGCACTCAAAATGGTTAAAATGGTAAATTTTATGTTATGTGTATTTTACATGTGAAAAAATAAATTATTTTAAAAAGGAGGCATGGACACTCGCTACTACGTGGATAGACCTTGAAAACGTGACGCTGAGTGAGAAACATCAGATACACAGTGTGTGATCCCATTTAGATGAAATGTCCAGAACAGGCACATCCGCAGACAGGAAGGGGGTTCATGGTTGGGGGGGGGGAGTGACAAAAATATTCTAAAATTTGATAATGGTGACAGTTGGACAACACTGTGAATATAATAAAAACCACTTGAACCTATGATGTTAATGGATGAACTGCAGGTATGTGAATTATACCTCAACAAAGTGGTTTTAAAAAAGCATATGCTGGGCCGGCCGAGTGGCACGATGGTTAAGAGCTGGCTTGGGACGCCAGAGGGCCCCAGTTCGGATCCCACATATGAGGGCCAGTGACACTGCCCACCACAGCTAAGATACTGAACAACAGCTCAACCTGGAGCTGGGCCGCCGTGAGTCACCGATGATGGCGTAGGCTGCAGCCCCTGTGGCAGTGGGTTGCCATGGGCTACCGTATGTAGCCAGCAGCCAGCGTGAGCGGGCAGCAGCCGCAGTGAGCGGCCGTCCAGAAGCCAGCGACTGATCTGCCTTGCCCGGGAAGAGCGCAATGATGGTGCCAATTTGGGCCAGTGAAAGCAACGTCCTCCACAACTAGACTGAAGAACAAAATAGGACAGCAACTTGTCTGTTCCCCTTCCCCCAATTCCCCAGCACTATTCCCATCCCCCCAATTCCCCAATAAAAAAAAAAAAAATCTTAAAAAAAAAAAAAAAGCATATGCTTTGCATCAGGAGACTAAATTCAAACTGCACTTCCATGGTTCTGGGCCAATGAAATGTCCCCAGCTCTGGGTGTGTCTAGCTACACCATGGAGACCTCTGAGGGAGGGACAAGGACAGACCCACTCAGCGGACTTGTATTAAACATAGTGGGGCTCTGGGCCAGGCCTGATGATGGCTGCCCAAGGAGAACAGTGAAAAGGACAGAACCACCCTCTGGGTTTGGGATTTGCAGGCTGACAAGCGGAGGTAACTGCACCAAGTATGATATCAAAACAGTTTGGGATGAGAGTTTAATCTAGACAGCTGGAGTGGGGAGAAGGGGCCCAGGGAGCGAGCGGCTTCTATGATCACACAGTAGCCTGACATCCAGCAAAGCAGAGAGTGAGAAGAACTCCAGGCCGAGAGAGGAAGGAGTGAGCAAGTGCAAGGTCACGTGGCCAGCAGACAGCCCAGGGAGGGTGAGGGAGGCCAACAGCACAGGGCACTGAAGGCCACGTCCAGGAGTCTGGCCAAAGGCTTGGCAGAGAGAAGAACCATGAGTCAATTTTCTTTAATATCGTCCAGGCTACTGAGCACAGACAGAAAAAAAAGCTGCAGGAGCAGAATTGGGGGTGGGAGTTATGCCTGAGAAGTGGGAATTAGCACCCCTCAATCCTCGAGAGCCTGTGAGAGAAAGAGGGGCCCCTGAGGCCCACCTGCCTAAAACCAGGGAAAGAGAGGCAGAGGCAGGATGCGGAGCCCAGCCCTCAGCACCAGCCAAGCTGGCACAGTGAGGCCTCAGGGACACACGAGAATCCTGCAGAGAGAATTCGGGGAGTCTCAATGGTTCCCAGAAAAATGACTTTGCTAGAGATTCGGGGTCAGGGGGTTTACTCGCCTTGGGGTGCTCTGCCATGAGACCTCTCAGTCTCTTGTCCCTCCACTGTCAACCTCTACAGAGGGGACTCTGGAAAGCAGGTTTCCTATCTATTTGATCAAGCACCTCGCTCCTCTAAAAGGAAGCAAACAGACCCCAAGGAGGAGAGGATTCAGCTGGGTGGCAATGAGGACATGGGACGGCGTCAGGTTACCCAAAGTGCGGGGGAGGGAGGCCATGGGGAGTAGAAAAGCAAGGGGGCCAAGTTCAGTTCTAAAAGAGAAAGCAATATCCCCTGGGACACAGAAAGGGGTGAGAGGGGCTCCAGTTTCAAGGCTGGCACCTGAGCTGGCTCTTGGAGAGGGGTGCCGTTAGACATACTGTCCCCTCTGGGCCCTCAGATGACACACCCGTGAGGACCAAGCATGCCAGGTGGCCAAGTGAAGCAAGGAACAGGGGCACTGGCGCCCCATCATTGGGGAGGCCCTTAACCACCCCAGCCTCTGGCGATGGGTCTCAGGGCCCCCACCCGGACCCTGTCCTGGACTTGCCTGTGTAGGACACCTCCACATCAGCCAGTGCCTTGAGTGTACTCTCATAGGACACGTCCTCGAACTTCTGGGAGCCCACCTGGTCATACACGCGCTTGGTCTGCTCCATGAGTTCTACCGTGAGCTCCCCTATTTGCTGGGCGCTCAGGTCCCATCTCAGGTAGTTCACCGCAGAGCAGGGGGCTGCCGCGTCCAGCGCATCTCCTGCACAGGCTGCATAGGAGACAAAACCCCACGCTGAGCATCTGCTTCACGTCCAGAATTAGGGTCAGAGTAATTGGGGGGCGGAGGGAGAGGGCCACCATGTTCCCCTACAGATGAGCAGGTGACTCTGCTCTCCATGGGACACTGGATGATGTCTGGGGAAGTGGTTGTCACAACTGGGGAGCAATGCTACTGCACTGAAGAGGTGGGGCCAGGGATGCTGCTCAGCACCCCAGTGCCCAGGAAGCTCCCCACCCCAGACCAGCCCCAGTGTCAGCAGTGGTGAGGTGGACATTTGGTGTATACCTGCTTTTCACCCAAAGAATATTCTTGATGACAGGGTGCAACCCCTGACCTCCCTGGATATAACATGACATTTGTATTGTATTGCCTTTCTAAAATAGGGGAAAATCTTGATTACTGAAACATCCCTAGCCCCGAGAGCTTTTGGATAAGAGACTGTGGTCCATAATATGCTGACACTTGACAACTTCCATGTGGGGTTCAGAGTGTAAGATGTTTTGTGCTTGTCCCCTTGCTGAATTCTTAGACAGTTCTGTACACTGCATCCCGTTTGCCCCTTTTGTGGGTGGGAATCCTGAGATCTGGAGTGTTCAAGTCTCCTGCCACAATGATCCCAACAGCCAGCAAGGGGTGAAGGTGGGGTACACACCCACAGTCTGAGTGCGCCCCCACGCTATGAAGTGGTGTACTGTACTCACCCCACCTTTGTAAATCTGCACATCTACTTGTCAGGTCTTCCTATCCCCTTTCCAGGGCTCCACCCTGCATTGAGGAGTCAAGTTCAAACCCTTCATCAGAGTCTACACCACGGGTTGGCAAACCATCGCCTGCCTGTTTTTGTATAGCTCATGAGTTAAAAGTGACTTCACCTGGGAGGCGGTGTGGCCGCCAAGTATAAATCATGTGGCCCCTTACTGACCAGTTTGCTGATCCCTGATCTACATTGTCTAGCCTCTATTGGGTCCTGTATGGCAGGTTTGGCCAGCTGCTTTTGCCAATTGCTCTGTGCCCAGTCATACTGGTCTTCTTCAGTCTCCTGAGCCCTCCTGCAGTTTGTTCACTCTGCCCTGAGGCCCTGACCCGCCAGTCTTCCTTTCCACATTCCTTTCTTAAAGGTTCACCCGTCCACGACATTCCTAGAGCACCTATAGGTTTGGAACAGCTACACCTGAGTTAACCGGAGTTAATGAATGGAGTGGTGTAGAACGCATAATAAACAAGAAGGTGCTGCTTCAGGAAACACCCAGCTGTGCCTCCCTTTTCCCTTCTGACGCGGCAGGAGTTGAGCAGAGCCAAAGTGGTCCTGGACTCCCACTCTTGTGAACACTGAGGGTCTTTGCAAGGTGCAGCTGGCTCAGACCTGTGTATGGTGTCTCTAGGGCAGAGTTGTTTAACAGCATTATCAACACTGGGGGCTGGTAGGGTGGGTGCTGAGCAGCATCTCTGTCCCCGCCCAGCTGTGACTACAGGTGTCCCCAGGCATGGCCCAGTGTCCCCTGGGGTGGCATAATCACTTGGATGAGAACCACTGATATACACTAAGAAGGGAAAAAAAGAAAGGCTTTCGAGTCAGCACAGGTCAGGTTTTCTGGCCAAATGGCCATTGCAAACTTAGGGAAAATTCTTTGTCTGCAGAGTATTTTGGATTTCAGAACTGCCGAAAATGGACTGTATTAAATTTGATGGTAAAGAAGGGTTCCAGGGACTCAGAAAGGTGATAGATCTACGTGAGCTGGAAGTGTCAGAAAAACCTTCTGGAGGAGCTAGGATTTGAAAAATTTGAGCAGACCTATTCATTCCATAAACATTTACTGACTGATGACCACGTATGTGTTAGGTCTCCAAGCTAACAATCTTGCAGCAAACAAGGCAGACAACATTCCTGCCTTTCTGAGTCCTCCATAACCCTAGTTGTAATTATTATTATTATTATTAATAATACAATTATCATCATCATCGCAGTGGGCTTGAGAAAGAACTGGGGGAGGACAGGAGGGGAAGAGAAAATTCCAGGAGGCACCACACAACAACCTGGGCGATTTTATAAAAAACAGTAAACAGGTCACATCGCTCTCCTAATGACAACCCTTCCTTAGCGCACATTTGCCTTTAAAACACATAGAAGTTGTGGTCTAGTCAGATGACTTACTCTCCAAACGCGTTACCCCTGTTCCTGCCTCCCAGTCTTGACCCTCACAGTTACCATGTGACGCTCCTCCCCGAGGTCTTGGCACAGGACAGTTGCATCTCCCCATCGAGTCCAGGCTGAAATGCCACCTCCTCCCAGAAGCCCTCCAGGACCACCCTCTCTAAAAGCACCACGAGCCCTGGCACCGACCACTCTATAAAGCTCTCGCTTGCTTCTTTGCTTCTTGAATGTCTGTCTCCGGCTCTGGAAGTCCGTCTAGAACTCATGGTCTCCCCGAGTTCACCTCAGGGCCCGACCCGTCCCTGGCAGAAGCGACGTGGAGTTGGCTGAATGAGTGAAACGCTGGAAAAAGCTAGTTAACTCATTCTGCCATGGAGGGGACGGGGTCCCGGGCTAGCCGACTCTCGCCCCCACCAGGGTCCCGTTCACCCCCGGGTCACAGTTGTCTCCGCTCTTAGCCCCAAGACGCGACTCCGAGAGGCACGAGGGTGCAAGGAGCGCCGGGGTCTCGCAAGCGGGGATGTACCGAGGGGCGGCCGGTACCTGCGGGGGGCTTCATGGCGGGAGGGTGTGTACCGGCGGCCTCTCCTTCCACCTGGTTCGCGTCGGGTCGCCTCAGCCGCGGCGACCAGCGGCCTCCGTCCGCTCGATAGCCGTAGGCGCCGCCTTCCCTACTGAGGCGCCCGCAGCCCGCGTGCCCACTGAATGCTGGGAGGGCGCGTGCGCCCCCGCCGGAAGGCAGGGCGCACGCGCGCCTCAACTCCACTCACATTCTGCAAGCCGCAGCCCTCCCTGACTTTCATTGGTCTCAGCTGCAAGGGGCGGAGACTTGGGGGAGGGGCGTTTCCGTGGAAACCCACGCATACAGCTGGTCACTCCCAACCTCCGAACCTTTGTGGTTTTGTTTGCAAGTACTTCGCCTGCGCTTCTAGTCCCCGTATTAATTTGTATTTGTCTCCTTTCTACCTTAAAAAAAAGAAACGTAAGCAGCAAAGTATGCTCGAGAAAGCTTTCAGTAAACGGATCCAGAACTTCAAACAATAGGTGTTTTGAAACAATGCAGTAACTTATATCTAGTGTTGTCGGCTAAAACACACAAAATCTTAAACCGTCTAAGGTACCCAGAAAGAAAAATTTACTAGACCTAAACTTCAAAAACAAACCCACCTTCTTCATTTCTGCAAAATAAAGTAATTCAGGGCGTTAAACGTGCATATGTTTTAAATATGATAAAAATGAATCAGCAGAACAATTCTAGCAACTTTAACACTAGTGGTGGGCAGTTCTGAGTCATCCTAGGGAAGTTCTCATCACTTACCCTGTATTAAGCACACCAAGCTTAATTCTATGTTAGTCTTCATTTCCAGTGTTCCCTGTACCTGGAGTGTTTTTCTTCGTCCTTCAAATCCAGTTAAAAGAAGAGAGACCAGACCCTCCCTAACCATGCGAGCCAGCTTACCTCCCCAATCACAAGCACAACCAACACCCCATGCTTTCTTCATAGCGCTTGCCATTAAGTGAAATTTATTCATTTATATACTAGTTTACTGTTTTATAATCCGTCTACCCCAATACAAGGTAATGAGAGCGAACACTGCTGGTCATTATAGTTGGGTTTGCAAGAAATATTTGTTGACTATTAGGCACCTGCTGTGAAAAATCTGTATTCCTTTATGATTTATGGATTGAATGAATGAAAGAATGCATTCGTGGGTAAGTGGGTGGATGCATAAATGAACAGAGATAGTGGATATCAGTTGCTCGCATTCACAGAGCGCGTGCAACCTACTAGGCGCCGGAGACCCAAACGCAGCTGTACCACGTGGCCAGCTCGGCACAACGTAACAGGCTCCACTTTCACGGAAAAGTCCGCCACTGTCCCACCATGCACCGCTCCATTCCCTCTGTAGAGGACGAGTCAGTCTTGATTTCCGTCCTCCGTTCGGTCGCAGAGGTCAGTTGCCCTAACGACCAGCTCATTCCCGCCTCTAAACTTCGTCACTTTCCTTCACGCCCGCCTGGATAATTGACGCGCCTGCGCAAAATGACAGCCAACGCGCGGGGAGGCTCTTTCCGCGCAGGCGTCACGCCTGGGGGGAGGGGCTGGGTGGCACCGTGGTGCGCAGGCGCAGGGGCAGCCGTCGGTGGGTCGGGGTTCCGTGGTCTGAGAGGTGAGTAGATGGGCACGACGCTGAGCTGGGCGGGCCTGGGGTCCGCGGCTCAGGGCTCCCGGGGCTTTGGGCCCCGTAAGAGGAAGTCGGGCTGGGGCTGGGTTCTCGGCGATCCACAACAGTGTGCTGTGTGAGCGGAGGGGAAACTGAGGCTGCGTGGCGTCGGGCAGGCCCTCGACATCCCTGGCCTCCCTACTCCTCACCCCAGGCCCGGGATATGCTAGTTCTCAGACCCGTGGGTGGACAACGGGAAGTAAAAGCGCCCACATGTAGTGATAGCTCCATGGGTGTTCGCTGCTGTCGGGAAACAGCCCCTTTCAATCGTGGGACCCCTATTCGTGGGGCTTATGTCGGGGCCCCTGTCCCAGCGCCGCCGTTCTCCATCTGGTGACCTTGGTCAGCCTCTTTACTTCTCAGAGCCTCAGTTTTCCCTTCTGCAAAACGGGCGTCGTCACAGTCCCTGCCTTGGGGATTTCGGGGCAGTGGGTTAAAACCACAGAGCCCAGCGCAAAGTGAGAGCACAAAGGTATCAGCTGTTAGACTTATTTCACACTTTGGCTTTTCTGCATGTTGTGCTCGAGGTGGGAGAAATCTGGGCTTGAGGACCAGCTCCACCACCTCCCGCCGGCTGCGTAAGCTTGGGCAAGTCGCTTTCCCTCTCTGAGCAGCACCATCCTTCTTCTAGAGGGGCTGTAGAAATATATGCGTGCTAGGGTTATTGTGAGGTTAAATACACTTAGAACATTTTAAAATCAGATTCCTGGTGCTTCTTAAGAGCTCACTGGAGAAGGGCTATTTAGTCTGATTTTCCTCTCCCTAGACCAGTGGTTTTGTCCCCCAGAGAGGACACTGGGCAATGGGGACATCTGTGGTTGTCATGACTGGGGTGCTCCTGGCATTGAGTGGGTGGGGGCCAGGGGTGCTGCTCAACACCCCACAGTACCCAGGATGGCCCCCCAGAGAATGGTCAGCTCCGAATATCAGCAGTCCCAAATTTAAACCCTGCCCTATACCAGTGGTTCTTCACCAGCAAGAGCTTGTGGGGGTGTGGTGGGGGAGCGCAGGAAATCATGTGCAAGGTTTTGTGTGGTGTGCGCATCCATTTTCGTGGGGAGGGGAAAAGGTACTTTGGCGTTTAGGCTCTGGAGTCAGACTGCCTGGGTTCGAGACTAATTTGTGACAAAACTAATAGGTGACCTTGAGAGGCACCCTTATCTTTCTAAGCCTGAGTTTTTCCTTCTGTAGGATGGGGATTAGATAACGCAACCCAGGGTCCCAGCAAACTGGTCAGGGGAGCAAATCCAGCTGCAGCCTGTTTTTGTAAATGAAGTTTTATGGAAACAGCCACACCAAATCACATAGGCTTTATCTGTGGCTGCTTTTAAATTATATTAGTAGTGTTGAGTCATAGCCACAGAGACCCAGTGGCCTATGAAGTTGAAGGAATTTACTCTGGCCCTTTTCAGAAAATGTTTGCTAACCCCTGAAATAAGCCATTGCATGTACAGCACTTAGCTCAGTGCCTGGAAAGTCCTTGGGACTCCAAGGATTTATAATACAGTGTTTCTGGAAAGGGGAGCGACTGTAAATGGGGTTAAGCTCTGCCACAGTTTGAGAGCTGTAGTCTTACTTGATCCTGCATTTTTTTTTTTTTTTTAGCTGAGCCATCCTGCCATCTGTTGGCAGCTCAGCGGCTGCTCAGCTTGGGCCGGGACTCGAACCGCTGTTGCTCAGAGCTCAAACTCTTGAGCGAGCTCTTAACCAACTGAGCCACTCAGCCGGCCCTCTTGAGCGAGCTCTTAACCAACTGAGCCACTCAGCCAGCCCTTTCTTTCTTTTTTTCTTTTTTTTTTTTTTTTGCCAAAACCCAACGCTGGCTGAGTTAGGAAATGCTCAGTGAGGGTTGAAGAAATGAAGGGGATTGTGAGTAGGCAGGCAAGACCGAAGATCTGGTGAGGAAACCAAGACCCAAAGAGAATGACCTCCCCAGGGAACCTGGTTGCGTGGCTCTGAATTTGACAGTGACCTCACATTTTCTTGAGTTCATATGGATCAAACGCGCCTGCCACCACGTGCTGGGGTTCAAGGGCAGATGACCTGTCTAACGGCCCACAGTCCACAGGGGGAAGACAGGCCAGGAAAGTGTCCTAGAGTTTTGTAGGAGATGCTGGACCACAGGTGGGACTCGTACTTGGTTTTGGCTGGAAAAAGAAGGTGTCTAGCTCTGTCTGAGGAGGTGACTTTGAAGCTTGGTGTGGAATGGAGAATTAGAATTTCCCCAGTGGGTCAGAGGAAAGGTGAGCAGTCGGTTTGAGTGGAGCATGGAGGGTTTGGATTAGGCCCAGCAGGTGACACACCGGTAGTGAGGGACCCTGTGTGCAAACGCGTAACATTTCAGGGAGCTGTCGAGGGTTTGTTGAGTGTGCAGGACATCCTGGTGGCATTTTCGAAAAACACAGGGCTGTGTTTTGGGGGGTGGGCTGGAACCCGAGTTCTAGTTTTGGGGCAGCCTTTCTTGGATACAAGAGGGTTTCTAGGACAGGAGGGAGGAGCATGGCTTGAGCTTGCGGACACCTGTGTCAGTGACAAGAACTGCGGATGCGTGGTGGGGGGGCAGAATGCCCACAGAAGTGGTGGGCCTCTGTCAAAAAGTGGGCGCTTCCTGTGGTGTGAGGGTCTGGTTGCTTATTTTCAGTAAGGGTGCCATGATCAGTCCTGGGCAGGGACATAAAAGGAATAGAGGCTGGTGTTTTTTTGTTTATTTGTTTTTTAATGATAAAATGAAAAGGTGGACCGACAGCTGGAAGAGATTTTGAAGGCACCAAAGAGGGGCTGGCCCTGGGACCCCTGCCCCCCTCCCCCAGCGTCCGCCCACGTTCACCAGGTTCATTCCTGCACCTGGAGCCCCGTTGGGCTTTCTGAGAGCTCGTACAGGCCTCACTGTTCACAGAGAGAGAGTTGGCTTTGATAGTGTTGTCCAACAGCCAAAGCCATACAAGTTGTGATTGTTCCAGAGACACCGGGTGCCTAGCAGCTGTCGAACAAAAGAACTATCATGGTGTCAGGCTGGGCCCGGCTCTGAGCAGCAGAAAGTTTGTTCATCTCAAAAGCCGTGCATTGACGTCAGATGGGCAAACTGTTCCCTGCCCTCCCCTCAGTCAGGAGGGAGGAGAAGCAGCAGTTTTTAAGGATCACCTGTGTCAGACAGTGTGCCAGATCCTCTGCTCTGGACTCACAGGCCCTTTCCTGCACTTTTCAAACCCAAAGCTCAGCAAACAGATCTCCTGCAAGTTTGCAGCAAAGTCATTTGACCAGAAAATCTGACTTATGCTGACCTAGAGCCTTAATTTTCCCACTTAGTGTCTGTCAGTGATTTTCAGCTAGGGGAGTTTTGGCCGTGTCTAGGGACATCTGTGATTATCACCATTGGAGGGGTGCTCCTGGGATCGAGAGGCTGGGGCCAGCGATGCTACCCAGTCCCTCACAGTGCCCAGGATGGCCCCCCACAGAGTGGTGACCTGGCCCCAGTGTCAGCAGTGCTGAGGGGGAGAGACCCTGCATTAATTATTTGAAATAATATTTAGTTTGATCACTGCTCACAAGAGACAGCAAAATAAGTCCCCAATGGTCAGGCGATGTAAACCAGGGTGACCCCAGCATCTTTGAGTCACCCTCTCCCTCCTCCCACTCAGGCTGCATATTAAGTGTGTGCAGCCTCCTAGGACTTCAGAGTCAGGTGGTCCCTGGGGGGTCAATGGAATCCCGTAACCCAAGGGGTCTTAATGGGAGGTGATCCTGCCTCCCACACCCTACTCTCAGGGGCCATTAGGCGGCTGCCAGGAATAATGTTAAACACCCTTCAGTGCACAGGAAAGTCCTCACGCAGAATAGAAATGAGCCACACATCGACAGGGCCTGGGTGGGGAAACCCTGCATTAGGTCTCCGAATTTTCACAACAGCCTGTGAAGGCGCCTCTGTTACCCCATTTTATAGAAGAGGAGAGTGAGGGCATCAACTCGGATTCTTTCAGATGTGACACCGAGACAAGGAAGGTGACATGCAGCTGACCTTGGCAGAATTGGCTAGGCCTAAGGCATTATGACATCAGACCTTGTCCTCCAGGGCAGTGGGATGTCCCCAGCCCAGGGACAGACTCCAGGGGGCCTTTGACTTGTTGACACTCAGTATGTCACATTGGGGAGGCATTGGAAGAACTGAAGGCATGCCAGAAATGAATATGACTTGGTCTCTTCGTTTCCTAAACCCTCAATGAACCCCTCAGTAGTCACCCCCTCCTGTGTCAGCTTAGTCCAAGGGGGAAGGAAAGTTATGCTAAAGATCAGATTTCCCAGGGAGAGAAGCAGACCCCTTACACACACACACACACACACACACACACACACACACGGCCCAGAGGGAACCCCACGTGAGCCAGTGATGACTCCAGAAGGTCCACAGTGGTGCCTGGAACACTGAGGCGGGAAGCCAGCTGCTCAGCCTGGGAACCTTTGCCACCTGTCTGAACCTTTGACCCCTCTATACAGCCCTGGCACACCTCTGCCCAGTTCGCCACCACAGTGATTTGGGGAGAGGGTATCAGCAAACTTAAAGGCCCAGGAGGCAAAATCAAATGTCATGTGGGCACTTGCATAACAGAAGAATGAAAAAGCCATTTCTCAACTAAGCTGGTGGCTGCCCTGATGTGACATTTGACCCCTGATTTAGGATCGGAGTCCCAGAATCTCAGAGGTTTACATCCTAAGGGGAGGACCTTTGGGAAAAAGGCTTTTTAATTTTAGTAGAATACACACAACATAAAATTCATCCTAACCATTGTTAAGTGTATAGTTCAGTGGCATTAAGTACACTCACAATGTCATACAACCATCCCCACCATCATCTCCAGAACTTTCCATCTCCCCAAACTGACACTCTGTCCCCATTAAACACTCACTCCCCTTCCCTCCCCCAGCCCCTGGCCCCCACCATCTACTCTCTGTCTCTGTGTATCTGACTTTTCTGGGAACCTCCTGTGCAATCACACAGTGTTTGTCCTTCTGTGTCTCTTAACTTCACTGAGTATAACATCCTTCGGGTTCTTCCACGTTGTAGCAGGTGTCAGTATCTGTCCTTTCTAAGGCCGAATGCTATCCCATTGTATGGAAGGAACCAGATTTCATTTATCCTCTCATCTGTTGATGGGTATTGCCTGGGTTGTGTCCACCTTTTGGCTACTCTTGAGTCATGCTGTTCTCTGTCAGAACAAATATCTGTAAAGCAAAAACATTTTGGACATTTTGGGCATGTGTGTCTGTCTCCTTGCGTTTGGAGGCCGGCATACTGGCGTGGCCAGCTCACTCTTGGTACCCTTTAGCTGGAAGGACGACTCACATTTTGGGACCTCACTGTCTTCAAAATAAGTTTATTGTAGTGGTTGATCTCCGTGGGCCCCTGTGTCGCCCTCAAGGTCTTCTGGCCAGTCCTGGTCCCAGACCATTTTGCATAAGTGGAATCACACACTGTGTGGCCTTGTGTGTCTGGCTTCTCTCACTCCCTTTTTTAAAGAAGCAGTTGTTGATGGATGTTGTTTTCCATGAACCAGAAACAGAGCTCGGAGTGCAGCCAGTCTCACACGCCCTGACTGCTCTGGACCCACGAGCGGCTATGAGGCGCCAAGTGCTGGCAGCAGCCCAGTCTGCAGTCAGCCAGCTTGTGAAGCCTGGGGCTGAATGACCAGGGATGATGGGTTAATGATAGTGGGGTCAGGAGGCCTGCTCCTCAAGTTCTAGGGCCGTTCACCCCACTGGAGGTATTTCATGGGGGCCACGACACTTTACACCATGGCTCCCAGCCATGCCAGGTGAACATGAGGGACCTTGGGCAGCACGTGGGTCCCCATCCCACGCCTGTGTCCTCTCTAATCAGAGCGACGATGCCCCTTGGAGGTCACTGTGTGGCAGGAGTGAGACATGCTATGTCAAGTGCCTGACGTATCACAGGCCCTCAGGTAGCAGACCCCTTGTTCGTTTATTATTCTCCCCTCAGCCCTGGGGACACTGAAGCTGGTCACTCTCTATAGGGAGCCTTCAGCAATACTCCAGCCCCCACCCCCTAGATGCCAGGAGCACCCCAGTCATGACAACCACATATGTCCCCAGACACGGCCCAGTGTCTGTTGGGGCAGGGTCGCTCCTGGCCTGAGAGTACAGAATGTTGCAGAGGAACCCAGAGGAGGCCCTTGGGCAGCCTGGAAGGGGATCTGTGCCCCAGATACCTGTCTGGCCCCTCGGGTTTCTTGGAGGCACCAGGACTTGGAAACTTGGAGTTATAGAACTGCAGGATTCCAGCCATGCAAGGTGGTCCTCCAAGTCCTTGGAGAGCCCCCGTGTGTCCCCCATGTAGCTCGTGAAAGGGTGATGACTGGGAGGCCCAGGGCCACATCACCCTCTGGTGGGAGCAAGGAGGCAGGACTCTGAGGGGTGCTCCCTCCGCCCATACCCCCAAGAGCAGGTGCTCTGGGCCCCGGGGCCTCAGTGTCTCATCTGTGAAATGGGACGGTTAACTTTTTACTCACAGATAGAATTAGCCAATGTGCCTGAATGGGGGACATCTTCAGGGTCCTGTCTGGGCAGCCCTCATGTTCTTGGCTGGGGTCTGCAGCTCCTGAAAACCTCCAGGCATCGTCTCTTCCTGTCTCAAGATGGATAACAAGAAGCGCCTGGCCTACGCCATCATCCACTTCCTGCACGACCAGCTGCGGCACGGGGGGCTCTCATCCGACACCCAGGAGAGCTTGGAAGGTACTCAGGGGCCTCCTGCCCCAGGAAGAGAGTCCCCAGTCCCCAGCTTCCTGCCCCTCCCCCTTCTCCCTCTCCTCCCTTTCCGTCTTCCTCCCCCTTTCTCCTCCCTCCTCCTTCTTCCCCTCCTCCTTTCTCCTCTTCCAACTTCCTCCTCCCCCTCCTTCCTCCTCCCCCTCCTCCTCGAAGCCCTCCTCCCTCCCACCACAGGGCGGGCATGATAGGTCAGGGGACTTGCCGAGCCACAGATGCAGGTCCCCATCCTCATTTCATAGGCAAGACAATGAGCCCCGGGTAGGTGCGGGACTGAGTTCTAGCCCAGGGCTCTTCCCCCACCACATGGTGCTGTCCCTCCGTTGACTAGGCCAGGCCTCCTGCAGGTGGGAGCAGGTGCTGGTGTCGGGGCAGAGGGCAGGCGGGGAGCCCTGCACACGTGGCTGTCCCTGTCCCACATGTGATCATGCAGCCCCTGGAAGGAACCCAGTTGTGAAGATTTGGAGGGAGGGGTTAGCCTCGAACTCCAGGTTCAGCCAGAATCCCAAGAGGCCTGACAGAGTGTCCCCAGCACCTTTTCCCCCACATGGCACTCCAGGCTGGGCTCAGCCCCACAGCCCCCCAGCTGGGCAGCCTCAGCATTGTGACCCCACCAAGAACCCTGATGTCACCAGCTGAGCCCCACTGGGCGGGAACAGTGTCTTGCCCTACACGTCCCACTCACGGGGCTAGAGACATGTCCATCTGTCCTACGGAAGTGGCCGGAGTCCAACCAGGACCCTGGGGCATGTGTTGCACGATGTGCCCAGGTCTCTGCCAGCACACTCCATGACAACTAAGCGCGAGCCCCCTGAGCCCCAAGTTGTAAACATGAGTGCGCTCAGAATAAAATTCCCGTCTCCCTTGTAGTGGCAATCCAGTGCCTGGAGACCGCTTTCGGGGTTACAGTGGAAGACAGTGACCTTGCACTCCCTCAGACTCTTCCAGAAATATTTGAAGCCGCCGCCACCGCTGCGGACAAGGTGAGCCGCTGGGCTGCCCCATCACTGGCCAGGGCAGTAAGAGCAGCACAGGTAGCAAATGGCTCCGGAGTACTGAGAGGAGGCCCATGTTTCTCCTTGGCTGGGCACCTGTGCTGCCCC
The DNA here is from genome assembly GCF_001890085.2 of Hipposideros armiger. Lineage (NCBI taxonomy): Eukaryota > Metazoa > Chordata > Mammalia > Chiroptera > Hipposideridae > Hipposideros > Hipposideros armiger. The sequence continues at coordinate 1,954,137 of NW_017731625.1, read as the reverse complement.
GCTTCCTTGCCCTCAGAGCTCAGCCTCCCTCTGGTGGCCCCTGACAGGGAGGGAGGTTCAAGGTGCGGGTTTGGAGGGTGAAGAAGACAGCGGGACTGCCATCTTTGCTTTGGGGCCAGGAGATGCCACAGAACCTGAGCCCCGAGCGAACCCCACCATCTGAGGAGGACTTGGCCGAGGCAGAGCGCCTCAAAACCGAAGGTAAGAAAGTTCTCCATGCCCACCAGGCAGCTTGCCCACCTGGACTCCGGGGGTTGCAGGGCGGGTGAGGCCGGCTGGTCCCTGGCTGGCTCTGCAGCTGAGGGAGGGGTGCCCTTCAGTAGAAGGCAGCAAACCAGCCTTTGGAGATGGGGCCTGGGTGGGAGGTGGCTTTTTAGAACATGGACGCTATGACATGGAGAAATCAGACCCTCGCACATGATAGGTGGGAATATAAGTGGTGCCGCTGCTGTGGGAAATGGTCACCACCTCAGAAACGGTTAAACACCTTGACCACGTGACCCAGCAATTCTACTCATAGGCATGTGCCCAGGAGACATGCAAACACACGTCCGCAAGATGCTTGTACCTGGATGCTCATGGTGGCACAATTCCCAGCACCCAAAGGTATAAACCGCCCAGGTGTCCTTCAGTAGATGGTGGACACGCACAGCGTGGCCCGTCCACACACTGGAGTGTCACTTGGCCATGAAAAGGAGGGAGGCGATGACACTCGCCACAACATGGGTAGACCTTGAATACACGGTGCTCAATGAGAGAAGCCAGACACACAAGGCCACACTGTGTGGTTGCATTTATGTGAAATGTCCAGAACAGGCACATCCACAAACAGGAAATGGGTTCGTGGTTGTCAGGGATAGGGGGTGACTGCTGATGGGGACGGGGTTGCTTTTTGGGCTGATGGAGTGTTCTGGAATTAGAAGTGATGGTTGCACAACTCCAAATATACTAAAATACCACTCAGTTGTAAAATTTCAAAGGATACTTTTTGTGGTATGTGAATTACTTCTCATTATTTCTCTATTTCTGAAGGGCGACAAAAAAGTGACAATATTTGAGACTTATGTCCCTGAACACTGCAACCAAAGCAGTGACAGCTGCTGTCACCAAGTGCTGGCTCAAGCGCTCAATGCAAACCGCACCCTCCTGCTCATGTCTGAGTGTTGCATCCTGCTCCCTGAAATCTCAGACCTGCAGCTAGGAGCCTGGGAGAGAGAGCTGGGAACACCGCCTCAGACTTCTCAGGTCCCCTGTGAACAGCAGGTGTGCATTCTTCTCTTTCTCCAGGAAACGAGCAGATGAAAGTGGAGAACTTTGAGGCCGCCGTGCATTTCTATGGGAAAGCCATTGAGCTCAACCCTGCCAACGCTGTCTACTTCTGTAACAGGTAGCTGCTTGTGTGGGCTGAGGCATTAGTGTGGCAGGTTAGCAGTTGCCCCCCTCCCTGCAGGCCCACATACACCAACAGTCAGGCAGCCAGTGAGGGATTACCCAGAGTCGCTAGTGACATTACAGTTATGTGGCACTGTTCTCTGTACAGATGTGGAGCCTAGAAAACAACCCAAAATTTGGGTAACGTTGAGGAACTATGTCTAGCCTGTACTTTTTTCTTTTTTTTAATTAATTTATTGGGGTAACATTAGTTAACATTATATAAATTACAGGGGTACAGCTATAATACGACATCTGTACACTTCATTTTGTGCTCACCACCCGAAGTCTAGTTTCATTCCATCACCTTGTATTTGACCCTGGCCTGTGCTCTTAAAGGAAGAGCCAAATTAACTCTCACATAGCCTTGCTGTATGGAATATTGTACTTATGAGAGGGACTGAGGGGACAGCAGGAGGCCACATGGTGCCCCCAGTGTGGGAGGCAGGAACATAGTGCAGAGAAGACACTAGAAGGGTGCATGCCTCCGGGCCAAACGTGTTTTTTTGGTTTTGTTTTTGGTTTTTAAATTTTTTTTATTGGGGAACAGCCATGGTCATTGGTTAAACATTGCTTTCATGCTACAATGGCATAGTTGTGTTGACTCTTTTAGGGAGGGCGCAGCTCACAGTGGCCCATGCGGGGATTGAACTGGCAACCTTGGTGTTATCAGCACCATGCTCTAACCAACTGAGCTAACTGGTCACCCCTGGTTTCTTTTTAACTCTTTTTGGGGAAATAGTTCTAGATTTACAGCAAAGTTGTAAAGGTGGTACAGATTTCTCAAATACCCTTTGCGTAGCCTGGCCTGGCCGCATTCCAACTTGTGTTTCCACCTGACACCTTTCTGTGCTTCAAAACCAGAAGACCATAAAGTGGAAACACTAAAACCTAAGATGGTGAGAAAAGAACCCTGCCTCATAGCCAAGAGCTTTGACGGCAGTCTTGTGAAGGGTCTTGGGTGTTTTTCAAACAATCCTGGCATATTTGACAACAGGAAGAGCCTGGACAGTGGAGTCTAGTGACTGTGGGTTCAGAACCACATCCTATCACCACCTGTCTGCTGTGCAGTGTTGGGCACATCCCTCTGCCTCCTTCAGCCTCAGTGTCCCCCACTTGTGAGGGGGACAGCACAGCCCCCCAGCAGGTGAATGCCTGTGTCAGCCTGCATTCATCTAACTGTCATATGTACATACATATGTACGAATGTATGGTTAGATGGTTAAACCAAACAGCTCCTCCTGGGCAGCCTGCCAGGGATGCAGCTCTCTGACTACCCTGCTTTGTCTCCCAAGAGCCGCGGCCTACAGCAAACTTGGCAACTATGCTGGGGCCGTGCAGGACTGCGAGCGGGCCATCTGCATAGACCCGTCCTACAGCAAAGCCTACGGCAGGATGGGGTGAGTGCTGGGTGGGCATCCATCCCTGGAGCCCGGGGATCCCTCCAGTCTCTGTCCGGGCCCAGGCTGCCCCTCCCCCCACATCCAGCACATTCCATCTTTCAATTGTGGAGGTTTTTCCACCCCACAGCCAGCTCTCCAACACCAGGGGGTGTCCAGCAATTTGGCTCAGTCTTGAGACCACCTGCCTGGAGTTGATACAGACCCCACAGGCTCAGGGCTCAGCCCCACAAGACCACCCCCACCTCAGATGCCAGTCACAGGTCCAGGCCATCACCTGTGCTTCTGACCAGCCAGCTCTAAGTTGGGGGTTTTCCGCAGCCCCTCTTCAGGTTTGATAATTCTCTAGAACAGGTCATAGGACACAAGGACTTGCTTTGTCTATATTCACCAGCTTGTTAGAAAGGATACAGATTGCATAGCCAGATGAAGAGGCACAGGGCAAGGCCCAGAAAGGGCCTGGGTGCAGGGCTCCAGACCCTGTGGAGTTGGGGCTGTGCCACCCTCCTGGCACATGGACACGGTCACTCTCTTTAGGTGTGATCTAAAGGGGTTCATTATGAATAACAAAGGACACACCTGTGACTCAGGATCCAAGGACCTTGGAGCTTTATGCCAGGAACAGGGACAAGGATCAAGTAAACATCTTTATCTGACCACCCCTGTCCCCTGCCTCCTCAGAGCTCCCTCTTCTGGGCCTCAGAATCTGTGGTGTTGGGTACCACCAGCCACCAGCACTATGGGCAGTCTTAGCATGTGTCCGTCCTGTCAGCCCCCCCCCCTCCCCCCCCTCTCTTGTGTCCTCTCCGCTGAGCCCAGGTGCTGGACAAGGAGTGACAATGACATGGAGACAGTTTGGGGGACAGGGCCACGGAGGGACGGGCACTCTTGGCATTTCTCCCCCGCAGCCTGGCACTCTCCAGTTTGAACAAGCACACGGAGGCCGTGGCCTACTACAAGAAGGCCCTGGAACTGGACCCTGACAATGAGACGTACAAGTCCAACCTCAAGATAGCAGAAGTGAAGCTCAGAGAGGCGCCCAGTCCCGTGAGTCACCCCGGGGAACGAGGGGTATGATTCTGGCAGAGTGGCAGGGCACAGCTAGGCCGGGTAGATGCTCTCACAGCTCACAGGCTGAGGCTGGGCTTGACCTGTGTGCAAAGAACGTCTGTGCTGTTGGGGGGCTTGGCGTTTGCTTAATCAGGTATGAGACACATGGAAATGCCTGTCAGGATGGAAGACATTTTTATCCTCACACGTCGTAGAAACAGGAGGGTACGTGCCTCAGGGCCACACAGAGAAGCGCCAGAGTGGGTCAGGAGGCAGAGGGAGGGGGACTCATGGACCAGAGCCTTTGTGGTTTCTGTAGGAGGGCATGGTAAGGCAGGGGAAGCAGGCTCAGGACTGGCTGGTTGGAATGATTCCAGGGGCTCTGGAACATGGGGCTGGCCCTCGTAATCTGGCACCTGGTCCTGGGGTGACTGAGGCAGAGGGATAGTGGCCTGGAGTATGAGAGCCCTGTAGAGGAAGAGATGGGGGTGGGCTCTGAGTTGACTGTCTCTAGGAATTGGTCACCCTGGGGAGGGGCATCCCTCCAGGGTCTGGGAGGCCCCACGTGTCAGAGCATCAGAAACAAACAACAGGCTAACACACTGCTTTTCCCTAGTGATGGACAGAGGGCTTCACACGTTTTCTGAAGCACCCCTGGCCACAGGGCCTGGCTGCTCAGGTTGAGAGCACGTCTGTCTGAGCTGCACATCTATCTTAGAGCTCCAAACGGGCCCCGCATGGGCTCACTTCTCAGTTCCCAGGGCCAGTAGTATTGTCCTGGGTCCACATGCCACAAACTGGTGCTTTCCTCTTCCCCACAGACGGGAGGGGTTGGCAGCTTCGACATCGCGGGCCTGCTGAACAACCCCAGCTTCATGAGCATGGTAACTGCCTTCATCTTCCCTGGCCGCATCCACACCTATCACCCAGACCTGCCGGGGTGCTGCCTGCCGTAGACCAGGGCCACGGGGGCCGAGCCGTGCTCTCTAGTGGCTGTCCTGGGCACTGCAGTGCTGAGCAGCATCCCTGGCCCCACCCAATCGATGCCAGGAATACCTACAGATGTCTCAGATGTCATGTGTCCCCTGGGGGGAGCAAGGCCCTAAGTGAGACACACTCCCCACCCCTCACTCCCCCAATATTAAGCACAAAGTACAAACTGACTACTACCTCTCCCGACTGATTAGCCTAGGAAAACTACATCCCCACAGCTTGGTGTCCTTGCTGGGGCACAGTGACAGTGATAAGTCTGTGCATGCTGCCCCAGGTTCAGACACGACACCAGAGTGGTAGGTGTCCCTGAGGTGGAAGTGCCACCTTCCGGTGCCAGAGACTTAAGTCCCGAGGTGCTTCTGCTGTCCTTTGAGAGGGGGCTCCCTGCTGTGACCCATTGGGGTGGATCCCCACACACATGTATGCATCCCTGGGCAGTCTCACTTGGCCTGAGCCTGCTCTGCTGGCTCACAGAGCATCGGGGTACAGGCCCTCAAACTGTTAGGAAGGGAAAATTCCAGAAGCCACTGGTAGAGAAAGGCCCTCACTACAGCGAGGCGCATCTCACCTATGGGCAGAGGTCATGCTTTCAGTGCAGGTCTCTGCGAAAGCCTTGGTCTCTGTCAATGGATGGGGTGAGCGGGCACGAGCTGTCCAAAAGGTGTCCTGGCAGGGGGACTCGGCCTGATGGCAGTCACTCCTTTTGACCTCATCCACCTGGAGTCGGCAGGTTATACCCACTGCTGGGTTTTGTAGTTTTATTGGCATGGCCACACCTGTGCATCTCCATGTTGTCCCATGGCGGCTTTCAGCAGGGCTGAGTGGTTAGGACACAACAGTGGCCCTGAAAGCCAACAGTACTTGGCTTTCCAAGTACCCTCTAGCCCTTGACAGAAAGGCAGGTAGCTCGTGAGCCAACCTGTCAGCTCTTTCAGTCCGTACCCATCCACTCCCTGACCTGGATGGATCCTAAGGAGGTGTCCTCAGTGGGCAAGTGACTGCACAGGAGTGCCCAATGCAGCATCACTTGCTGCTAGAGCAAACTGGGAATGACTGGCTCTCCTAACTTGTTCAGTGGCCAGAAAAAAGGTCCAAGATACACCCCATGGTGAAACCTAAGCAGCCAGCAGAAAAATGATGAGATGCACTGGAATCTCTTAAAGGTCCCAGGCAGGATTAAAGTGGTGAAGCGGGAGGGTCACCACGGGAGTGGAGGGGGAAATGGGATCTTGAATGAGGCCGGGAGACTAAATGCCGGTGCAACTGGCCTGCTGTACTTGGGCGGGAGAGCCCAGGGTGCTCGCTCGCGAGGACGTGTGTCCTCAGTTAAAACGTGTTGGAAGCTGTCTTGTGACAATCTGTTCTTTTCCTCAGGCATCAAACCTGATGAACAACCCCCAAGTTCAGCAGCTGTAAGTGATAGCCATTCTTCTCTGAGTTTTAGGTTAAATCTCTTTTTTTATTGTGGTAAAATGTACATAAAATTTACTATTTTAACCATTTTAGCTTACAACTCAGTGGCCTTAAGTGCATTCACAGTATTGTGCAGCCATCACCACCATGTAATCCCAGAACATTCCATCACCTCAATAAGATCCCCCCTCCCTTTCACTCATACCCCCTCCCCCAGCCCTGACAACCACTAACCCACTTCCTGTCTGGATGTGCCTGTTCTGGACAATTACATAAATGGAATCACACACTGTGTGGCCTTGTGTGTCACTAACATCTCCCAGAGTCACTTGGCCAGAATTGCCCTGCTGAGAAACACTGCCTTTAAGGCAAAAAACTGTGCCTGGGAAAGCTGACAGGATTCATGGGGGCTGCCATCAGGGAGAGGGGTGGGCCCTGGGGACCTGCCAGGTGGTGGCCAAGTATCTCTTGCTGGTGGAGGTGAAGGGCTGATGGGGGCCAACCAGTGGTGCGAGTCACAGGCTCTCCTTGCAGCATGTCTGGGATGATTTCTGGTGGCCACAACCCCCTGGGAACTCCTGGCACCAGCCCCTCGCAGAACGACCTGGCCAGTCTCATCCAGGCGTGAGTAAACCTGCTTAGTGGGGACTCGGGCAGGCAGGAGTGCATCATGAAAGGGGAGGGGGGAGGCGCGTGTCGGTTGTGTCCCTGGTGCTCTGTAGGTCCTTTTTCCTGTAGTGAGTGGCCACACTGCCCTTGAGGGGCGCACATGGGGACACGTGACTGTGTCAGGGGTTTCCAGCCCTGCTGAGCCCGGCACCTCCCCTCAGGGGTCAGCAGTTCGCTCAGCAGATGCAGCAGCAGAACCCAGAGCTGATCGAGCAGCTTCGAAGTCAGATCCGAAGTCGGACGCCCAGTGCCAGCAACGACGAGCAGCAGGAGTGACCACCCATGTAAGTCCCCTCAGGCTGCCAGGCTGGGCCCTCAAGGTCTGAAGGGTCACCCTCAATCACTAAGGGCAGGCAGGGGGCATTTCGGGTCCTCATGCTCCCTTACAGGTGTTCCTCCCCCTGCCCACTCCCCTGAGGGAGGGCTGAGGGCTGAAACCCACTGCTCCTTGGAAAGGCTGCTTCCTGAGCAACAACAGGTGACAAGCGTGTCTTTATGTGCACATGCAGAGTGTGCAGGCAGCTACCACAAGGTCATCTGGGTGTGAGGAGGACAGGCGGCACCTGCCTCTCCTTCCTGCCCGGCTGTTCTGCCTGGGTTTCATGGGGCTTTTGTTTGTTTGAATGTTTGTTGGTGTGAACAGATGTTACATGTATGATTGCTCAAAAATGCACATAGGTGTTTCTGAAGGGTCCGTGGCAGCCTTGGCTGGCTCAGTTAGCCATTTCCAGGGCCCCTGCCCTCTGCCCTCTCTGTGTCTAATGACTGCTCCCTGGGTGTGGGTGTCAGGCGGCTTTCCTCCCGAAGTGTTGGCATTATGCTGTGGTGTGACCTTTCTGTTGTCATTTTCCTTCTCACCATGATCTTTTGTAGAAAAATGTAAAGAAAAACCCAAAAAAGGCTGAAAAAAACAATTTTAATCTTTCCAGCCAGAGCAACTAATATTAATATTTGGGTCACTTTTTCTTCCAGTTTTTTGCCTTATTTTTAAGAAAAAACGTAGCTGAGGTGAATTTTCTTATTCGTTATTCATTGGAACCTTATCCCCAAACTACCTTCTCCGACATCTTCACATCTGGGCCCCCAGAACCACCTGCGACAATGGCTGCACTCTGTTTCTGTGCTAACCCGGCCACCACCAGCCACGCGGAAGTGGGGGATTTAGATTTCAGCAGTGGCGGCTTGCAGCAGTGCCCTCCCCGCATCTGGGTGCCCGCCTGACTGACCGCCCTCATGTCTTGTTCCTCCAGCCATCCCAGTGCCATCAGGTCCTTCCTGGCCAACTGGAAGCCTCCGCGTGTTCTACCCTTTTCTCCTGTTGGACTACCCGAGAGAAAAAGAAAACTAAATTGGATCTGCATGTTCAGAAGGATTTTTATGATTTTTCCCCCTCGCCCTCACTTCACTTTTTGTATTCACGGCTCCCAGACCCTTCTCAAAACAGAACCAACAAACTGTGAACACAGACCAGCACCAGTCTCCCCCCAGGCCCCCAAAAACCCATCCACTAAAGCATTTTCTAGAATATTCCGGAGTGGGAATGGGCCTCAGGCTGCTCTCTGAGAAGCATCCGGTTTTATGTCCAGCCATATCCGGAGCCCCTTCCATGGCCCCTGCCCCCTCAGTCTGTCTTCAAGGGGCTTCCCCAGCCGGTGAAAAGCCACTTTCTGAGTCAACATTGGCCACCTGGCTATGCCCTGCTCGGACGAGCTCACTGCCAGCCATGGTCAGGGTGCTCACGCCCGCCAGGCCCTTGGACCCAAGTTCTTGCATGAGGAACTCCAGGTGCAGACTCCTGAAAGACGTGGATTGCCCTGTGCCGAGTGGGAGCAAGAGCAAGACCGTGCGATGGTTCCGGGAGCGCGGGGACAGCTCCGGGGACTGCTTCCCATCAAGTGTTTTGATGGACACGCATCTCACCCCTCCAATCCTCCTTCCCCAGTACTCGCTCCACAGACTGTGAGGGGCGTGATTGTGACCTTCGGGCCTGGCCCCCTAGCCATCCTAGCCTGCCTGTGTGTCCAGCCCCCAGTGGGCACCCTCTGCTGTTCTGGGGCCCTGGTGCCACCCACCTTGGCCTGCAATTGCTGAGCAGCCAAGAGCTGCCTCCCAGGAGGGCAAGCATTCAAGCCCAGGCCAGGCAGCCTGCCCAGGACTTGAGGCCACCAGGGACATCCCTGCAGCCCCTGCTTGGGCAGGGGCTTGGTGGGGAGATCTGCCAGCCAGCCCACCGCACCAGCAGCAGTGTTGGAGGCTCCCTCGTGGTCTGCAAGGTCGACCCCGTGCTATGTGTTATAGGAAACTAGTAGGAAGAAGGGCCACCACCAGTAGTCATCACTGGCCGGCGAGGTGGCCCTAACTCGAGTGCTAGTCATGGTGATGAGTGTAACGGGAATAAATAGGCATCGTGACCTCTGCCTGTCTCTGTGCTGGCCTCTTGGTGCCACCCCTCCCCTCCCTGCCCCACATTTCCAGAAACTTTCCAGCCTTTCCAGGAGTTTCTAGATCGCCCAGGACACTCATTCCAGCTTGACAGCACTGTAAGCATGTCCTGTGCTGGCGTCACGATGGTTCAAGAAACAACAAATCTGGGCTGTCCCCATGTACCTTCATTTCCTCGCCTTTGACCCCAGTCCAACCCCTGTGTAAAGGATGACCCCAGGGATCAAGCTAGACTCCTACGTTTTGGGGGACAGGGCAGTAAAGTTACTCTTCATTGTTTTTCTAGTATATTCTAACAGCACATGAATTCTCCATTCCATAGTCCGAAAACCCAACCTTCTATAACAAACAGCTCTAGGGGAGAGACGTGGTCCCAGGCAGGAAGGAGCCCAAAGAACCTTCCGGATTTGTCTTGGCCCTGATCCTTGGGTGCTGTGCAGGCTCTGTGGACACAGAAAGCACTCCATGGTCATTTTGTAAACTTTACGTGGACTCGATTCCTATTTGTAATATCCCATAGTGGGCACCATCATACCCATTTCACAGGTGAAGAAACAGCTTTGACTGTCTTCCTGGTGCAGCCTGACTCCCAATTGTAGTGCCTGTGCTGGGAGGGGCTAGCTGAGGACCCCACCTCAGTGTGAGGGCCTCCTGCTTCATCTGCAGATGAAGAAATGAGATTTCCAAGCTCAGCAGTTATCCTCCCACAAATCACAAAATACCAACTGGGAGTCAGCTGCACTAAGAAGCACTAATTCTAGTATGGATGGTAGATGGGGATCAAGGGTAAGGCCTGTGTCTGTCCTGTAGGGTCTATACCAGGGGTGATTCTGCCCCCAGGAAACAATGGACAATGGGGACATCTATGGTGCTCCTGGCATTGAATGGGTGGGGCCAGGGATGCTTCTCAACACCCCACAGTGCCCAAGACACCCCCATAGAGAGTGACCTGGCCCTGAATGTCAGCAGTGCTGAGAGGGAGACCCTTCTTTAGGACAATGGCTATCAATGTGTGACACCCTACTATTCCAGCCCAGCAACATTAGCAGCTCAGAGCTTGATAGAGATGCAAATTATTGGCCTCCCACCCCCAGACCTACTGGATCAGAAATTGGGTGGGGCCCAGTCATCTGATTTGTGTTTTTGGTTTTTTAAATTCATACAAGGAATTTTATTGTGCAAATAGGGTCATCTGGCTCCCCAGAACATTTTGAGCTCCATTAAGACTGTCCATTTCACAACTCTCAGTCCAGGTCTTAGAGATTAAAAAGAGCCCCAAAGGCCCCTCTGATCGTGGGCACTGAGGGCCACGCATCCTTTGGCTCCCTGGTGTTTGAGCTGTGCGTGGGTTGTTCAATAGATGCTTGCTTCCTGGTCTGGCTGCAGCCCCTGAGTAGCTGCTTGAGGAGTGTAAGGTTGCTGTCTGTGCGAGGCAGGGTTAGAACTGGGAGGCAGTTCCCTTTATACTGATCACTGCCATCTTGGCCCGATCCTGCTCATTCCGATTTGGGATCTGCAACATTCTCGTGTAGCCCCCATTTTTACCTTGGTACCGAGGGGCCGGTACTTGAAACAGCTTTGGGGTCACGTCATTTTCTGTGAGCCAGAAGTCGGCCACACGCATGGCTCCTTTGTTGGTGTCTCCCAGCTTCCCACAGTCGATGAGCTACTCAGCATAGCCCCATATCGCTTCCATGTGCACCCATGATGCCTCGATGCGTTCATGTCACACTGGTTGCATGAGCAACAGGTCAATGTGGGACTTGGAACCAACGCCCAGGCAGTGGAATAAGCAGCCATGGGAGATGGTGGCAGCAACTGACAGCCACATGTTCCCTCTAGTCATGTCTTTTTTTTTTTTTTTAA